>NC_031999.1:18833586-18836253 GCF_001879085.1 Nicotiana attenuata
CAAGTCTAGATTTAGAGGTTGAGCAGATGGATGTCAAGACTGCTTTTCTTCATGGTGATTTAGATGAGGAGATTTATATGGAGCAACCTGAGGGTTTTGTAACTAAGGGAAAAGAAAATTATGTCTGCAAATTGAAAAAGAGCCTGTATGGATTGAAACAAGCTCCAAGGCAATGGTATTTGAAGTTTGAATCTGTCATTGAAGAACAAGGGTACAAGAAAACTTCTTCAGACCATTGTGTATTCTTCCAGAAGTTCTCTGATGATGATTTTATTATTTTATTGCTTTATGTGGATGACATGCTTATTGTTGGAAAGAATAAATACAGAATTGCAGTCCTTAAGAAGCAGTTGAGAAAATCGTTTGCGATGAAGGACTTGGGGCCAGTAAAGAAAATCTTGGGCATTCAAATCCACCGACAAGAGATAGAAATGAGTTATTTCTGTCCCAAAAGCAATACATTGAGAAGGTACTCAAGAGGTTCAATATGACAGATGCAAAAGTGGTTAGTACTCCTCTTGCTAAACACTTCAAATTGAGTATTAGTCAGAGTCCATCTACTGATGAAGAGAAAAAGGAGATGTCTCGTATTCCCTACTCTTCTGCCGTTGGTAGCTTGATGTATGTTATGGTTTGCACTAGACCAGATATTGCACATGCCATTGGCACTGTTAGTAGATTCATTTCCAATCCTGAAAAAGAACATTGGGATGCAGTAAAATGGATATTAAGGTATTTAAAAGGTACTGCAGATTTGAAGCTGTGCTTTGGCAATGGCAAGCCTGAACTTGTTTGTTACACGGACTCTGATTTAGGAGGCAATCTTGATAATTCAAGATCCACTTCCGGTTATTTGATCACTTTTGCAGGGGGAGCTGTTTCTTGGCAATCTAGACTACAGAAGTGCATAGCTCTATCCACCACAGAAGCCGAATATATTGCTGTCACAGAAGGTGCCAAAGAACTATTATGGATGAAGGAGTTTATTAATGATCTTGGCTTTGAGCAGCCACGGTACATCTTATTTTGTGATAATCAGAGTGCTATCTGTCTCACCAAGCACTCCACTTTTCATTCTAAGACCAAACATATAAATAGAAAGTATCATTGGATAAGAATGGCCGTGGAAGAGAAATTATTTGAGGTTGAGAAGATACACACTGATGAAAATCCTTCGGATATGCTGACAAAGGCGGTGGTTGCAGATAAACATGAATTTTGTAGAAAATTGGCAGGCATGAAGCCTGTCAATAGTTCCTCTACTTGAAGATTTGGCCCCTTGGCTGGAGGGGGAGTTTGTTGGGCACATGCCCATGTTGTCCAGCCAAAGGCCCAATGGTTTAATCCTATTCTCTTTTGGTTTCCAATCCTATTTGGAATTGGATTCGGTTTATTCCTATTTTGAGTGGGTTTTGGCTTTAAGAGAAAGCACCACTCATGATCTATAAATAGGACAACCTTGGAGAATTATTCTATGCTCATTGATACAAGTCTTTGAAAGACTTAAGCACATAAGAGTGGGTTTTGAGAGAGCTTTCACCAAGAGAGAAGAGAGAAAAAAAGTATTTGTTTTGCTGCAGATTTTTATTCCGACCAGCCAACTTCAAATTACTTTTTCCGATTCGTTAACCGTTGGATCGGGCTGAAATTTTGACTGAGTGTTCGTAACATCTTGGTCTTGGATTTGAACGGTGGAGATCAGATTTTGAGGCTCGTAGCATCTGATTTCGAGCCTCGAACAGCAGCTTTGTTTTGTGGAATATACTCTTTCTTCAATTGATTAGTTGTTGCTCTTATTCCTATTGTTGCTCCGTGTTTGGCCCTTGTTGTGTAGCCAATTTGGAGAACTTTTGTAACCCTCTTATTGTTATAGTGGAGCTTTTTGAATCTTTGCGATCCCGTGGTTTTTACCTTCGATTTGAATGGTTTTCCACGTTAAAATTTGGTGTTCTTTATCTTCTTTATTTTCGGATTTGCCTCTTCCTCGACATAACAGTGGTATCAGAGCCCAGGTTCAGCGGGACGAGTATGGAGATGACAGAGTGATGGTGCGGGGCGGCACGCACGCAAGAAGAAGCTAATTGCGGGCTTCGGTTGCCATAATATTCTAACAATGTGGGTGGCACACAGTAATCTCGAAAACTGACTTGTGGATCGTGGTAGTGGGCCACGTGGAACTTAGTTCGAGGGGGAGATTGTTGGGTGTGCCAACAAAGTCCCACATTGGTAGCTGAAAAGATTGGGAGTCTACATATAAGGTGTAGGGATCTCTTAATAGTGTGAGGCCTTTGGAGAAAAACGTGCGGGCTTGGCCCAAAGCGGACAATATCACACTATGTTAAGAGTGTCTTTGGGCTAGTTTAGCCCAACACTTTAATTGTAGAATTTCATGGGGGCATTTGCATCTATACCCGTTTTTTGTGCCACATTTTAACTTGTGCCCGCTTTGCAAAAAAAATTGCAAGCGTACCCGCTTTTTCACATAACTTCAGCCCATGGGGCTGAAGTTTTTCTTTTGTACTGGAAAACCTCAGCTGAAGTTTTTGTCTTTGTAACCGGAAAACATAAGCTCTAGAGCTTAAGTTTTCCAGTTATAAAATAAAAACTTAAAGCTCTAGAGCTTAAGTTTTCCAGTTATAAAAAAAACTTAAGCAGTTTTTCCAGCTT
>NC_031999.1:18836278-18841983 GCF_001879085.1 Nicotiana attenuata
AAGTTTTCCAGTTATAAAATAAAAACTTAAGCTCTAGAGCTTAAGTTTTCCAGTAATAAAATAAAAACTTAAGCTCTAGAGCTGAAGTTTTTCTTTTGTACTGGAAAACTTCAGCTCTAGAGCTGAAGTTTTTGTCTTTGTAACCGGAAAACTTCAGCTCTACAGCTAAAGTTTGCCAGTTATAAATTAAAAACTTAAGCTCTAAAGCTTAAGTTTTCCAGTTATAAAATAAAAACATAAGCAGTTTTTCAGCTTAAGTTTTCAAGTTATAAAATAAAAACTTAAGCTCTAGAGCTTAAGTTTTTCAGTTATAAAATAAAAACTTAAGCTCTAGAGCTTAAGTTTTCCAGTTATAAAATAAAAACTTAAGCTCTAGAGCTGAAGTTTTTCTTTTGTACTGGAAAACTTCAGCTCTAGAGCTGAAGTTTTTGTCTTTGTAACCGGAAAGCTTCAGCTCTACAGCTGAAGTTTGCCAGTTATAAAATAAAAACTTCAGCTCTAGAGCTGAAGTTTCTATGTTGTAACTAGGAAACTTCAGCTCTAGAGCTGAAGTTTTTGTCTTTGTTTCTTGTACTGTTTCTTGTACATTCATCAAAGGAATTACATGGAAATATCTAGCAATTTTTGGCGGATAGTCTTGAAATATCATGTTTAAGTAGCTACATATTATTTCCCGTTAAAATTTGTTAGAATGGTCAATGAAAATCTGACGATTACATATCGTGCAAAGCTAAATCCAGAAAATCTATCTTCTTCAGTTACCGCAAAGCATGAAACTAGCAAGTTCCAATCTCATATTCTATTTGTAAAGGCTTATCTCAAACACTAACTACAGTGAAGAGCAAGACCTGTGGTATTGAAGAAGAAGAAGAAGAAGAAGAGGGGAAGGGGAGGAGAAAGGGAAGCTGAAGTTTTTTAAAAAGTGGGTACGGATGCAAACAGAAAGACAAAGCGGCTACAGGTTAAAAGGGGGCGCCCCGTGCAATTTTTACAATTTCATGGGGCAACGACTTATCTGGGCGCTTTAATTTAATCTGTATCAATTTTCTTTTCAAAATATTTAACTGGAAGCTAGTGTTCGAAAACTTTAGACGAAATTGTTCCTCCTTTGCTTCTTGTTGTATTGTGGTGAGTTTCGAATCTATTATACAGTAAGTGAAGTATAATGTTTAAAGAAGCATGAATTGAATTTCTAATATAACAATAAAATTAAATCAAGTGGGTGTTGTTGAAAAAGTTTTGAACATTAATAAATCGCTATTATTTCAAGCTTGAAGAAGTGAGTCTTTAATTTTATATATAAAAGTTGAGTTTAAAGTAAAGGGGGTATTGTTAAAAAAAAGTGGAAATCATTGGAAGTGATAAAGATTGGTAGTTCAAACTAAAAAAAAAAATTACTCTCATTTTCGAACATATATGTCTCAAAACTTTAGAAATTAGTAATTCAAGCTTCAGATACACATGTCAAAAATTTGACATTAGCAAACCAAATTTTAGGCACATATATCAAAAGTTTGACCTTGGCAAAGTAAACTTTAGGTGCACCATATGTCGCAAGTTTGATATCGGTAAGCCAAACTTAGGCTCATGTCGGAAGTTTGGTCTTGGCAAGCCACATTTCAGGCACATATATCAGAAGTTTGGAAGGACAAGCAATATTAAAGTTTCAGGCAAAATTTATAACTTTGAAGACAATTTTTTTTAGCTTTCATCGCCTACAGAAGAAGCTGTTTTCGAAGGGGGAAGTGCACGGTTAGCCACTAATAACACGCGTAATTATTTTTAAGCCACTGTTTAAAATATCTTTAGTCTTTAGCCACTGCTTTAATAAACTTCGACTGCCCGGACGAAAATACCCTTCTGCTCATTTCCTTAACTTTTAAACTTAACTTCAGGACTACATGGCCTTAACTTTTGAACTTGGAACTCTAAGTTCAGGACTTCAGGACTACATGTCCTTAACTTTTGAACTTAACTTCAGGACTACATGTCCTTAACTTTTGAACTTGTAACTGTAAGTTCAGGACCAAGTGTCCTTAACTTTTGAGCTTGTTAGTCTAAGTTCAGGACCTATTGTCCTTAACTTTTGGGCTTCTTAGCCTAAGTTCAGGACCTATTGTCCTTAATTTTTGAGCTTGTTAGTCTAAGTCAGAACTTCATGACCTATTGTCCTTAACTTTTGAACTTGTAACTGTAAGTTCAGGACCTATTGTCCTTAACTTTTGGGCTTCTTAGCCTAAGTTCAGGACCTATTGTCCTTAACTTTTGGGCTTCTTAGCCTAAGTTCAGGACCTATTGTCCTTAACTTTTGAGCTTGTTAGTCTAAGTTCAGGACTTCAGGATCTATTGTCCTTAACTTTTGAACTTGTAACTGTAAGTTCAGGACCTATTGTCCTTAACTTTTGAGCTTGCTAGTCTAAGTTCAGGACCAAGTGTCCTTAACTTTTGAACTTGTAATTCTAAGTTCAGGACCGAGTGTCCTTAACTTTTGAACTTGTAATTCTAAGTTCAGGACCAAGTGTCCTTAACTTTTGAACTTGGAACTCGAAGTTCAGGACCAAGTGTCCTTAACTTTTGAACTTGTAACTCTAAGTTCAGGATCCATAACGTAGCAGAAAACCAAACGTTATTTGTATCTTTTCACAAAATTAAAATTAAAATAATAATAATTTTAATTTACATATAAGATTGATAACAAATTACACAACAGAAAGCTAATAACAAAAAGAAAAAACTAAAAAATAAAAGACTACAGAACCTTCATTTTCTCTTTCATGAAATATCTTCTAAAAGGCATTCATGGTGTTTTTTTGAGACACAAACACACGAATTAAAAGACACTTTATACAGAAGGAACTAATAAGTTATAATGCATTTAAGGATGTAAACTTAGAATAGCTTGGCTGAAGGGCAAGTTTAAGATCAGAGACATAGCCATGTGTTACTGAGAGAAAAAATGCATAGAAGAGATTGAGAGAGAAGCACACATAGCCAGCCACTTCTGTACAGAGAGAAGCGAGAGTTTGGAAAGAAAAGAAATGGAAGAAAGGGTAAAAATATCTTTTCAAATAATTTTAATAGAGTAGTGGCTATTTTTGCTCAGCATTAGAATTGGCGGATAAAAAATAAACACCACCTTATTTAGTGGGTACCACACGCCATTCCTTCGTTTTTGAAGTAGCTAAACTTACAAAATTTATGTTTTTCTCATCTCGCTTAGATGGGGGCCCAAAATATGCTATCTTTGCGAGTGAAATTCAAAAATAGCCAGATTTACAACTGTTCGTTCAAAAATAGCCCAGTTTTAAAAGTAATCGAAATTTAGCCACTTTTCTTGTAAAGATAAATCTGAGCGAAAACACTGTTCAAAACCTGGAAAAATACGCCAGTATATTATGCTGGAGTTCCAACATAAGTATACTTGAACTCCAGCATATTATACTGGAGTTCCAGGATAAGTATGCTGGAACTCCAGCATAATATGATGGAGTTCCAGCATAAGTACACTAGAACTTCAGCATAATATACTGGAGTTCCAGCAAGTATACCGGTCCAGCATAATATACTGGAGTTTGGAGCACCGGTGCTCCAGTCTCTAGTATATTATACTGTAGCCAGCTAAGTATACCGGTGCAACATAATATGCTGGAGTTCATACACAGGTGCACCGAACTTCAGTATATTATGCTGGACCGGTCTCTATTGCAGCAAAATAGTGGATATTTTTCATTGACTTGGTAAACGCTGGCTATTTTTGAATGACCAGTCCGAAAACTGGCTATACCGTGCTATTTTGACTATCTTTGAACCTTCCTTGTGAAATGATTACGAGCCCGTTTGGATTAGCTGATTTGAAGTAGCTGATAAGCATTAGGTGCTGAAAAGCACTTTTAAGTGTTGAAACTGATTTAATAAATAAGCAATTATACGTGTTTGGGTACAAGTGGTGAAATTGATAATACGTTGCTGCACTATTTGACAAAAAAAGTGCTGACAAGTTCTTTTTCTGTTAAAATGTCTTAAACAACCTTAGAACTGTTTACACTTATAAGGGCGTAATTTCTTCAAAATTTTAGATTACAGATCGATTCAAATACAAAATATACTATTTGTTATTTTATATTAAATATAACTGTGCTTAGATAAGATAATTTTTATGATAAATATAATCTATTTTACGATAATCATATAATCATAAGTTACAATAATTAATAAATTGACAAAAGTTTCTTAGTAAAAAATAAACCTAAATAGGACAAATTATTTGAAGAGAACAAACATTGTCTTCGTCATTGCAACACTTAGAAAGCAATATACCAAAAATTTGTCATGTCCTCATTTATTACATACAGTTCAAAGATTAATACACAATCACATAGATATAAGTATGCAAAGGAATAGAGAACTTGAGGCAGTGTGTATCGATGTAGGAGTTTTGTTCTAAAAAGGAGTATTTTAAGGATAAAATAGTAAAAATCTTGGTCAAACTTAAAGTTCTTATAAGCTAAAAATTCATAAGCTGGAGGTGACCAGCTTATGGCTTTTTGGCTTATTTTTTACTTATAAGCATTTGGCTTATAAGCATTTTTAACTTTACCAAACGCGTAGATAAGCCGAAAAGTGCTTATAAGTTAGTTTAACCAGCTTATAAGCTTAGGCAAACACCCTCTACGTCGGATGGAGCTTTTTAGAATCACAATTTATATGTTGATCCCATTAAGAAAATTTTGGTAAAATAGTTTCAGTGCCAGAATTGGGAAGTCACTGATAGAATTTTAAAGCATACCGCTACAATATTTCCATATGAATAATTCTGGTGATTGTCATATTTTCGCAAATCTTGCTGACCACCATATAAAATTTTTTGGCGATTGCCATATTTTTGCAAGTTCTGGTGATCACCATATGAAATTTCTAGTGATTGTTGATACGAACTAAGGCGAAAGACAAAAAAATAAAAATAAAGGAAAATTTTGAGAATTGACCTAGTAAAGCAGTAATTGAAAAATACTAATATAGATCAATCACCTAACGAATAAATAGTAAAGTGAACCTAAACTATAGGAATACCTTCGAGTGGAAGTGTGATTCCATTTGAAGAACACACCTTGAAAAAGTTGTCATCAACAATGGCAAACCACCATTATACCACTTAAAAGAGTATTCATTATGCATTAAAAATTGTCTACCCTAAAATGAAAGCCTTAAGGGCTATTAATAGTAAAAATAGCACGGGCTAGCTAGTTTTCGGACTGATCATTCAAAAATAGTCAGCATATTATGCTAGAGTGGTATATTATACTGGAACTCCAATATAATATGCTGGAGTTCCAGTATACTGAAATCCAGTATATTATGCTGGAGTATTTTCCGGATTGAACAGTATTTTCGTTCAAATTTATCTTTACATGAAAAGTGGCTAAATTTCGATTACTTTTGAAACTGTGGCTATTTTTGAATAGCCACTTGTAAATCTGGCTATTTTTTAATTTCTCCCCTATTTATATTAGAGTGGGTATTTGGCTAAATAACCCAAATACCCCTAAGTTAATTCTAAAGAGCTAAGTGAGTATAGCCTCCAACTGCATGTAGTCTTCAATTGATGATAACTTATATATATAGCCCCCAATTGCAAAAATAGCCATCAACTGACATCCAAAGTGCATGTTGGCTATCTTATTTCACCGAGTGTTTTATTTCTGCCA
>NC_031999.1:18842003-18913945 GCF_001879085.1 Nicotiana attenuata
AACCAAACCTACGGTTTTGTAAAAGCCCATGATCAACTTGGTTCGAGTGGCTATCATGTAATTGGCCTTTAGTAGGTGTACTTATTTATTTCATGATATGATACTTTCAATTTTGTACGACCAAAGGATATACAAGATGATATACATAGGTTATGTCCTCTTGAATTTCCCATCTATATATACAGCTCAATAATTTTTTCGTTGTCTAATCTTGTTTGGTACATTACTTAGATATTATGAAGAAAACAACATAATCGTAAAGTATCTACACTTCTGAATTAACAATACACACACAATAACATTCCAATTCATTTTACTTTATTCGATTTTTGTTATATAATCATAACATTGCATGTCTTTTTGCTATCTTGATTGATTGTTTATAATTTATAAATTATAACTAAAATGTTCTCCCATTAAAAAAGATTCTATTAACCAGTGAGATAACGGACAAACTAATTAAGTGAGCTGTTCCCAGCATATGGTTACAAATTTATTAGCTCCATAATTAGAAAGCAAGCTATACTTTACACAAAATCAATATACTACGATAACATAAAAGCTAACACCACTACTAAAAGGGAGGTATAGTTATTAAAACAGCATAAGAAGTCTTTCTAATTTGATATATTGTTTAGAGATTGTCATAACTAGCTTAATACTAAATTAGATTGCTATACTGTTTAGTCTTTCAGAGCAAAAATGCTATCAATATTTAGCCAATTCATCAATACTACTAATATCAGCCGATTATTCAAATGCTACCAATATTAGCCAAATTGATTATTTGTAAAATATAGCTGCAAACATTATTCGACCAAGTTTTATGGATAAGCTTTGACGAATGAATCAACTATTCAAGTTTGAATCAGTCAAAAATAATTCTCTTTTCTTAATAGGCCATTGAGCAGTGGTCTATTAGTTTCATATATTACTACACTAACAAAATTTAGGTTATTCTTTTTCCCCTTCGTCATTTTGTTTTTTTCTTTCCTTTCTAATTTGTTCACCTTCTCTATTAAAATTCATTGAAGAAAATTGAAGTTGGGGTTAAGAATTTTGAATTTGTATAATAGTAATTTGTTTCGAATGAAAGTATTGGATTACATTGGAAACACCTTAAAAAGTTAGAATCTCAATTTTGAGATAGTTTGGTGGAGTTTGAGATAATTTGAATTGAAAATTCGAAATAAAAGATGAAAATGGAAGAAGATGATATGTGTATTACTTGCATATCCCATGTATATTTAGTATACATGTGTGTGAGACATATGTTAGATACATATGCTGTAAAAAAAAAATTAAACTCGATTTCACTATGAATTATAACTCCAAACCAGTTCAAATGTCCTCCAACCTTCCCCAAATTTTGTATATCGTCTTATCTATGTCTTTTCAACGATTTTCAATCATATCCACTGAACAACTTTTTTGCCTAGGTTTTTGAATGTTGTATATCATTAATAATGAATTTTGACTTCATACCAGTCTAAATCACCTCCAATCTCTCAAATTTTGCATATTGCCTCATTTATGTGTTTTCAGTGAAATCCTATCATACCTGTTAGAAAAAAAGTTCCTTTTTGCCTATATTTTTTGAATGTTGTATTTCATTAGTAACTTTTATGATAATTTTTTTAGCATAACTTAATGGCTTATTGGTAGTAAATAATATCTATTTATGGCTATTCATGTAATTCTCGCATACTAAAGGGAGTTTTCCGTTCCTATAAACTATATGAAACCTTATTACGAAAAATGTCCAAATTTTTGTATTTACCCGACCTAAATACGTTTTAGCTACTAAATATATACAATCCACCTTTGTCACGACTCTAAATTCAAACCTGTCGTGATGGCGCTTGTCGATGATACTAGGCCAGCCGACTCTCACAATACTTCAATAACTCATTCAAAGATATGCTAAAATGCCTTTTTATAACAAGATTTTTCATAAAAAGAAAACAATAATTGAACTCAATATAGAAATGCTGAACGAATGCCCCAAACATCGGGGTGTCACTAAGTCATGAGTATCTAATAGAACTGGTCCGACAATAACAAGATTTAACATAGTCTTAAATCCAAAATACAACTCAAGAACGATACGGAAGAAGGAAAGCAAGGTTGCGAACGTCAGCCATCTACCTCGTTATCTCTAAACTACTGCGAAGGCTATCAACAACCTCCACGATCAAGTACTCCTGGATCTGTACACGAGGCGCAGGGAGTAACGTGAGTACACCAACTCAGTAAGTAACAAAAATAAATAGGGAACAGAGAAGTAGTGACAAGCTATGCAAATACGATTTATTTTCATAAAATTCAGTAAGGTGTAGGCACGCTTTCAGTCCAGAGTTTAAGTCAAATCAATTGATTTAGGTCAAGTTCAAGTAGAGACAGATAAATCATCTTTCAACAGTTCTCAAAGCAAGAATATAAGGCAACTATGTGCAAAAATGGTGAAATCATATACTACCCCTCGGTCAAATCATCACTCAGTCCTCCCAATCACTCCAACCTCAGAGCCACTCATTCCTCACAATTGCTCGACACTCGCACTCAGTAGTTACCTTCGCTCACTGGGGGGGGGGGGGAGGAGGGGTGTACAGACTTCGGAGGGACTCCTTCAACCCAAGCGCTATATCAATGCCAATCATGGCAGAATCAATGAAACATGCTGCGGCATGCAGCCCAATCTCATAAATATCCTCACAATCAAGCCCTCAGCCTCACTCAGTCGTCAATCTCTCAAGTCTCTCGGGCTCTCAGAAATCAGAATAATCAGCCCAACAGAAATGACATGATGCATCAAATAGAATAACAAAGACTGAGATATGATATAAGAATGCATGAACATGACTGAGTACGGAATATCAATGAAAAGAGTGAGATGGCAGCAAGAAACGACCACTAAGGGTCTTAACAATATCTACATAAGGCCTAAACATGGTACCTAGCATGATTTACAGTTAATCTTTCTATAACACATACGGGTCATATAGCTAACAACAGGTTGTTCAACTATACAGTTTATACAGGGACGGACCAAGTCACAATCCCCTCGGTGCACGCCCACACGCCTGTCACCTAGCATGTGCGTCACCTCCAAAATAGTCACAAGACACAAAATCTGGGGTTTCATACCTCAGAACCAAATTTACAACTGTTACTTACCATAATCCAAGCAAATCACTACTACGCAATGCCCTTGCCTCTTGAATCGGCCTCCGAACATCCCGAATCTAGCCACAAGAAGTACAAAACCATTAATATATGCTAAAGGAATCAATTCCACAAGAAAAACTACTAAATTAGACTCAAAAACCGAAATTGGCTCAAACCCGGCACCCAGGACTACGTCTCGAAATCCGACAAAAGTCACAAAATCCGAAAGCCCATTCACTCACGAGTTCAACCATATAAAATATACTCAAATCCGATAATAAAATCCCCTTCAAAACATCAAATTCCATCTCAAGAACTCTTCCACTTTTTCCCCAATTTTCACCCCAAATCACAATTTAGATGATAGAAATCAAGATATAATCATGAAATTTAACCAAAATCAAGTGAGGAACACTTAGTCCAATCAACTCCCTGAAAATTCTTTCAAAAATCGCTCAAATCCGTAGTCTCTACCTCAAAATATGAAAAATGGGCTCAAACCCTCGATTTTGAATATAACACTGTCTGCCCAGATTTCCTTCTTCGCGAATGCGACCGTCCTCTCGCGTTTGCGTAGAACAACTTGACTGCATCTCTGCTTTATTCTTCGCGAACGCGATACATGCCTCGCGAACGCAATACGTTACCGGCTCAGACCGTCGCGAACGCGACCACCACCTCGCGAACGCGTAGAACAAGGACCTGGGGTCCCCAACTGCCTCACTCCTCTTCGCGAACGCGACCCTGTTTTCGCGTTCGCGATGCACAAGACTACACCTTCGCGTTTGCCTCCTCTCCTTCGCAGATGCAAAGAACAAAATCCTCATCACTCAGAAAACACTCTTTGCGAACGCGATGACCCACTCGCGAACGCGAAAGAGGATACCAGAAAAAATATACAGTAGCCATCAATAATCTCGCCAAGGCCAAAATTGATCCGTTAACCACCCGAAACTCACCCGTGGCCCTCGGGACCTCAACCAAACATACCAACACGTCCCGTAATATCAAACGAACTTAGTCGAACCTTCCAATCACTCAAAACAACATCAAAACACTAAATTAGACTCGGATTCAAGCCTAAGAACTTCTAAACTTTCGACAAACGATGCTGAAACCCACCAAACAACGTCCGAATGACCTTAAATTTTGCATACAAGTCAAAAATGACACCACGAACCTACTCCAACTTCCGGAATTCCATTCCGACCCCGATATCAAAATTTCCATTCCAGACCAAAATCGCCAAAATTCCAACTTTCGCCAATTCAAGCCTAATTCTACCATGAGCCTCCAAATCACATTCAGAACGCGCTTCTAAGTCCAAAATCACCTAACGGAACCATAAAAATTCAAATACAAGATCGTTTACACATAAGTCAACATTCAGTCAACTTTTCCAACTTAAACCTTCACCTAAGAGACTAAGTATCATAATTCACTCCAAACCACTCTGGACCCGAATCAACTGACCCGGTAAGACATAATATAGCTGAAGAACACAAATGAAGCAAAAAATGGGGGGAACGGGGCTGTAACTCTTGAAACGACCGGTCGGGTCGTTACAACCTTAAAAGGCTCCCAATCCATTATTAATTCCTTCGATCAAGGGATTTTGCTATATCATTTTCCTTTTTTCTCTCATCTCTCCCCTCTTCTCTCCTGATCGAACTTATTTTGGTATTTTTGTTTGCTAAATATTTCGGTCTATTTTTTTATCCTTAAAAAACAGTATTGTAATCGTCATATTTCAAAATTTAGCTTCTGTTTTCTTTAACAAACTCATGAAATACAAAGCTGAAGCTGAATAAGCAATGGCTTTCTACTAGAACCATTAACACTCGAACCTAGGAACGAGAAAATCCCATTAAGAAAATGTATAAATTACAACAGAAATCATCATTGTCATGTGTAATTGAAATAAACAAACTAATTCCTGCTTCTCTCCTCATTCCAAACTTATCAGAAGCTTTGGAAGGGGCGAGATCCTCCTCCCTTTTGGATTGCCAAAACCATGCCACGTCTAAGAGGCAAAACAACATGAATTTCGTGCCGTTTAATTTCACGAACAAATTTATACTCTGCAAAAGAGTCTTACTTTTGGTGGAATCTATCTAGATGCTTTATCTTGGCCATGTTTTTCCGCGACCATATTTTCTGCGCTTATTAGTTTCTCCGCCTGATGTTTCTCATCATAATCGACATATCTATGGTGTCTGATTTGAAACCTTATTACACAACTTTAGTGTGTGCTTAAATACAACTACAATATCATACAATTTAAATATAATATTTATACAAATTTTATACAATATGTCTTTTGTATATTTTGTATTTGATTTATAAATGGTAATTATATATTATAAAAATTATTTACAACTTATCTACAACTTTCATACGTTATTTCTACCCAGCTAAATATAACTATAATATCATACAACTTAAATACAATTTTTATACAATATATCTTTTGTATATTTTTGTCACGATCCTAACCCCGAACCCGGTCGTGATGACGCCTCTCGTGAAGACAAGGCCAGCCGACACTTCCCATTTCCAATTTTCAACAGATAAACATTTAAGAACAGTTTAAACGTGAGCCCTAACTGGGGTGTCACTAGTCATGAGCATCTAAAAGTCATAATAGAATTCTGATAAATCCATAACTAGTACAATGTCCGAAAAGAAATAGAGACGATAAAGGAGTAGAGACACGAGGCTGCGGACGGCAACAGCTACCTCGTAATCTCCGAAAGCCCGCCTGAATCTGGAGGAATCAGCACTCGGGAGCGGTACCAACTGCGCCTGAATCTGCACACAGGGTGCAGGGAGTAAAGTGAGTACTCCAACTCAGTGAGTAACAAATGTAAATAATGACTGAAAGTAGGAAAACACGCAAGGCACAAGGCATTCTATAATGAAGCAGTAAAATCATTTAAAAGGAGTAAACCAGTAAAAAAACAAGTAAAATCCTCTTTCAACAAGTAAACAGGTAATTGACAGACAATTAAGGTACAGTAAATAAATAGAAGCTCACCCCTCGGGTATAGTATCACCACATTCGCCCCTCGGGCAACATCTCAGAACAATAACAGCCCCTTGGGCTCAATCTCACATCACAATGGGTACTCGCGCTCACTGGGGGTGTGCAGACTCCTGGAGGGGCCCCTTACGGCCCAAGCGCAATAACAAGCCATCTCGTCGCATCAAATCTAGGCCCTCGGCCTCATATCAATCAAGCCACCTCGTAGCGTACATATCTCGGGCCCTCGGCCTCAAATCAGTATCAGTGTTTGCTCACAACATAGGCCCTCGGCCTTACTAAGTCAAAAATACTCACAAGCCCCTCGGGCAATAGTAAAACAGTGTTTCTCAGCCCAAAACATCATTTAAAATATCATTTAAGTCTGAAAACTGAGTAAAATGGCTGAGTAGTAAAGATATGGAAGATAACATGACTGAGTTCAAGTAGTAAGTCAAAACAGTGAGGAAATATCAATAAAAAGCCCCGAAGGGTTCAAATAGTTGGCACGAAGCCCAAGTATGGCATTAAGCCCAAATCATAATGATAGCAAATAAATTTCAGTCAAATACGCGGTAAAATCATCAACTGGCCGCTTCTGCGGTTCCTGTTCCTCAAGCCTCTTCCGCTTCTGTGACCAAATATCCGCTTATGCGGCGCCGCACCTGCGGTCCCCAATCCGCAGGTGCGAAAATACCAGAAGCAGCAATATCAACTGCTGCCACAAAATTCCAACCTCTCCGTTGACCACCCGAACTCACCCCGAGGCCCCCGGGACCTCAACCAAAAGCACAAACATATCCCAATACCTTATTCAAACTTGTTCCAATCATCAAAACACTTCAAACAACACTAAATCAACCAAAACACCTCGGATTCAAGTCTAAGTTTCTAAAAATCTTCCAAATTCCGCTTTTGATCAAAAATCCAACTAAACCACGTCCGAATAACCTGAAATTTTGCACACACATCCCAAATCACATAATGAAGCTACTGCGATTCTCGGAATTCCATTCCGACCCCTATATCAAAATCTCGCCTATCAACCGGAAATCGCCAAAATATCAACTTTGCCAATTCAAGCTTAAATCTACTCCAAACCTCCAAAACCCATTCCGATCACACTCCTAAGCCATAAATTTCCTCCCGAAGCTAACCGAACCATCGGAACTCACATCCGAGCCCTCTAACACGTAAGTCAACATCCGGTTAACTTTTCCAACTTAAACATTCTTAAAAGAGACTAAGTGTCTCAAACTTCACCAAAACCAATCTGAATCCAATCCGACCAACCCGATACCACCAAAACACGGATAACAAAGCATAAAGAAACTGAAATAGGGGAAACAGAGCGGTAACTCATGAGACAACCGGCCGGGTCGTCACATCCTCCCTAACTTAAACAAACGTTCGTCCTCGAACGAGTCAAGAAACATACCCGAAGCCTCAAATAGGTGAGGATATCTGCTCCGCATCTCCCGCTCGGTCTCCCACGTAGCCTCCTCCACGGGCCGACCTCTCCACTGCACCTTCACCGAAGCTATATCTTTTGATCTCAACTTCCGAACCTGACGCTCCAGAATAGCTGTTGGCTCCACATCATAAGTCAAATCACCCTACAACTGAACCGTGTTGAAATCCAGAACATGGGACGGATCTCCAATATACTTCCGGAGCATAGAAACATGGAACACTGGGTGCACACTCGACAAGCTGGGTGGAAAGGCAAGCTCATAAGCCACTTCCCCAATCCTCCAAAGTACCTCAAAAAGCCCAATGAACCGCGGACTCAACTTCCCTTTCTTTCCAAATCTCATAACACCTTTTATGGGCGAGACCTTCAACAGAACCTTCTCACCGACCATGAAGGACACATCTCGAACCTTCCTGTCAGCATAACTCTTTTGCCTCGACTGCGCTGTACGAAGTCTCTCCTGAATCACCTTCACTTTATCTAAAGCATCCTGAACCAAATCTGTCCCCAATAGCCTAGCCTCACTGGGCTCGAACCAACCAACTGGAGATCTACACCACCTCCCGTACAAAGCCTCATATGGAGCCATCTGAATACTCGACTGGTAGCTGTTGTTATAAGCAAACTCTGCAAGCGGTAGAAACTGATCTCATGACCCTCTGAAATCAACAACATAAGCGCGTAGCATATCCTCCAATATCTGAATAGTGCGCTCGGACTGCCCGTGCGTCTGAGGGTGAAAAGCTGTGCTCAACTGTACCTGAGTACCCAACTCTCACTGAACAGACTTCCAGAATTGGGAAGTAAACTGAGTGCCCCGATCTGAAATGGTGGAAACTGGGACACCATGCAACCGAACAATCTCCCGGATATATATCTCTGCTAACCGCTCGGAAGAATAAGTAGTACAGATAGGAATGAAGTGCGCGGACTTGGTCAGCCTATCCACAATCACCCAAATAGCATCGAACTTCCTCAAAGTCCGTGGAAGCCCAACTACAAAGTCCATAGTGATCCGCTCCCACTTCCACTCTAGAATATCCATCCGCTGAAGCAAGCCACCCGGTCTCTGATGCTCATATTTCACCTGCTGACAATTGAGACATCGAGCTACATATCCCACAATATCTTTCTTCATTCTCCTCTACCAGTAATGTTGTCTCGGATCCTGATACATCTTCGTGGCTCCTGGATGGATAGAATACCGCGAGCTATGGGCCTCCTCCAGAATTAGCTCCCAAAGCCCATCTACATTGGGCACACAAATCCGGCCCTGCATCCTCAATACTCCATCGTCTCCAATGGTCACATCTCTGGCATCATCATGCTGAACCCTATCCCTAAGGACGAGCAAATGTGGATCATCATACTGGCACTCTCTGATGCGCTCATATAGGGAAGACCGAGAAACCACACAAGCCAATACCCGACTGGGCTCCGAAATATCCAACCTCACGAACCGATTGGCCAAAGCCTGAACATCAACCGCAAGAGGTCTCTCCCCAACTGGAATATAAGCCAAACTCCCCATACTCACTGCCTTTCGGCTCAAAGCATCGGCCACCACATTGGCCTTTCCCGGATGGTACAATATAGTGATGTCATAATCCATATGTAACTCCAACCATCTCCGCTTCCTCAAATTAAGATCCTTTTGCTTGAACAAATGCTGAAGACTGCGATGATCAGTGAATACCTCACAAGATACGCCATACAAGTAATGCCTCCAAATCTTCAACGCGTGAACTATGGCAGCCAACTCCAAATCATGAACTGGGTAGTTCTTCTCATGGGGCTTCAATTGACGAGAAGCATAAGCAATAACTCTACCCTCCTGCATCAACACACAACTAATCCCTACTCTCAAAGCATCACAATACACGGTATATGAACCTGAAGCTGATGGCAAAACCAACACTGGAGCTGTGGTCAAAGGAGCTTCTGAAGCTCTCCTCACACTCGTCCGACCAAACGAATGAAACACCCTTCTGAGTCAACTTGGTCAAGGGCGATGCCATAGATGAGAATCCCTGAACAAACCGGCGATAATAGCCTGCCAAACCAAGAAAACTACGAATCTCTGTGGCTGAGGACGGTCTGGGCCAACTCTGAACCGCCTCTATCTTCTTTGGATCGACCAGAATACCCTCACTCGACACCACGTGTCCCAAGAATGCCACTGAACTGAGCCAAACTTCACACTTGGAGAACTTTGCATAAAGCTTCTCCTCCCTTTGCAATACAACGCTCAAATGCTCCGCGTGCTCCTCCTGACTGTGCGAATATACCAGAATATCATCGATGAAGACTATAACAAATGAATCAAGATAAGGCCGGAACACGCTATTCATCAAATGCATGAAAGCTGCTGGGGCAATGGTTAGCCCAAAAGACATAACCAGGAACTCATAGTGACCATATCTGGTCCTGAAGGCCGTCTTAAGAATATCCGAATCCCTGATCTTCAACTGGTGATAACCCGAACAGAGATCAATCTTGGAAAATACCCTCGCTCCCTGAAGCTGGTCAAATAAATCATCAATGCGAGGCAAAGGATACTTGTTCTTAATTGTTACCTTTTTCAATTGCCTATAATCAATGCACATTCTCATAGTGCCATCCTTTTTCTTCACAAACAGAGACCGGCGCACCCCAAGGTGACACACTAGGCCGTATGAACCCCTTATCAAGGAGTTACTGAAGCTGCTCCTTTAATTCTTCAACTCCGCTGGTGCCATACGATACGTCGGAATAGAAATGGGTTGAGTGCCCGGCACCAGGTCAATACCAAAATCAATATCCCTGTCCGGTGGCATGCCCGATAGGTCTGCAGGAAATACATCACGGAAATCCCTCACAACTGGGACAGAATCAATACTAGGAGTCTCAGCTCCAACATCCCTCACAAAGGCAAGATACGAAAGACAACCCTTCCCAACCATACACTGGGCTTTCAAGAAAGAGATCACTCTGCTAGGAACATAATCAGTCACACCTCGCCACTCAATCCGTGGCACACCCGATATAGCCAATGTGACTGTCTTGGCGTGACGATCCAGAATAGCGCGACACGGAGATAGCCAATCCATGCCCAGAATGACATCAAACTCAATAATAAAAGATCAACTCGGGTCTCTAGACCCCCAACAGTGACCACACACGACCGGTACACACGGTCTACAACAACAGTATCGCCCACTAGGGTAGATAAATGAACAGGTAAAGCAAGAAACTCACGAGGAGTACCTAAATACCGAGAAAAGTATGATGACACATAAGAATAGGTGGAAACGGGATAAAATATTATAGAGGCATCTTTGTGGCAGACTGAAGTAATACCTGTAATGACAGCATCGGAAGCAATGGCATTGGGTCTGCCTAGAAGAGCATAGAAATGGGCCTGACCTCCCCCTAATCGACCTCCTCCTCTGGGGCGACCCCTGGCTGACTGTTCCTAACCCTTAGCTGGTTGGGCGGGTGGTGGTGGAGCAACTAGCGCTGAAGCTGATGACTGACCCCTCAGCTGGGATGAACTAGCAGCACGGTGGGGACACTGCCTCCACATGTGGCCCATCTCGCCACACTTGTAACAACTCCTAGGTGCTGTAGAAGGGGAATGATGGGAACCCCTCGCACCGGAGTGACCAGCAGATGCACTCGGCATAGAAGAGCCCTGAACAGATGGAGCACGAGATGAGCTCTGAGCTGGAAGGGCACTAAGTGAAGAATGACCCTGATGTGAACTGTGGGAACCATGACCCGATGACGCTCCTCGATAACCTGAGCGATCAGACTGACCTTGACGGAACTGTCAGCCTCTGCCGTGCTGAAACTGGCCCCTCGAAGGACCACCATTGTAGCTACCAGATCCTCGAGGCCTCTTGGCCTCCCTCTCCTCTTGCTCCTGGCGACGGACAGACTCAATCTCCATGGAATTATCCACAACCTCCTCGAATGTAGCACCAGTCACCCTCTCCCTGGTCATGAGAATACAGAGATGATAAGTAAGACCATTGACAAACCTCCTGATCCTCTCTCTATTTGTCGGGACCAACCAGATGGCATGACGAGCCTACTCAGAGAACCTCAACTCATACTGAGACACGGTCATCTCCCCTTGATGCAACCACTCAAACTGTCTATGCAGCTCCTCTATTTGAGACTGCGGCACATGCTTCTCCAGAAAGAGAACGGAGAACTTCTGCCAGGAAAGGGGTGCTGCACCAACGGGCCTGCGCCTCTCAAAATCCTCCCACCAAGTAAAAGCACGTCCGAAAAACTGATAGGTAGTGAAAGCGACCCTGCTGGTCTCCAGAATACCGACTGTGCGAAGCATCCTCTTACACTTGTCCAAAAAGCCCCGGGCATCCTCGCCCTCTGCCACACTGAAGGTCAGAGGCTGAAGTCTACCAAATCTCTCCAACCTACGCTGCTCATCCTCTGGCATGACAAGAACTACATAGTCCTGAGCAGCGGCAACTGGCTGGGCTGGGTGTGCCCCCGGTGTCTGAAGTCCCTGCACGACCTGCTCAAGCGTGCGGGTAGCGGGAGTCTGACTGCCTCTCCCAGCCTGAGAAGTAGCTCTGACTGTAGCAGCTGAAACCGCCTGAGCTAGGCCAGTGCAAAATGATAATATCTGAGCCAAGGCCTCCTGAAGTCCCAGAATCACAATAGGCACAGCTGGTGCCTGAGCTGGTGTTGCTAGAGGGTCCACAACTGGGACCTGGTCCTGAACTGGGACAGCTGGTGGATCTGTAGGTGTTGCCCTCGCTGCTCTGCCTCTACCATGGCCACGACCACGTCCTTGACCTCTAGTGGCTGCAGCTGGTGGCTTTGGTGGTCGTCCATCCTGTCCGGTAGCGCGTGTCCTCACCATCTGTGAGAGAATGGAACAACAGAAGTTTAGTACTCGGATCAACAAATTCGCACGACAAGAAGTTCAAGAATGTGAAGTTTTCCTAAAGGTTCTGCAACCTCTCGAGGATAAATACAGACGTCTCTGTACCGATCCACGAGACTCTACTAAACCTGCTCATAACTCGTGAGACCTATGTTACCTAGGCTCTGATACCAACTTGCCACGACCCAAACTCCGAACCTGGTCATGATGGCGCCTCTCGTGAAGACAAGACCAACCAACACTTCCCATTTCCAATTTTCAATAGATAAGCATTTAAGAACAGTTTAAACATGATAAAATAAATCCGAAATAGTCGAAAATAACATAAATACGCGGAAGAATCACCCATACACAGCCCTAACCGGGGTGTCACTAGTCATGAGCATCTAAAAGTCATAATAGAATTCTGATAAATCCATAACTAGTACAATGTCTGAAAAGACATAGAGATGATAAAGGAGTAGAGACACGGGGCTACGAACGACAACTGCTACCTCGTAATCTCCGAAAGCCCGCCTGAATCTGGAGGAATCAGCACTCGGGAGCAGGACCAGATGCGCCTGAATCTGCACACAGGGTGCAGGGAGTAAAGTGAGTACTCCAACTCAGTGATTAATAAATGTAAATAATGACTGAAAGTAAGAAAACACGCAAGGAACAAGGTATTCTATAATGAAGCAGTAAAATCATTTAAAAGCAGTAAACCAGTGAAAAGACAAGTAAAATCCTCTTTCAACAAGTAAATAGGTAATTGATAGACAATTAAGGTACAGTAAATAAATAGAAGCTCGCCTCTCGGGCACAGTATCACCACATCCACCCCTCAGGCAACATCTCAGAACAATCACAGCCCCTCGGGATCAATCTCATATCACAATGGGTACCCGCGCTCACTGGGGGTGTGTAGACTCCTGGAGGGGCCCCTTACGGCCCAAGCGCAATAACAAGCCATCTCGTGGCATAAAATCTAGGCCCTCGACCTCATATCAATCAAGCCACCTCGTGGCGTACATATATCGGGCCCTTGGCCTCAAATCAGTATTAGTGTTTCCTCACAACACAGGCCTTCGGCCTTACTCAGTCAAAAATACTCACAAGCCCCTCGGGCAATAGTAAAATAGTGTTTCTCAGCCCAAAACATCATTTAAAATATCACTTAAGTCTCAAAACTGAGTAAAATGGCTGAGTAGTAAAACAGTGGAAGATAACATGACTGAGTTCAAGTAGTAAGTCAAAACAGTGAGGAAATATTAATAAAAAGCCCCGAAGGATTCAAATAGTTAGCATGAAGCCCAAGTATGGCATTCAGCCCAAATCATAATGATAGCAAATAAGTTTCAGTCAAATATGCAGTAAAATCATCAACCGGGACGGACCAAGTCACAATCCCCAATAGTGTACGACCCCTCGCTCATCAACAAGCGTGTGTCTCACCTCAACATAGCGCTATAATGTGCAATCCGGGGTTTCAAACCCTCAGGACATCATTTACAATCATTACTCACCTCGAACCAGCTAAATCTCTAGCTCACGACGCCTTTGCCCCTCGAATTGGCCTCCACGCGCATCGAATCTATCCAAAATCATAACGAGGACGTCAAAATATGCCAAGGGAACAAAGCCCAAGCGAAAACAATCAATAAAGGGCACAAATCCCGAAATTACCAAAACCTGACCCCCGGGCCCACATCTCGAAATTCAGAAATTTTCACACCAACATGTTCCTTATCTCCCCACGAGTTCATACATATCAAAAATACTAAAATCGGAGTCCAAATGACCCCTCAAATCCCCATTTAAAGGCCTCTTAAACTCAAGCCCTAATGCTCCATTTTGCCTTTAATTCCTTTAATTACAGCCCGAAATTCATGAAATACTACCATAGAATTGTGTTTTAGGTCCAAAATCCTTACCTTAACGAAGTCCCCTTGAAATCCCTCTTCCAAATCGTCCAAAACCTCTCAAGCCGAAATTAAAAATGGTGGAATAGCTCAAACTCGCGCAATGAAATAACTTATATCTTCTGCCCAGTCCTTTCCGCAACTGCGGTCCAAGGTCCGCTTCTGCGGTACCGCATATGCGGCCAAGTCCTCCGCTTCTGCGGAATTCACTTACCAGCCGCAAACCGCATCTGCGATCCTCCCTCTGCATCTGCGATTCCGTAGATGCGATCCCATTATCCGCTTCTGCGGTTCCTGTTCCTCAAGCGTCTTCCGCTTCTGCGACCAAATATCCGCTTATGCGGCACCGGACCTGCGGTCCCCAATCTGCAGGTGCGAAAATACCAGAAGCAGCAATATCAGCTGCTGCCACAAAATTTCAACCTCTTCGTTGACCACCCGAAATCACCCCGAGGCCCCCGGGACCTCAACCAAAAGCACAAACATATTTCAATACCTTATTCAAACTTGTTCCAATCATCAAAACACTTCAAACAATACTAAATCAACCGAAACACCTCGGATTCAAGCCTAAGTTTCTAAAAATCTTCCGAATTCCGCTTTTGATCAAAAACCCAACCAAACCACGTCCGAATAATCTGATATTTTGCACACACATCCCAAATCACATAACGAAGCTGCTACGATTCTCGGAATTCCATTTCGACCCCTATATCAAAACCTCGCCTATCAACCGGAAATCGCCAAAATATCATTTTTGCCAATTCAAGCCTAAATCTACTCCAAACCTCCAAAACCCATTCCGATCACACTCCTAAGCCATAAATTACCTCCCGAAGCTAACCGAACCATCAAAACTCACATCCGAGCCTTCTAACACATAAGTGAACATCCGGTTGACTTTTCCAACTTAAACTTCCTTAAAAGAGACTATGTGTCTCAAACTTCACCAAAACCAATCCGAATCCAATCCGACCAACCCAATACCACCAAAACACGGATAGCAAAGCATAAAGAAGCTGAAATGGGGGAAACAGAGCGGTAACTCATGAGACGACCGGCCGGGTCGTCACAATTTTGTATCTGATTTATATATAGTAAAACTAAATTTCATACAACTAATTATATATTATACAACTTATCTACAACTTTCATAAATTATTTCTACCCAGTTATATACAACTACAATACCATACAACTTAAATATAATTTTTATCAAATTTTATACAATATGTCTTTGTATATATTTTGAATCTGAGTTGTATATATTTTGTCTGTGGTGCGCTTCTTCCTCTCTTAAATTCCAAACAAAACTGACTCTCTTAATACAATTTTGTTACATATCCATAAATTTATGTAAAAGATTGTATTGATAACTTAAATACAACTTTTATACAACGATTCATATATTATACAACTATTGTTCAACTTTCATACAACATTCAAATAAAAAAAATATATAACTACATATAATACAATTTAGATAAAATTATACAACAACTTTACTACAATTCGGTAAGTATATTGCATGTCTTCTTCTTCGAGTTTCAGTCTGAAATTCAGCCAAAATCAAGTCTAATCTTCACCAAACACCCTCAAAATTGAGATATAAACTCCAAACAATATTCCCAATAGCTTTCAAGAATACACAATCCAAACAAATACTGGTTTTTGAAAACCAAAATTCAAATTCAAAGCTTCAAAGCTTTTTAATGGCTGTCAATGGTGGAGAGTCAAACACCTTCAAAATTTATTGATTGACAATTTCAATTTGAACATCAATTGTGCAACATGAAAGGAAATTGCTAAGTTAAAATTCTATAGTAAAACTATTAAAATATATCGATGAATTCCATTAAAAATATATACAACATGAAAGGACAAAAAATAGAAGACATCAGAGGAAGAAAAATTGGGGAAAGAACAGAGAATGAGAGATTGAGGGACAGAGAATGATAGAGGGAAAAAAGTGCAGGAGAGAGAGAGAGAGAGAAGGAGGGAGAGAGAATTTCGATGGTAAATAATTGTTTCCTTATTCAATTCCTAATATAATGGGATACTCATTTAATTTCTAAAGTGTATATAATTGGTAAATTGTATATGCTTATGTAATTAAATTGAAATTTGAGTATGGAGGATAATAAAGTTTTAAATAGTGTATAGGAAGGTAAAATCCCTTAATATATTTGGGGGGAAGTAAACAAAAAGTCATTCTTAGGGCTGTTATTTTGGGATTAACCAGTATTTATTTTGTCCAGAAAATTTTCACTAAAAATCTTAATTTTTAGGACAATTCAGGAAATTTGTTCCCCGAAAAATTGAACTGGAAAACTAAAATCAAGACACATTGGCGAATTCCTAAATAGTAGGCCGTGGCTACTTGGTGTCACGATCCGAAATCCCACCCTCGGGATCGTGATGGTGCCTAATATTTCACTTGCTAGGCAAGGCAACGTTAGCTAAATTTCTTAACCAGTTTTAACAATTCAATCAAAGCATTAATAACAATAAGCTGCAAAGATCTGAAATAGGTTAATAAAATACCAAACCAAAAAATCTAAGCATATCCGAGAATCTTGTGTCACGAATACACGAGCATCTAGAGTGCTACAGATAGAGTTTGAACAAAATACAACTGTTTGAAACTAAATAACAATAAGGATAGAATGGAAGGGTATTTCAGGGTTGCGGACACCGAGCACCTATATCTCAATTCTCCGAAAGTGGTTCATTCTGAGCAGTCTCGATACGTGCCGCTTGCCCTAACACCGGTATCTGCACAAGAAGTGCAAAAGTATAGTATGAGTACAACCGGCCCAATGTACTCTGTAAGTGTCGAGTCTAACCTTGACGAAGTATTGACGAGGCTATGGAAAGTCACTTACAAATATCCTGCACGAAATAATAATAACAAAAAAAAAAAAGAAATGGAAATAAAGCAATATACTTATATAAACGCACCTGAAGGTCATCTACCAGAGACCCCAGAATAACAAAGTATCAAGTCTCAAATCACAATACCGAGGATAACTTAACAATCACAAACAATTTCTACATACCAAATCCATTGCGGCATACAACTCGATCCCACCATATCATCATCTATTCATATCATAATCCATACTTATTCCTTCATATCATTTCAATACCATTCAATTCCGTTGTGGCGTGCGACCCACTCCCCAAACAATTTCAAATCATCAACATAAATAATTCAACAATAATATTTACAAAATATCAACATAGAGAAGGTGAATGTATAAGACAATAAAGAACTACAGAATAATCGGAGAATATCTAACATTTAGAAATCTCAAACTTTACCAATTCATCAGTACAAAACAGCTAAACAACTCACAAAAAGTATAACGACCTGATAGGTCATTTATTTGTTTACCCTTTATTTTTGTGTTCCGAGACCCTGATTAGCTCTTTTTAGCCTTCCTCGATTTGCATATGTAGTCCGCGTCCTTCTTATGGAAGGGTTGTATGAGAAAATTGATGAAAATGTGAAATCCTGATTTGGGACTCGGGCATATACCCGGAATTGAATTCATAAGTCCGTAACTGATTTATCATAATTTGTTGAAAACTAGAAGCTTAAAGGTTAAAACTTTGTTGCTACCGGGTTCGGATATTGGTTTCAGAACCTTGTATAGGTACGTTTCAGTATTTATGACTTGTCTGTAAAATTTGGTGCAAAATAGAGTTGATTTGATGTGATTCGGATGTCCGGTTGAGAAATTTCATGTTCTTAAGTTTCATTAAAAATTTCATTCATTTTGGTGTCCGATTAGTAGTTCTAGGTGTTATTTTGGTGGTTTGATCGCACGAGCGAGTTCGTATGATGTTTTTGGACTTGTGTGCATGTTTGGTTGGAGCCTCGAGGGTTCGGGTGAGTTTCAGATAGGTTGCAGATGTTTTTGAACTAAAGGAAATTGCTGGTTTGGGCTACTACTATATCTGGTGTCGTGTGCTTCGCCATCGTGAGGCCTCTTACGCGATCACGACGGGGAAAATTAGGACTGTGGAGGATTACTCTTCGCGAATGCGAGGTTCTGGTCGCGAATGTGAAGCAGAGGGGGGCTTGCTCTTCGCGACGCGATTGTTCCTCCACGAACGCGAAGCATTGTGGGCTTCAGGGAGTACTGGGCTTATGTTCTACGCGAACACGGCCATTGGGTCGTAAACGCGATGGACAAGGAAGAAGAATCATCGCGAACGCAAAGGACAATTGGGCCTTTGTGCATCGCGAATGCTACAGGCCCTTCGTGAACGTGAAGATGGCCTGACGCACATACCTTAAACCATTTCAAACACGGGATTGCACCCATTTTTCACCATCTTTCCATTAGAGTTCGGCCTAGAGGCGATGCGGAGGAGAAATTTCATCACCCTTTTATAGGTTAGTGTACTTTAACTTATTTTCTTCTATTTCCGTCATCACCCATTAATTTCTCGCCTTAATATATGTTCCTTCACAGTAGAAATTTAGAGATTTGGGAAGAATTGGGTTATTTTTTTCAAATTTGGGATTTAGACATCAAACTGATGTCGGATTTTGAAACTAATTACATATTCGAGCTCGGGGGTAAATGGGTTTTGGTCCGAATCTCGGGTTTCGACCAAGCGATCTAGGATTGAGTTTTGTTGACTTTTTGAAAAAGTATAAAGATATTAACTTTATGTATTGTAATTGATTTCCCTAGCATTATTTGATGTTATTGAGTCGATTTTGGTTAGATTCGATTGGATTTGGAGGCGGATTTTAGAGAAAAGGCCCTGGTAGAGCTTTGATTTACTTGCAGAGCGAGATAAGTGTTGTGTCTAACCTTGATTTGAGGGAATTAGAGACCCTTGAGCTATGTGCTATGTGAAATTTATGTGTAGCAGCATATATGCGGGGTGACGAGTGTATATACGCCGTTAAAATACTTGTCTCTATGATTTTTCGTATTCCATTAATTATATAATTCCATGTCTTGACTGTTACATGCTTTAAGCTTCTTATGCCTTAACTACTACTTACCATTTATTATTCTAGCATTAAAAATGTTAGTTTCTCCCATGCTTCCATGATTAACTTCTACTTGCCTTAATTGACTTACTTGTACCCTTTAGTTGTCATTTAATTGACTTGTCTTGCTGCTTAGATTTAATTATAGCAAAGTCTTGATTTGGTACGTGATTTCCTTTTGTAACGACCCGGCTGGTCATTTTAAGAATTAACGCCCTAATCCCCTATTAACTGCATTCCCCGTGTTTGTTTCTGCTATTGTGAGTTGTCGGGAGGATTCGTTTTGAGTTTCGGAGTGTTTGGGACACAGTCCCTAAATGAGAGCTTAAGCTTTAGAATTTGGACCGTTCTCGGAGCAGTGTGAAGACGACCTCGGAATGGAATTCCGTCAATTCCGTTAGCTCTTTTGGGTGATTTCGGGCTTAGGGTCGTGTTCGGATTGTGTTTTGGAGGTCCGTAGCTTAGTTAGGATTGAAATGCCGAAAGTCGAATTTTCGAAGTTTCCAGTTCGATGGTGAGATTTTGATATCGGGGTCGGAATGGAATTCCGAAAAGTTGGAGTAGGTCCATTGTGTCACTTGGGACGAGTCAATTTCAGGTCATTCGGACAAGGTTTGATAGACTTTTTGATCGAAAGCGGAATTTGGAAGTTTGGGAATCCTTAGGCTTGAATCCGAGGGTGATTTGGTATTACGAGGGTTGGTGTAAGTTTGAATAGTGTTATGTGACTTGGACTTAGGAAAATCTGAAGCTTTGATGAACCTGTCATAATCACACCTGCGTGTATGGGACCGCAGGTACGACACCGCAGAAGTGGTTAGGGGACCGCAGGTGCGGTCTGAGGCAATGTTGAAATTGGTCGCAGATGGTCGCAGGTGCGGAAGTTGGGCTTTAATGAAAAGCCGCAGGTGCGGTCCATTTACCGCAGAAGCGGGACCGCAGGTGCGATCCTATGGTCGCAGAAGCGGATATCGCTTTTCAGAAAAAGGGAAGAACGAGGGTTTGAACTCAAAACTTGGAAAAACGATTTGGAGCTCGGTTCAGGGCGATTTCTCGACGGTTTTTGAAGGAGAAACATTGGGTAGCGTTTTCTATCTTGATTTTTGATTCTAGAACTATAATCCATGGTTGTTTTCCTCTTCTAATTAAGGAAATTGGGGGTAAAAGTTTGGAAAAATGGGAGAAGGTTTCCCCAATTGAAAATTCGAGTTTTGTGTGGGAATTTGATGTCGAATATAGGTGATTTTTGCTCGATGTGTTTGTGAGTGATTGGGGGTTCTGAATTATTAAATTTTATCCAATTCCGAGACGTGGACCCGGGGGACTTTCTGGGAGACTTTCCTAATTTCGCGTGTTAGCTTCGAATTTATTAGTTGAATTAGCTACTTGAAGTTATATTTACATTATGCAATTAATTTGAATAGATTTGGGTCATTTAGAGTCGGGTAATCGGGGCAAGAACGTGATTTCGAGTTGATTGAGCTGGTTCGAGGTAAGTCGCTTGCGTAACCTTGTGTGGGGGAACTCCCCTTAGGATTTGGTATTGTTGATATATGAAATGCCTTGTACGTGAGGTGACGAGTGCGTACATGTGCTAATTGTTGAAAATCCTGCTTTCATTAAGTAACTATAATTGTGTTTTCTTCCTTGTTGTACACTACTTGCAATTTAAGCCTACTGTTAGTTTAGGGAAGCATGTCTAAGTGACTTAATTGCTTTACTTGCTCAAACTGCTTTATTTGAATTTTGTGCAGCATGCTAGGTTAGAAATATCTGTTTTCCCTTGGTATGAAATTGGATAGAATATAATATTCTTCGTGATGCAGTTGTGTGTTTACTTTGGGACTACGGGGGATATCCTGGGAGATCCCTTTGCATGTTTATTTGGGACGACAGTTTAGTATTCTGGTAGATCCCCCCTGCAAATATATATTGGGACTACGAGACCGCACCCGATAGATTTCCCCCTGTACTGGAGATTTACATTCAGGACTACGGATTTCCATTCCGATAGATCCCCTGCGCATTATGAACTGGACTACGGGAAGATATCCCGGGAGATCCATTGGATATTTACATTTGGGACTACAGGACGATATACTGGGAGATCCCCTGTTGCTATCTCTGTGTGGAGTTACTTTCTTTCTATGATTTCTCTCTCTGTTGTAAATGTTATTATCTTTATTTTCCTGTGTTGCTTCATACTATTTTTATCTTTTGATATATATATGCATATGACTAGTAGGGCCCTGACCTTCCTCGTCACTACTCGACCGAGGTTAGACTTGGAATTTACTGGGTACCGCCGTGGTGTACTCATGCCCTTTCCTGCACATGTTTTTCGTGTGCAGATACAGGTTCATGGGCTCAGCCATACCGTTAGTGAGGCGAGGCGACCTTCAGAGACTTTGAGGTATATCTGCCACGTCCGCAGACCGAGACATCTCTCTCTATTCCCTTTGTTAGCTATAGATCTTCTGTACTTTCTTTTGACTAGACATTCTGGAGTTAGAACCTTAAGTAGTGTTTCCCAGCTTGAGATTTCATGAGATTCCGGATTTTGGGAGTTGATTTAGTTTTTGAGAACATGTATTGGTTTATGCCGAACGTCATCTTAACCGTTTCTATTTTGTTTTATCTTAAGTTTTCATTCTTTTTCGTATTTCGTTTCTTTTCTGCAAATTGTTAGGCTTACCTAGTCGTAGAGACTAGGTGCCGTCACGACAGTTCACGGAGGGCAAACTTGGATCGTGACAAGTTGGTATCAAAGCTCTAGGTTCATAGGAGTCATGAATCACAATCTGGTTTGTTAGATTCTCGCGGATCGATACAGAGATGTATGTGCTTATCTACGAGAGGCTATGTAAATGTTAAGAAAAATTCCACTTCATTTGATTTCCTTGTCGTGCAAGATTTTTGGTATTGAAATTCTAAACTTCTGTCTTTTATTCTCTTACAGATGATGAGGATACGTGCTACCGGAGGTGACCAGACAGCCGCGCCTCTATGAGAGCTGTCAGAGGTCGGGGCCGGGGTAGAGGCCGAGGACGCGCACGCGGTGTAGCCAGAGCACCCGCGCAAGCTGCTATAGAGGAGCCACTAGCAGCTCCAACTGGAGCCCGGGCGCCTGATACGCCTACTGCTACTACTACTCCAGCTCTCCCGGAGACTCTAGAACAGTTCATGAGTATGTACACCACTCTAGCTCAGGCAGGGTTGCTTCCCCTTGCTGCAGCCACATCCCGGCCGGGGGAGGAGCACAGACTCCCGTCGCCCGCACTCCTGAGCAGCGAGTGCATGTTGAGCAGGTCCTAAAGATTATACCGGCACATCCTGTAGCCCCAGTTCAGCCAGAGGAGAGGGCAGTAACTTTAGAGGAGGAGCAGAGGAGGCTTGAGAGGTTCAAGAAGTACTAGCCTCCAACATTCAGTGGACTAGCATCAGATAATGCTCTGGGATTTCTAGAGGAGTTCTACCGTATCCTCTGTACCATGGGTATATCAGGATCGAGCGGGGTTTCTTTCACTACCTTCCAGCTTTGAGGAGCCGCCTATCAGTGGTGGCATACTTATGATTTAGACAGTTCAGATGAGGCAGCTTTCCTGACTTGGACTCAGTTTTCATATATGTTCCTGAGAGAGTATGTTCCTCAGAGCCTCAAGGGCGCATGGCGCGCAGAGTTTGAGCATTTGCGCCAGGGTACTATGACTGTCCCGGAGTATGCTATCCGTTTCACTGACTTGGCTAGGCATGCACCAACTTTGGTTTCTACAGTTCGTGTAAGAGTTCGCCGGTTTATTGAGGGGCTTATTCCCAACATCAGGTCTGGTATGGCTCGGGAGTTGGAGATGGATATTTCTTATCAGCAGGTGGTGAGCATTGCTAGGAGAGTAGAGGGTATGCATGCTCGGCACAGAGAGGAGAGGGAGGCCAAGAGGTCTCGAGAGTCGGTCCATTATTCTGGTGCCCGTGCCCCAGCTGCAGATCGTCATGGTAGAGGTTATATGAGTCACCCCGTTTATTCAGCTCTTCCAGCAGCCAGTGGTATGCCAACTCCTCCTAGACCTCAGAAGCCTTATTATGCACCTCCAGTATCTAGTGCGCCTCCTGCACGAGGTGCTTTCAGTGGCCAATCGCAGCCGACACGTTCTCCCAGAGCTTTTTTTGAGTGTGGCGACACACGCCATATGGTGAGGGGTTATTCCAGACTTAGGAGGGGTGCACCTCCATAGAATTCTCAGCCACTGCGTGCCCCGCAGAGTTCTCAGGCTATGGTTACAACACCAGTTGCTACCCTACCTGCCCCGCCAGCTAGAGGTGGAGGTCGAGGAGGTTGTGGTCGCCCTAGAGGGGGAGGCCAGGCCAGATACTATGCGCTTCCTGCCCGTACTGAGGCTGTCACCTCTGATTCTGTCATCACAGGTATTATCCCGGTCTATCATAGAGATGCATCGTTTTTATTCGATCCAGGCTCAACTTATTCTTATGTGACCTCTTATTTTGCCCCGCATTTGGGCGTATCTCGGGATTCCTTGAGTTCTCCTTTTTATGTCTATTATAGATTCTCTTATTGTGGACCGCGTTAATCGGTTGTGTTTGATTGCTCTTAGTGGTTTTGAGACCAGAGCCGATTTATTATTGCTCAGCATGGTAAACTTTGATGTTATCTTGGGCATGGACTGGTTGTCGCCCCATTATGCTACTCTTGATTGTCACGCGAAAACTGTAACGTCGACTATGCCGGGTGTACCGTGAGTAGAGTTGAGGGGTACCTTAGATCATATTTCCAATAGAGTTACTTCATTCTAGAACTATAATCTATGGTTGTTTTCCTCTTCTAATTAAGGAAATTAGGGGTAAAAGTTCAGAAAAATGGCAGAAGGTTTCCCCAGTTGAAAATTTGAGTTTTGAGTGGGATTTTGACGTCGAATCTTGGTGATTTTTGTTCGAGTGTGTTCGTGAGTGATTGGGGGTTCTGAATTTGTAAATTTTATCCAATTCCGAGACGTGGGCCCGGGGGACTTTTTGGGCGATATTCCTAATTTCGCGTGTTAGCTTCGAATTTATTAGTTGAATTAGCAACTTGAAGTTATATTTACATTATGCAATTAATTTGAATAGATTTGGCCATTTGGAGTCGGGTACTCGTGGCAAGAACGTGATATCGAATTGATTGAGCTGGTTCGAGGTAAGTGGCTTGCCTAACCTTGTGTGGGGGAACTGCCCTTAGGATTTCATGTTGTTGATATATGAAATGCCTTGTATGTGAAGTGACGAGTGCATACATGTGCTAATTGTTGAAAATCCTGCTTTTATTAAGTAACTATAATTGTGTTTTCTTCCTTGTTATACACTACTTGCAATTTAAGCCTACTGTTAGTTTAGGGAAGCATGTCTAAGTGACTTAATTGCTTTACTTGCTCAAACTGCTTTATTTGAATTCTGTGCAGCATGCTAGGTTAGAAATATCTGTTTTTCCTTGGTATGAAATTGGATAGAATTGAATATTCTTCGTGATGCAGTTGTGTGTTTACTTTGGGACTACAGGGCGATATCCTGGGAGATCCCTTTGCATGTTTATTTGGGACGACAGTCTAGTATTCTGGTAGATCCCCCCTGCAAATTTATATTGGGACTACTCGACCGAGGTTAGGCTTGGCACTTACTGGGTACCGTCCTGGTGTACTCATGCCCTTTCTTGCACATGTTTTTCGTGTGCAGATCCAGGTTCATCCGCTCAGCCATACTGTTAGTTTGGCGAGGCGACCTTCAGAGACTTTGAGGTATATCTGCCGCATCCGTAGACCGAGGAGTCTCTCTATATTCCCTCTGTTAGCTATAGATCTTCGTTACTTTCTTTTGACTAGACATTCTGGAGTTAGAACCTTATGTAGTGTTTCTCAGTTTGAGATTTCATAAGATTCCGGGTTTTAGGAGTTGATTCAGTTTTTGAGAACATGTATTGGTTTATGTCGAGCGGCATCTTAAACGTTTCTAATTTGTTTTATCTTTAGTTTTTATTCGTTTTCCGTATTTCGTTTCTTTTCTGCAAATTGTTAGGCTTACCTAGTCGTAGATACTAGGTGCCGTCACCACAGTTCACGGAGGCCGAACTTGGATCGTGACACCTTTATGGTTCTGCTTTGATATTCGTTAATCGTAGAGATCCTTGCGATTTGAGTTGTTGAATTGATTTCATTTATTGATTTGTGTTTATAGATTGGGTTGCACGCCACAACAAGTTGAATATGGGAGGATTGATATTGATATGGTGGGATATGGTTGCGTGCCGCAACAGGTGAAATAAGGAAAGTTTGATATGGTAAAATAAGGGAGAATTATGATGTTGACTCTGATTATATGGTGGGATCGGGTTGCACGATGCAACATATTTTACTTGTTATTAATGATATTGATATGGTGAAATAAGGGAGGATCATATTTGAACGGTGGGATCGGATTTCTTTCCGCAACGGTTTGTGTGTTTTGTTTTCCTTGTTGTAGTGTTTTGGCTTCGGTGTTGTCATACGAGATTCTGAGGATTTGTATTTCTAGTTTTATAGGTTTTCGAGGATTGAGGTTATTTTTATGAGTTAACTGCTTTATTTTCCTGTAATTCCTTTCCTGTTATTATTATTATATTGCTTACAAGTTATTGTAAGTGACCCGCCTTAGCCTCATCACTACTTCATTGAGGTTAGGCTCGATTTACAGAGTACATGGGGTTGGTTGTATTCATACTACACTCTGCACTTCTTGTGCAGACTTTGGAGTCAGTCTAAGACGCGGTTAGTAGATTGCTTGGATCGGACATCTGACAGAGACTTGAGGTACAGTTGCTCGGTGATCGTAGCCCTAAATTCCCCTTCTACTTTATCCTAGATTTCCAGACAGTTTTACTTTCGTTCAAACCATTATCTGTATTATTCTAGTCGCTCGTGCACTTGTGATACCAATTCTGGGTTGTATTTAGATATTTTGGTTGTTATGAATTTTCGCACTTTATTTCAGTTGTATTACAGTTATTTAAGTTTAATTGGCATTAGTTAATTTGATTTGTTAAAAATGTCTTAAAGGTATTCTAACGTTGCCTTCCTAGCAAGTGAAATATTAGGCGTCGTCACAGTCTCGAAGGTGGGAATTCCGGGTCGTTACAAGTTGGTACTAGAGCACTAGGTTGCCTAGGTCTCATGAGTCACAAGTGAGCTTAGTAGATTCTGGAGGATCTGTACAGAGACGTATGTACTTATATTCCTAAGGCTATGGAATTCAGGAAAATACCACTTCTTTCTTACTCTATCGTGCGATTTTATTCTTTCATTTCATGAATGAACAGTTCCATTCTTGTTTTCTCAGAGAAGGAGAGAACATGCACTGCATCTACAACTGGATAGAAGCCGAAGCTCCTTGTGGCAGTTAAGACTAGGGGCAAAGGTCGAAGCCGAGGTCGCGCTAGAGGTCGAGGTAGAGCTCAGCCTAGAGCTCGAGTAGCAGCACCCGCAGTGGAGCCTCAGGTGGATTTTGAGGAGGAGGTTCCAACTCAGACCGTACCTATTGGACCAGCTCGGCTCTCGGAGGGGTTCATAGACACTCTAGGCTTCAGGATGCTCTAGTCCGTTTGGTGGGCCTTATGAAGAGTCTGGACCATACCTGTACCTTTCTGGTGGCACCAGCCGTCTCTCAGGCCGCGGGAGGAGCACAGACTCCCGCTACTCACACCCCAGACCAGTTGGGTCACTTGCATTGACCTAGGATCAGTTCTCACAACTATTTCTAGAGAAGTTCATTCTTGTCACCCTAAGGGAGGAGTACCGCAGGCAGTTTGAGCGCCCTCAGCAGGGTAGTATGACTGTAACCCAGTATGAGACTCGATTTGTGGACCTAGCTCGCCATGCGACTATTTTTCTTCCTACTGAGAGGAAACGAGTGAGGGGATTTATTGATGGGCTCACTTTCACTCTCAGGCTATAGATGGCCAAGGAGTGCGGGAGTGATATATCCTTCCAGATGGCCGTAGATATTGCTAGATGGATCGAGTTGGTTCGTGCTCAAGAGAGGGGGCCGGTGTAAGATAAGAGGCCTCGTCATTTCTATAGTTTCAATGGTGCCTCATTTGGAGGCAGGGGTACTTTTGGTAGAGGCCATCTTCCCATACCATTTCATTAAGCGTTTCAGGCATCTCATAGTGCTTCAGGGAGTCGTGGTCCTTATGTGCCTCATTTTGAATAGCTAGCCTACAGTGCACCTCCGATTCAAAGCTATCGCCGTGGTTATTCGGCCCGTTCAGGTCAGCTTCAACTTCAGCTACTAGAGCAGTAGGATGGGTGTTTTGAGTGTGGTGGTATTGGTCATATCAGGAGGTTCTGTCTGAGATTATTAGGTAGCATAGCACAGCAAAGTTCTCGTGCCATGGTTCAGCACCAGTTGCTCCACCGCCCACTCAGGCGGCTAGAGGCAGAGGTCAGGCAGCCAAAGGTGGAGGTCAGGCCATTAGAGTGGAGGTCAAGCCGTTAGAGGTGGAGGCCAACCAACTAGAGGCTGTCCCAGAGATGTAGTTCAGAGTGGTGGGGGCCAGCACTGATGTTATGCTTTCCCAGCTAGGCCTGAGGCCGAGTCATCTGATGTCGTTTTCCTAGGTATTGTTCTAGTTTGCCATATAGATGCTTCAGTTCTATTTGATACGGGATATACTTATTCCTATGTGTCATCCTATTTTGCTTCATATCTGGTTGTGCCTCGTGATTCTTTGAGTGTTCCTGTGTATGTGTCCACGTCGGTGGGAGATTCTATTGTTGTAGATTGTGTCTATCGCTCATGTGTGATTACTATTGGGAGTCTTGAGACTAGCATAGATCTTCTACTTCTTGATATGGTAGATTTTGATGTTATCTTGGGTATGGATTGGTTGTCACCTTATCATGTTATATTGGACAGTCATGCCAAGACGGTGACCTTAGCCATGTTGGGTTGCCTCGATTAGAGTGGAAAGGGACTCCTGGCCACTCTACCAGCAGAGCTATTTCTTATGTGAAGGCTCGACGTATGGTCGAGAAGGGATGTCTAAATTTTTTGGCCTATATCCGTGATTCTAATGCGGAAGTTCCTTCTATCGATTCTGTAGCAATTATTCGTGAGTTTTTGGAGGTGTTTCCTACAGACTTGCTGGGGATTCCACCCGACAGGGATATTGACTTCTGTATTGATTTGGCTCCAGTCACTCAGTGTTTTTCTATTCCACCATACTGTGTGGCCCTGCCGGAGTTGAAGGAATTGAAGGAGCAGTTACAAGATTTTCTTGATAAGGCGTTCATTAGGCCTAGTTTCTCGCCTTGGGGTGCGCCCCTGTTGTTCGTGAAGAAGAAGGATGGGTCGATGAGGATATGTATAGACTATCGGCAGTTGAACAAAGTCACTATCAAGGACAAGTATCTGTTGCCAAGGATTGATGACTTATTTTATTAGCTTCAGGGTGCTAAAGTGTTTTCGAAGATTAATTTGAGGTCTGGCTACCATCAGTTGAAGATTAGGGCAGCTGATGTCCCTAAGACGGCTTTTCGGACTCGGTATGGGCATTATGAGTTCCTAGTGATGTCATTTTGGGTTGACAAATTTTCCCCATCAGCATTTATGGATTTGATGAACTGGGTGTTCAAGCCCTACTTGGATTATATTATGATTATATTCATTGATGATATCTTAATCTACTCCCGCAGCTGAGAGGAGCATGAGCAACATCATCGGATTGTACTTCAGACTCTGAGAGATAGCCAGTTATCTGCCAAGTTTTTAAAGTGTGAGTTTTGGTTAGACTCAGTTGCCTTTTGGGGCATGTTGTATCGGCAGAGGGCATAAAGGTGGATCCTAAGAAGATTGAGGTAGTTTACAACTGGCCTAGACGTACTTCAGCTACAGAGATCTGGAGTCTCCTTGGTATGGCGGGTTATTATCGCCGGTTCGTGGCAGAGTTTTAATCATAGCAGCCCCATTGACTAGATTGACCCAGAAGGGTCCCCTATTCAGGTTGTCATATTAGTGTGAGTTGAGCTTTTAGAAGTTCAAAACTGCTTTAACTACAACGTCCGCGTTGGTGTTGCCCGCAGGTTCAGGATCCTACACAGTGTATTGTGATGCATCTCATATTGGGCTTGGTGCAGTATTGATAAAGGATGGCAGGGTGATTGCATAAGTTTCACGACAATTGAATGTTCATGAGAAGAATTACCTTGTTCATAACTTAGGGTTGGCAGCCATTGTTCATGCGCTAAAGATTTGGAGGCACTATCTTTACTGCGTGTCGTGCGAGGTATTCACGAAAAATCGGAGTCTACAGTATTTGTTCAAGCAGAAAGATATCAACTTGAGGAAGAAGAGGTGGTAGGAGTTGTTGAAAGCCTATGATATCACCATTTTATATCATCCTGAGAAGGCCATGTGGTGTCCGATGCCTTAAGTAGAAAGGCTGTGAGTATGTCTAGCCTTACACACACTCCAGTTGATGAGAGGCCGCTTGTTGCAGATGTTCAGGCTTTGACCAATCAGTTCGTGATGTTATATGTTTTAGAGCCCAGTCGTGCTAGCTTGCACAGTCGCTCGGTCTTCCTTGTATGAGCGTATCAAAGACTGCCAGTATGATGATCCCCATTTGCTTGTCTTTAAGGACACGATGCGACATGGTGGTGTCAAGCAGGTTACTCTTGGAGATGATAGGGTATTGAGGATGCAGGGTCGTATTATGTGCCCATTGTGGACGGGTTTCGTGAGTTGATTCTTGAGGAGGCCCACAGTTCCCGGTATTCTATTCATCCCACCAAGATGTATCAGGACTTGTAGCAGCATTATTGGTGGAGGAGGATGAAGAAGGACATAGTTGCATATGTAGCTTGGTGTCTAAATTGTCAGCAAGTAAAGTACGACAATCACAGGCCTGGTGATTTGCTTCAGTGGCTGGAGATTCTTGAGTGGAAGTGGGAGCGTATCACAATGGATTTTGTTGTTGGACTCCTACAGACTCAGAAGAAGTTCGATGCGGTATGGGTCATTGTGGACGGGTTGACCAAGTCGGCACATTTCATTCCAATGGCAGTCACCTATTCTTTTGAGCGGTTAGCTGAGATCTACATCCGCGAGATCCTCCATCTTCACGGTGTGCCCGTGTCTATCATTTCTGATCGAGGTATGTAGTTCACCTTGCACTTCTGGAGGGCCGTACAGTGTGAGTTAGTCACGCGGGTTGAGTGGAGCACACCATTTCATCCCCATATGGATGGACAGTCTGAGCGTACCATTCTGATATTCGAGGATATGATTCGCGCTTGCGTTATGGATATCAGGGTTTCTTGGGATCAGTTTTTGTTGTTTGTGGAGTTTGCCTACAATAAGAGCTACCAGTCAAGCATTTAGATGGCTCCCTATGAGGCATTATATGGGAGGAGGTGTCATTCGCTAGTTGGATGGTTCGAAATGGGGGAGGCTCGATTGTTGGGTACAGATTTGGTTCAGGATGCCTCAGATAGGGTCAAGATTATTCAGTATTGACGTTGCACCGCTCAGTCTAGGTAGAAGAGTTATGCTGACTGTAGAGTTCGTGATGTTGCATTCATGGTTGGAGAAAGGGTATTGCTCCAGGTTTCACCCATGAAGGGTGTGATGAGGTTCGGAAAGACGGGCAAGTTGAGCTCTATGTTCATCGGACCCTTTGAGATTCTTGAGACAGTGGGTGAGGTGACCTACAAGCTCGTATTGCCACCTAGTTTATCAGTAGTCCATCCCGTGTTCCATGTGTCCATGCTCCGAAAGTATCACGGTGATCCATCTCATGTGTTAGATTTTAGCTCAATCCAACTGGACAAGAATTTGACTTATGGGGAGGAGCCGGTGGCTATTCTAGCACGGCAGGTTCTACGATTTAGGTCTAAGAGTTATCCTTCGGTTTGAGTGTAGTGGAGTGGTCAGTCGATCGAGGAAGCCACGTAGGATTCCGAGTCGGACAAGCAGAGTAGATATCCACACTTTTTTACCAGTCCAGGTACTTTTCTATGTCAGTTCGAGGACAAACGTTTGTTTTAGAGGTGGATAATATGATGACCCGATAGGTCATTTATAGTTTTACCCTTTATTTTTGTGTTTCGAGACCTCGATTAGCTCGGTTTAGCCTTCCTCGATTTGCATGCACGGTCCACGTCCTTTTTCTGGAAGTTTTTAATGAGAAAATTGATGAAAATATGAAATCATGCCTTAAAACTCATTTGAGTTGACTATGGTCATGTTTTGTATAAACAAACCTGAATCAGTGTTTTGACGGTCCCGGTAGGTCCGTATCGTAATTTGGGACTGGTGTCTATGCCCGGAATCGAATTCGGAAATCCCTAACATGATATATCATAATTTGTTGAAAACTAGAAGCTTAAAGATTTAAAGAATTCATAAGTTTGACCATCAGTTGACTTTGTTGCTATCGGGTTCGAATTTTGGTTTGGGAACTTGGTATAGGTTCGTTTCTGTATTTATGACTCTTCTGTAAAATTTGGTGCAAAATGGAGTCGATTTGACGTGATTCGGACGTCCGGTTGAGAAATTTCATGTTCTTAAGTTTCATTAAAAATATCATTTGTTTTGGTGTCCGATTCATAATTATAGGTGTTAATTTGGTGCTTTGATTGCGCGAGCGAGTTCGTATGATATTTTTGGACTTTTGTGCATGTTTGGTTTGGAGCCCCGAGGGCTCAGGTGAGTTTCAAATAGGTTGCCGATGTTTCTTAACTTAAGGAAATTGCTGGTTTTCGGCTATTGCAGTAATTGGTGTCGTGTGCTTCGCGATTGCAAAGCCTCTCACGCGATCGCGAATGGGAGAACTGAGACTGGGGTGTATTTCTCTTTGCAAACACGAGGTTCTATTCGCGAACGTGACTATTCCTTCGTGAACTCGAAGCTTTGTGGGCTTCAGGGGGTAGTGGGCTTATGTTCTACGCGAACACGGCCATTGGGTCGCAAACGCGATGGCCAGGGGGAAGAGCCATTGCGAACGCGAAGAAGGGTGACACACAAACCTTGAAACATTTCAAACACAGTATTTAACCCATTTTTAACCATCTTTCCATTAGAGCTCAGCCTAGAGGTAATTTGGAGGAAAAATTTCATCACCCTTTCATGGATTAGTGTACTTCAACTTTTTTTTTTCTTCCATTTCCATCACCCATAAATTTCTAGCCTTAATTCCTTCATGGCAGAAAATAAGTAATTTGGGAAGAATTGGGGGGTACTTTCAAATTTGGGATTAAGATCGCAAATTGAGGTCCGATTTCGAAACTAATTACATACTTGATCTCGGGGTAAATGGGTTTTGATCCGAATCTCGGGTTTTAACCAAGCGGGCCTGGTGTTGACTTTTTTGGAAAAAGTGTAAAAATCTTCACTTTATGTATTTAGTTGATTTCCCTTTCATTATTTGATGTTATTGAGTCGATTTTGGTTAGATTCAATCGGTTTGGAGGCATATTTTAGAGGAAAGGCTTGGCTAGAGCTTTGAATTGCTTGTAGAGCGAGATAAGTATTGTGTAACCTTGATTTGATGGAATTAGGGACCCTTGAGCTATGTGCTATGTGAAATTCACGTGTAGTGGCGCATAGGCAAGGTGATGAGTGTATATACGCCGTCAAAATACTTACTGCCATGCTTTTCCGTATTCCATTAATTATATTATTCTATTTCTTAACTGTTACATTCTTTAATTTCTTCTTATGCCTTAACTGCTACTTGCCATCTATTTTTCTAGTATTAAAAATGTTAGTTTCTCCCATACTTCCATGATTAACTGCTACTTGCCTTAATTGACTTAATTGTACCCTTTAGTTGTCATTTATTTGAGTTGTCTTGCTGCTTAGTATTAATTATAGCAAAGTCTTGATTTGGTACGAGATTTCCTTTATGGTTCTGTTTTGATATTTGTTAATCGTAGATATCCTTGTGATTCGAGTTGTTGAATTGATTTTATTTATTGATTTGTGTTTATGGATCAGATTACACGCCGCAACAGGTGTAACAAGGGAGGATTGATTTGGTGAAATAAGGGAAAATTATGATGTTGACTCTGATTATATGGTGAGATCAGATTGTGTGCCGCAACATATTTTACTTGCTATAAGTGATAGTGATATGGTGAAATAAGGGAGGATCATATTTGTACGATGGGATCGGGTTGCGTGCCGCAATGGTTTGTGTGTTTTGTATTCCTTGTTGTAGTGTTTTGGCTTCGATGTTTTCATACGAGATTTTGAGGATTTGTATTTCTAGTTTTACAGGTTTTCGAGGATTGAGGTTATTGTCATGAGTTAACTGTTTTATTTTCTTGTATTTCCTTTCTTGTTATTATTATTATACTGCATACATGTTATTGTAAGTGACCTCCTTAGCCTTGTCAATACTTCGTCGAGGTTAGTCTCGACACTTACAGAGTACACGGGTGTAACGACCCAGTCGGTCATTTTTAGAATTTACGCCCCGATCCCCTATTTACTGCTTTCCCCGTGTTTATTTCTGCTATTTTGAATTGCCGGGATGGTCGGTTTTGAATTTTGGATACACTTAGTCCCTAAATAAGAGCTTAAGTGAAGACGGCCTCAAAATGGAAATCCGATGGTTCCTTTAGCTCCGTTGGGTGATTTCAGGTTTAGAGGCTTGGTCGGATTGTGTTTTCGAGGTCCGTAGCTAATTTAGACTTGAAATGCCCAAAGTGGAATTTTTGAAGTTTCCAATTCGATAGTGAGATTTTGATCCGAGGGTCGGAATGGAATTCCGGAAGTTGGAGTAGCTCCATAGTGTTGAATGTGACGTGTGTGCAAAATTTCAGGTCATATAAATGAGGTTTGATAGACTTTTTGATCGAAAGCGTGTTTTTAGAGTTTTTGGAAACTTAGGCTTGAATCCAATGTGTTTTGGTCGATTTGATGTTGTTTGAGGTGTTTTGAATATTGGTACAAGTTTGAATAAGATTTTGGGATATGTTGGTGCCTTTGGTTGAGGTCCCGGGGGCCTCGGGTGAGTTACGGAGGGTTGATCGGACCATTTCATGCCTTGGAGAGTTGCAGATTTTGGAGTTCAGCTGTTGCAGAGTTTTACTCTTCGCGATCGCGTAGGGGGTCTCGCTATCGCGTAGAGCTGTTATGGGGGGGGGGGGCAGTTCAGTTTGTTCTTCGCGTTTGCGAAGGTGGAGATACGATCGCATAAGGTGGTGTAGTTGTTGATCGCGAACGCGTAGTGAGGGTCGCGTTCGCGTAGAGTTAAGTAGACCAGGGGTTTGGCTTGGAGTTTGTTCTTTGCGAACGTGGTAGCCAGTCCACGATCGCATAGGGTAAGATGCCTGAGCATTGCGTTCGCGTGGGGTTTTACGCGTTCGCATAGGGTTAATTTTGGGAGCTGAGAATTTGTGCTTCGCGTTCGCGAAGGATGTCCCGCGATCGCGATGAAGGAATTTAGGCCTGGGCAGAAGGTTTAAAAGGTTGTCTTGTTTGAGAATGTGGGGTTTATTTCTTCCATTGTTGGTCGTTTTTGGAGCTTTTTGAAGGAGATTAAAGAGGGATTCAAGGGGAATCACTTGGAGGTAAGGATTTTGGACCTAAAACTCGATTCTATTATCAAATCTACCTAGTAAATCATGGAATCTTGGCCTAAAATAGAAGAATTGGGGCTTGAGTTTAAGAGACTTTAAAATGAGAATTTGAGGGGTCATTTGGACTCCGATTTCAGTGTTCTTGGTATGTATGGACTCGTGGGAAGATAAGGATTCCACTGATGTGTTTTTTATCGAGTTTCGAGACCTGAGCCTGAAGGGAGTTTTGGTCAATTTACCTAATTTCGCGTATTAGCTTAGAATTTAATTGTAGAATCAGTTACTTGAAGTGTTATTTACAATATGCAATTGAATTGAATTGAATAGATTTGGGCCATTTGGAGTCGAGAACTCGTGGCAAAGACGTGGTTTCGGGTTGATTTTGAGTTGGTTCGAGGTAAGTGGCTTATCTAACCTTATGTGGGGGACTCTCCCCTTAGGATTGATATCGTGATACTTGAAATGCCTTGTACATGAGGTGACGAGTGCGTACTTGTGCTAATTATTGAAAATTCGGTTTTTCATTAAAAATAGCCTTAAATTGTGTTCTTCCCTTTCTTGCTTACATTATTTGGAAACTTAGTCTGCTATTAGTCTAGAGAAGCATGTCTATTTGGCTAAATTGCTCTATTTGTTTTAACTGCCTTATTTGTATTACGTGAAGCATGCTACGTTAGAATTACCTGTTTTGCCTTGGTATGAAGTTGAGCTTAATTGAGTACATCCTTTTTCTGCTATTGTTGTGCATTTCATTTTGGGGCTACGGGAAGGCATCCCGGGAGATCCCCTGTACGTATTTGTGATCGAGCTGAGGTGCGGGATACCGAGAGATCCCTGGCACATGTATTGATCATACTAAGAGATCATCGGGATACCAAGAGATCCTTGATACATATATTGAGGATACCAAGAGATCCTCGGGATACCAAGAGATCTCTACCATATATTGAGGATACCCAAAGATCCTCGGGATACCAAGAGATCCCCGGAAATACATGTTGAGGATACTAAGAGATCCTCGGGATACTGAGAGATCCCCGGTTATTATCCTTGTGATTGTTTGCCTCTGTATAAGTTGTAGTTGTTTTGTATCCTGTGATATTTTTACTGGTGCACTTATTTATATTGCTCTTATCTACACTGTCAAACTTTATATTATTATTTAATCTCAGTAGGGCCCTGACCTTCCTCGTCACTATCAGACCGAGGTTAGTCTTGGCACTTACTAAGTACCGCTGTGGTGTACTCATGCCCTTCCTGCGCATGTTTTTCATGTACAGATCCTGGTACGTCGACTCAGTCCTATCACCCCTGAGGCGAGGCGACTGCTATAGCGACTTCGAGGTATATCTGCCGCGTCCGCAGACCGAGGAGTCTCTTTCTATTCTTGTTTAGTATTAGCCCTTCTGCATTTCAGTTCTTGTTAGATATTTTGGAGTTAGATCTATGTGGTGTTTCTTAGCTTGTGATTCATGGGTTTTCGGGTCTTGGATTCATGTATTAGTTTTGAGAGATTAATGTTGTGTATGCCAGGCGGCACTCTTAGACGTTGTTTATTTACCCTACCTCTGTTTGAACTTATTTTTCTTCCGCAAATTTGGTTTATTTTCTGCATTTTAGACTTACCTAGTCGTAGAGACTAGGTGCCGTCACGATGGTTCACGGAGGGCGAACCGGGATTGTGACAACGGGGTCGGTTGTATTCATACTACACTCTGCACTTCTTGTGCAGACTTTGGAGTCGTTCCTAGACGCGGTCATTAGATTGCTCGGATCGGACATCTGACAGAGATTTGAGGTACAGCTGCTCGGTGATCGCAACCCTGAAGTCCCCTTCTACTTTATCATAGTTGTTATTTCTTTTCAGACTGTTTTACTATCTTTCAGATCATTTTCTATATTATTCTGGTCGCTCGTGCACATGTGACACCAGTTCTGGGTTGTATTTAGATATTTCGGGTGTTATGACTTTTCGCACTTTATTTCAGTTCTATTACAGTTATTTTAGTTTAATTGGCATCAGTTAATTTGATTTGTTAAAAATGGCTTAAAGCTATTCTAACGTGCCTTGCCTAGCAAGTGAAATGTTAGGTGCCATCATGATCCCGATGGTGAGAATTCCGGTTCGTGACATAAATGAAACAACATTATATAGTGCATCAACTAATATAATAATAATAATAATAATAATAATAATAATAATAATAATAATAATAATAACAGGTAAAATATGTGAAAATTAAAATATACAATCAAGACAAGTAGAAGCAGGTGGCAAATAAGTAGAAATCATGTGAGAAATGAATAAATTAAAGCAAGTAACTATTAAATAACAAGTAACAATTATAGCATGAAAGTCAAGTAAAGACATGTGACAATTAAAGCATATAACGAGAGATATCATGGAATAAACGAAAACATGAAAATATATATCCAAATACCGCATGCTAAATCCCATGACGGTGTATATACACTCGTCACCTCGCATATACGCCGTTTTCCCACATAATTCACATAACAACTAATTCGACCAGTCCTTATTACCGAGCCCGAAACTCGTCCTTACACTATCCAAACTCGTAGGAAACTCACCCGAGCCTCTCGGGCTCCACACCAAACATGCACAGAAATGTAATAACATGATACAAACTCGCTCGCATGATCAAATCACCAAAATAACATCTAAAACTACAAATCAAATATCAAAACGAATGAAATTTCAAAGGGAAACTCAAGAACAACTGGAATCACAACTAAGCGTCCATATCTTATCAAACCAACTTTGAATTACACCAAATTTTGCGGACAAGTTTCAAATAGCAAAATAGACCAATACCAAATCCCAAAATTAAAATCCGAACCTGATAGCCATGAAGTCAAACTATGGTCAAACATAGAAAATTTTCAAACTTTCAAATTACTAGCTTTCGACAAAATGAGTCAAATCAACCTAAGGACCTCTGATTTTAATTTCCGGCATACGTCCAAGTCTAAAATAACAATACGGATCTACTAAAATCGTCAAATATCGATTTGAGATCATTTATACAAAATATTAACTTTGTTTAATTCAAGTTGTTTTTAAAGCTAAAATCATAATTTTTTAAAATTTTTACGTAAAATCTTTTCAGAAAATGACACGTGCAATGCACACAGACCCAGAAACATCAAATACACCTAATGGAGGTGTCGGAACACAAAAATAATGGCTAGTACTCAAAATGACCTATCGGATCGTCGCACTTGGTGTAATTTCTACTATATCTGACCGATCGGGCAAAAGTACATACGACCGCTAGCCAAATAAACAAAAAACGTATATACTGATAATATATATATATATATATATATATATATATATATATAAATATACACACACACACACACACACACACACACTTTTTTATTCCCTCCCAAATTAGGAGGATCTATATCTATAGTATTTCTACACTTTTCCTCCGGCGTGTCTCGATCCCAGAACCTAATTGTCTTGGGTGGAGGTCCTTTACCAACTGAGCAACCCTCATTCATCGGCTATTATTTTTTGGGTGACTACACTCCTAAAAAGAAGTTAAGGGAAAAAAAAGGGATTTTTCTTTCCTATACAATATTTGAAACTTATTTACCAAAATTGTCCTAATTTTGTATATTACCCGCCCTAAATAAGAATTACATTAAAATTATATACAATCCCTTATTAGTGCCTTAAATTAGGGAATTCGGTTACACCCTTTTCCTTTTTTTTTTTTCTCCTATCCTCTTTTCTTATTTTTTTGCTGCCTTAATTGCTTTTCAAATTACGGTGCAATCTTTCAAAATGATAAGAAAATGTCAAAAAAGTTCTGCCACCTTAGTTGCTTTTATACTAATTGCTTTTAACTATACTCGGCTCTATAAATTTTACAAGAATTTGCTTCCTAAAGTATCACCGTCATACACTATTTGGTTTAAACTTTCTATTGTTTTGTTTTTTCCGACATTTATTTAGTAAAAATAGAATGTTTTTATTATTTTATTCTACCACTTACTAATGAAATAAAAAAAACTTACATGATAAATGATATTTTAAGTGACAGGAGCAACATACAAATTTTTATGGTACAACATCATACAAATTATAAATAAATTTCATACAAATTTTGTACATCTATGACAATATCTAAACTAAAAATAAATTTTATATAACTAAGTATATAGTAGACAACTTATTTACAACTTTCATTCATCATTTTTACCTAGTTAATAATTACAATATCATACAACTTAAATACAATTTTGACACAAATTTTATACAATATGTCTTTTGTATATGATTTGTATATATTTTGTATGTCGTGTGTTTTTCCTCCTCTCTGAAATTTCAATCAAAATTTCCTCTCTTAATATAATTTTGATATATATCAAAAACTTTATGTAATAAAAAATAGTATCTATAACGTAATATAAATTTCATACAACGATCATACATTATACAACTAACTACAACAGGATACAACTTAAATACAATTTACATACAACTACAATACAATTCTAATACAATTTTGTAAGTATCTTCTTCTTCTTCTTCTTCTTCTTCTTCTTTCAATCTGAAATTCAACCAAAATCAAGTCTAATCTTCACCAAACGCCCTCAAAATTGAGATATAAACTCCAAAGAATATTCTCAGTTACTTTCAACAACACCAAATCCAAACAAATAATAATTTCTTAAAACCAAATTTAAATTCTAAGCTTCGAAGCTTTTTAATGGCTGTCAATGGTGGAGAATCAAACACCTTAAAAATTTATTGATTGACAATTTTAATTTGAACACCAATTGTACAACGTGCGAGGTAATTGCAAAGTTAAATCTCTATAGTAAAATGATTGAAACCATTGATGAATTTCATAAAAACTCAATACAACATGAAAGGATAAAAAGCAGAGAACATCAAAAGAAGAAAATTTGGAGAAAGAACAGAGAGGAGGAAATAGAGAGAGACACACACACACACACACACACACACAGAGAGAGAGAGAGAGAGAGAGAGAGAGAGAGAGAGAGAGAGAGAGAGAGAGAGAGAGAGAGAGAGAGGAGGAGGAGGAGGAGGAGGAGGAGGAGGAGGAGAGTACGTACTGACCTCGATTATTACTCCCAGTAGATAGACGATTGATTAGTTGCACAGCATCTTGTTGTNATAAGGGAAGGAAAAATAATTAATTTTCCTTATTCAATTCCTAATATAAAGGGATATTCTTTTAAAACTAATTTGTATATAATTGTTAAATTGGATATGATCATGTAATTAAGTTAAAACTTGTTAGGGGAAGGTAAATAAGTTTCATATGTAGTATAGATAGATAAAATACCAGCCAAAAAAGAAACATTAAGCATAATCAAGGCCCAAGAATAGAAATATAGAAGTGGTGAAAGGTATTTTCTGGGGAAAATCTCACTTTATACCCATTAATTCCAAACTATTTACCTTTAATACACATGCCCAAATTATTTACTTCTCCTACCATGCGGCCCAAACTATTTACCTGGCCTTTATTCTATTCGCACTAACAACCTGACGTCCTCTGTCAAAAATAACTCAACAGCAAACGCGCCTGTTGTTTTCACTGTAAACAGTCATTAAGCCATACAGTAGCTCCTATAATTATTACCGATATTTTTATTGTAACTATTTTGTGTATGTCTCCACCGCCTCCGGTCATCTCTTTACCTGTTTGCAGAATTGCATTGTGAAAAGGAAAGGAAAAAAATGCTGAAATCCCAAATCCTAAGTGAAAAGAGAATTCAATGAGTTTATATTTGGCAAGTAGTAGTAAAAGAAAAAGAAGAAAAAGAAGTGAAAAATCTGACCTTTGAAATAAAGGGGAATGAATCTGGACTGCCCATATGAGTGGGGGCAACAAGTATCAATGTATCTCTAGAGAGATCTATGGAAGTTTGTGGGAAAATTGTTTGTTTTTTGTGATGACCTTTTGTCATGACTTGATTTATAAGTCAATTCTGTGTTCCGAAGCCTTAAAACCATCTTTTATCTTACCTCAATTTGCGTGCTCAATCCGGGCGTATATCCGGAACGCTTTTATGCAAAAATTTCATAAAAATGCTAAATTTGCCTTTAAAGTCGAATTTAAGTTGACTTCAGTCAATATTTTGGGTAAACGGACCCGGACCCGTGATTTAACAGTCCGGAGGGTCCGTAAAAAGATATGGGACTTGGGCGTATGCCCGGAATTGAGGTCCGAGATCCCAAGCCCGAGAAATGAATTTTTGAAGAAAATTGTGTAACTGAAATTATAAGAGTTTTTGGAAATTTAAATGTGTTTGAATTTGATCGTATCGGGCCAGTATTTTTGGTTATAGCTGATATCCTTGCCGGAACGTATTTAATTCTTATTGTTGATTTCCTTGCCGGGACGTATTTAGACTTATTGTTGATTCCCTTGTCGGGATATTGTTGTCGCACACCCTTTGGGTGAGAAAAGAGTGATAAAGCACGGGGTGATGCCGTGCACATTCATACTTATGCGTATGGTGAGGAAATAGTGATAATGCACGAAGGGTGATGCCGTGTACATTTACATTGATATTGATGCATATGATGAGGAAGAGCGATAAAGCACGAAGGGTGATGCCGTGCACATTTCTAATATTTATATGGTAAGAAAGAGAGATAAAGCACGAAGGGTGATGATGTGCACATTTTCATTACTTGATTGCATTGGTGAGGATTGAGAGTAAAAGCACGAAGGGTGATGACGTGCACTTATTGCCTACTTGTTATGATTTCTTGCTATTTTCGGTTCAAATACCTTAATTGTCTTATTCAACTATTACTGTCATTCCTTATGTTGGTATTTCCCCCATATTATGTTACCCCTCCCCCGTTACTTTTGAATTACTTCTATTACTGTTATTCTGCTAGATACTGTGTAACTGCAGGTTATTTATTTGTTGTGTCCTAGCCTCGTCACTACTTTGCCGAGGTTAGGATCAACACTTACCAGCACATGTGGTCGGTTGTGCTGATACTACACTCTGCACTCTTTTGTGCAGATCCCGGTACTGGAGCATACAGACCTTAGCTAGGGGTTGCTGCCTTCAGTCCATCAGGAGACCCGAGGTAGTCCTGCAGGCGTCCGCAGGCCTTGGCGTCCCCTTCCTATCTAGTTTCTTTCTGTTCTTTTCTATTTCTGAGACAGACATGTACTTTTTTGTTCAGACCCTATTTGTTATTTTTCGTAGATAGTCCGTGAGATTGTGACACCAGCTCCAGGTGGTTTATGTTTATGGATTCGTATTGATATTAGCTTAATTGTTAATTTTCGTTCTTCCACATTATTATTTCCACTGTTTATAATATGTTAACTTGCGCTTGTTAAGAGGTTAAAAATGAAAAGGTTAAATTAATCGGAATAGTTGGCTTGCCTAGCTTTCACCAGTAGGCGCCATCACGACTGAGGGTGGGAAATCTGGATCGTGACAAGTTGGTATCAGAGCTCTAGGTTGCTTAGGTCTCACAATTCACGGACAAGCTTGGTATAGTCTGAGGGATCGGTACAGAGACATCTGTGCTTATCCCCAAGAGTCTACAGATTTAGGAACAGTTTCACTTCTATCCTTGTCCGTCGTGCGATTTGGTTTCTCAGTGCTAAATAAACTTCTACTCTGTTCTTTCGCAGATGGCGAGAACACATGCTTCTTCATCCACTAATCAGCAGCCCGAACCCCAAGCAGCAGCATCTACGAGGGGCAGAGGGCGAGGCCAAGGCCGTGCTAGGGGCTGAGGCAGGGGCAGAGCTCAGCCCAGAGTAGCAGCACCAGCGGCGGAGCCTCAGGTAGAGTTTGATGATAAGGTTCCGACCCAGACAGTTCCGGTGAGCCCAGCTCAGGTCCTAGAAGGGTCATTGCTACCCCAGAACTTCAGGATGCTCTGGTCCGTCTAGTGGGCCTTATGGAGAGTGTCAGCCAGGCAGGCTTACTTCCTGTAGCACCAGCCGTCTCTCAGGCTGGGGAAGGAGCGAACACTCCCGCTACCCGCACTCCGGAGCAGATGACTCCCCAGTTTCAGAATCCAGCAGCTTAGCTAGTTGGAGCAGTTCAGCCGGGTATAATAGCTAAGACCGGTGATGGAGCAGCTATGTTTGCCGATGCTTTGTGGAGATTGGACAGAATCACCAAGCTGATCACTACTACTTATGGTAGTAGATCTTCAGAGGATCCCCCAGATTACTTAGACAGTTGTCATGAGGTACTTCGGAACATGGGGATAGTGGAGACCAATGAGGTCGACTTTGCTGCTTTCCGTCTGTCAGGTTCCGCCAAGAAATGGTGGAGAGATCGATGAGGATGTGTATAGATTATCGACAGTTGAACAAGGTCACAATAAAAAATAAGTACCCATTGACGAGGATTGATGAATTGTTTGACCAACTTCAGGGAGCCCAAGTGTTTTCTAAGATCGACTTGAGAACTGGCTACCATCAGTTGAGGATTAGGGAATCCGATGTCCCTAAGACAGCTTTCCGCACTCGGTACGGGCATTATGAGTTCTTGGTGATGTCATTCGGGTTGACAAATTCCCCAACAACTTTCATGGATTTGATGAATCGAGTGTTCAATCCTTACTTGGATTCCTTCGTGATAGTCTTCATTGATAATATTTTGATCTATTCCCGCAGCCGGGAGAAGCATGAGCAACATCTGAGAGTTCTTCATAATTTTAGAGACAGTCAATTGTATGCTAAAATTTGGAAGTGTGAGTTCTTGTTGGGATAAGTTGCTTTCTTGGGTCATGTAGTTTCAGCAGAGGGATTCAGATGGATCCGAAGAAGATAGAGGCAGTCAAGGACTGGCCTAGACCCACATCAGCAACAGAGATCCGAAGTTTCTTGGGTTTGACGGGCTATTACCGTTGGTTTGTGGAGGGGTTTTCATCTATTGCAGCCCCGATGACCAGGTTGACCCAGAAGGTGCGTAATTCAGGTGGTCGGATGAGTGTGAGGCGAGCTTTCAAAAGCTCAAGACAGCTTTGACTACGACGCCAGTGTTGGTTTTGCCCACAGGTTCAGGGCCAAATACAGTATATTGTAATGCATCGCGTATTGAACTTGGTGCGGTGTTGATGCACAATGGCAAGGTTATTGCATATGCTTCGCGACAGTTGAAGATCCACGAGAAGAATTATCCAGCTCATGATTTGGAGCTAGCCGCCATTGTTCACGCGCTGAAGATTTTGAGGCATTATTTATATGGCGTGTCGTGTGAGGTGTTCACGGATCACAAGAGTTTGCAATACTTGTTCAAGCAGAAGGTGCTAAATTTGAGGCAGAGGAGGTGGTTGGAGCTGTTGAAAGATTATGATATCACCATCTTGTATCATCCAGGAAAGGCTAATGTAGTGGCCGATGCATTGAGTAGGAAGTCAGCCAGTATGGGCAGCCTTGCGTATATTCCAGTCAGTGAGAGGCCGCTTGCTTTGGATGTTCGGGCTTTAGCCAATCAGTTCGTAAGATTGGATGTTTTTGAGCCCAGCTGTGTGCTAGCTTGTCCTTAGAGACATAGTGCGGCACGGAGGTGCCAAGAAGGTTACAATTTGAGATGATGGAGTCTTGAGGATGCAGGGTCGTATTTGTGTGCCTAATGTGGATGGACTTCGTGAGCTGATTCTAGAGGAGGCCCATAGTTCCCAGTATTCTATTCACCCGGGCACCGCTAAGATGTATCAGGACTTGTGGAAGCATTATTGGTGGTGGAGAATGAAGAAGGACATTGTTGCCAATGTAGCTCGGTGTGTGAATTGCCAGCAGGTGAAGTATGAGCATCTGAGACCTGGTGGTTTGTTCCAGAAGATTGAGATTCCTGAGTGGAAATGGGAGCGTATCACTATGGACTTTGTTGTTGGACTCCCGCGGACTCAGAGGAAATTCGATGCAGTATGGGTTATTATTGATAGGCTGACCAAGTCAGCGCATTTCATTCCTGTAGCAGTTTCCTATTCCTCGGAGCGGCTGGCTAAGATCTATATCCGGGATATTGTTCGTCTTCATGGCGTGTCTGTGTCTATCATTTCTGACTGGGGTATGCAGTTTACCTCGCATTTCTAGAGGGCAGTTCATCGTGAGTTGGGCACACGGGTCGAGTTGAGCACATCATTTCATCCCTAGACGGACGGATAGTCCGAGCGTACTATTTAGATTTTGGAGTATATGCTCCGAGAATGTGTTATTGTCTTTGGAGTTTCGTGGGATCAGTTCTTGCCATTAGCAAAGTTTGCCAACCACAACAGCTTCCAGTCGAGTTTTCAGATGGCTCCCTATGAGGCATTATATGGTAGGCGGTGTCGGTCGCCGGTTGGGTGGTTTGAGCCAGGAGAGGCTCGGTTGTTGGGTACAAATTTAGTTCAGGATGCCTTGGATAAGGTGAAGATCATTCAGGATAGGCTTCGTACAGCTCAGTCCAGGCAGAAGAGTTATGCCAACCGCAAGGTTTGTGATGTGGCATTCATAGTCAGAGAGTGAGTTTTGCTCCGGGTGTCGCCCGTGAAGGGCGTGATGAAATTTGGGAAGAAGGGCAAGCTAAGCCCTAGGTTCATTGGTTCTTTTGAGATTCTTGATCGAGTGGGAGAGGTGGCTTACAGACTTGCGTTGCCGCCGAGTTTACCAGCCGTGCACCTAGTGTTTCATGTGTCCATGCTTCGGAAGTATCACGGCGATCCATCCCACGCGTTAGACTCCGGTACTGTCCACTTGGACAAAGATCTGACCTATGAGGAGGAGCCGGTGGCCATTCTGGACTGGCAGGCTCGTCAGTTGAGATCGAAGAGTTACCCTTCAATTCGTGTTCAGTAGAGAGGTCAGCCTACCGAGGCAGCTACCTGGGAGTCCGAGTCCGATATGCGGAGCCGATATCCCCATCTTTTCCCCGACTCAGGTACTTCTTTTCTATGTCCGTTCGAGGATGAACAGTTGTTTTAGAGGTGGAGGATGTGATGATCCAAAAGGTCATCACTTGATTTACAAGTCAATTAAGTGTTCTGATGCCTTAAAACCCTCCTTTTATCTTACCTCGATTTGCATGCGCGATCCGAGCGTATATCTGGAACCCTTTTATGTAAAAATTTGATAAAAATGCTAAATTTGCCTTTAAAATCAAATTTAAGTTGACTTCGGTCAACATTTTGAGTAAACGGACCCGGACCCGTGAATTGACGGTCCTAGAAGGTCCGTAGAAAAATATGGGACTTGGGCGTATCCCCGGAATTGAGTTCCGAAGTCCCAAGCCCGAGAAATGAATTTTTGAAGAAAATTGTGTAACTGAAATTATAAGAGTTTTTGGAAATTTAAATGTGTTTGAATTTGATCGTATCGGGCCTGTATTTTGGTTTTGGAGCACGGTACGGGTCTTATATGGTATTTAAGTTGTGCCTGTAAAATTTGGTAAGAAATAGACTTCATATGACGTGAATCGGACCCTCGATTGTAAAAATTTGAACTTAAGAGTTATTGAGATTTTTCTTTGATTTTGATGCTAAACTCGTAGTTCGAGGCGTTATTTTGGCGATTGGATCGCACGAGTAAGTCCTTATGATGTTTTTAGGGTTTTGTGCATGTTTGGTTTGGAGCCCTGAGGGCTCGGGTGAGTTTCAGATAGGCCACGGGATATTTTTACACTTAGAAATTCTGATGTCATAGCTGTTGCAGGTGCACAGACAATTCCTTCTTCGCGTTGGCGAAGGAACTCCCGCGTACGCGTAGAGCAAAGTGGGACTGAAGGAAAATTCCTTCTACGAGAATGTGAGACACAGGACGCGAACGTGAAGCCTTGGCGGTGTTATCCTTCGCGAACGCAAACCTGCTATCGCGAACGCGAAGGCCTTTTGGCAGGGAATTGGGGAAGGGAAAATGCTCTACGCGAACACGGCAATTGGCTCGCGAATGCGAAGGTCAGGGGGTGAACCTTCGCGAACACGTACAGTACCTCGCGAATGTGAAGGCTCTACTAGACAAAGCTTCGCGAACGCAACAGACCCTTCGGGAACGCGAAGAAGGTCTGTCTAGCGATTTAAAACAGAACCAGAGCGGGAATTTAGCCATATTTTCAAACCTTCTTCCCCAAAATCAGACCCTAGGCGATTTTTGAAGAGCAAATTCAACACCAAATCATAGGTATGTGTTCCTAAAACCATCTCCTTCATTTTCCATCAACACCCATTAGATTTCTAGGCTTAAATATGGATCTTCCATGGTAAAAATTGAGAACTTGGGTAAAGTTATAGCTTTTTGAATAATTGAAATTTAGACCTCGTTTTAGGGTTGGATTTAAAAACTAATTGCATATTCGGGCTCGTTGGTGAATGGATAATCGAGTTTTGGTCCGAACCTTGAGTTTTGACCAAGCAGGCCCCGGGTCGATTTTTGGCTTATTGGGAAAATGATAGAAACCTATAATTTAGCACTGGGATTGAATTCTTTAGCATTTACTGATGTTGTTAGATTAATTTGGGTTAGATACAAGTAAACTGGAGGCGAATTCTAAAGGAAAAGCGGTGTTTGAGGCTTGAGTTGGCCGTGGAAGTTCGAGGTAAGTGTTTGGTCTAACCTTAGCTTAAGGGAATACGTGTTGTGCCTTATTTGCTATGTGCTAGTGTAGCGTACGACGTAAAGGAATGGTGATGAGTATCTATACGTTGGTGTTAATCATGCCCGTGGGTCTTAAATTTTGATCGTTGTGTTTCTTAATAAGTACTACGTATGCCTGAATTGTTGATTATTCATGTTGAGCAAGATTTATGATTTTCTTCTTGGTATTTGGTTATTGTTGGGCATTGGCTCTAGTTGAGGTTCAATTGTAAAGTTTATTAATGGTACAAGTTTGGTTATAGCTGATTTCCTTGCCGGAACGTATTTAATTCTTATTGTTAATTCCCTTGCAGGGACGTATTTATACTTATTGTTGATTCTCTTGTCGGGATATTGTTGTTGCACACCCTTTAGGTGAGAAAAGAGTGATAAAGCACGGGGTGATGCTGTGCACATTCATACTTATGCGTATGGTGGGAAAGAGTGATAAAGCACGAAGGGTGATGCCGTGTACATTTACATTGATATTGATGCATATGGTGAGGAAGAGCGATAAAGCATGAAGGGTGATGCCGTGCACATTTCTAATATTTATATGGTGAGGAAGAGAGATAAAGCACGAAGGGTGATGCCGTGCACATTTTCATTACTTGATTGCATTAGTGAGGATTGAGAATAAAAGCACGAAGGGTGAAGCTGTGCACTTATTACCTATTTGTTATAATTTCTTGCTGTTTTCGGTTCAAATACCTTAATTGTCTTATTCCACTATTAATGTCATTCCTTATGTTGGTACCCCATAGCATGTTACCCCTCCCCCGTTACTTTTGAATTACTTCTATTACTGTTACTTTGCTAGATACTGTGTAACTACAAGTTATTTATTTGTTGTGTCCTAGCCTCGTCACTACTTCGCCGAGGTTAGGCTCAACACTTACCAGCACATGTGGTCGGTTGTGCTGATACTATACTCTGCACTCTTTTGTGCAGATCCCGGTACTGGAGCATACGGACCTTAGCTAGGGGTTGCTGCCTTCAGTCCATCAGGAAACCCGAGGTAGTCCTGCAGGTGTCCGCAGGCCTTGGCATCCCCTTCCTATCTAGTTTCTTTCTGTTCTTTTCTAGTTTAGAGAAAGACATGTACTTTCTTGTTCAGACCCTATTTGTAGTTTTTCGTAGATAGTCCGTGAGATTGTAACACCAGCTCCAGGTGGTTTATGTTTATGGATTCGTATTGATATTAGCTTAATTGTTAATTTTCGTTCTTCCACATTACTATTTCCGCTGTTTATAATATGTTAACTTGCGCTTGTTAAGAGGTTAAAAATGAAAAGGTTAAATTAATCGGAATAGTTGGATTGCTAGCTTTCATTAGTAGAACGCCATCACGACTGAGGGTGGGAAATCCGGGTCGTGACAAGTTGGTATTAGAGCTCTAGGTTGCTTAGGTCTCACAATTCACGGACAAGCTTGGTAGAGTCTGAGGGATTGGTAAAGAGACATCTGCGATTATCCCCCAGAGTCTACAGAGTTAGGAACAGTTTCACTTCTATTCTTGTCCGTCGTGCGATTTGGTTTCTCAATGCTAATTAAACTTCTACTCTGTTCTTTCGCAGATGGCGAGAACACGTGCTTCTTCATCCACTAATCAGCAGCCCGAGCCCCCAGCAACAGCATCTACGAGGGGCAGAGGGCGAGGCCAAGGCCGTGCTAGGGGCCGAGGCAGGGGCAGAGCTCAGCCCAGAGCAGCAGCACAAACGTGGAGCCTCAGGTAGAGTTTGATGATAAGGTTCCGACCCGGATAGTTCTGATTAGCCCAGCTCAGGTCCTAGAGGGGTCATTGCTACCCCAGTACTCCAGGATGCTCTGGTCCGTCTAGTGGGCCTTATGGAGAGTGTCACCCAGGCAGGCTTACTTCCTGTAGCACCAGCCGTCTCTCTGGCTGGGGGAGGAGCAAACACTCCCGCTACCCGCACTCCGAAGCAGATGGCTCCCCAGTTTCAGACTCCAGCAGTTTTGCTAGTTGGAGCAGTTCAGCCGGGTATAGTAGCTAAGACCGGTGATGGAGCAGCTATGTTTGCCGATGGTTTGTTGAGATTGGACAGGTTCACCAAGCTATTCACTACTACTTATGGTAGTACATCTTCAGAGGATCCTCGAGATTACTTAGACAGTTGTCATGAGGTTCTTCGGAACATGGGGATAGTGGAGACCAATGTGGTCGACTTTGCTGCTTTCCGTCTGTCAGGTTCCGCCAAGAAATAGTGGAGTGATTATTGTTTGGCCAGACCAGTTGGATCACCAGCTATCACTTGGGACCAGTTCTCGCAGCTATTTCACGAGAAGTTTCTTCCCGTCACTTAGAGAGAGGAGTACCGCAGTTGGTTTGAGCGTCTCTAGCAGGGTTCTATGACTGTCAACAAGTACGAGACGAGATTTATTGATTTGGCTCGTCATGCTCTTCTGATACTCCCCACCGAGAGAGAGAAAGGGTGAGGAGGTTTATTGAGGGACTCGTTCAGCCTATTAGACTGCAGATGGCTAAGGAGACAGGTAGCGAGATTTCTTTCCAGGATGCAGCCAATGTGGCCAGGGGGGTTGAGATAGTTTTAGCTCAGGGGAGCGATCAAGGGTATGATAAGAGGCCTCGTCATTCTAGCAGATTCAGTGGTGCCTCCTCTGGAGGCAGGGATTCCTTTGGTAGAGGCCCTCCTCCTAGTCCATTTCAGTCAGCACTTCAGGTTTCTCACGGTGTTCCGGGTGGTTGTGGTTCTCATATGCAGTATTCTGATCAGTTGCCCTACAGTGCACCACCACCTCCTATCAGTGCACCTCCGCTCCAGAGTTTTCAAGGTGGTTATCCAGGCTGCCAGGGTCAGTTTCAAGGTTAGCAGTCCCAGCAGCCAAAGTCTTGCTATACTTGCGATGATACGAGGCACATTTTTAGGTTTTGCCCTCGAGCCTCGAGCAGTTCTCAACACCAGGGTTCTCGTGTTATGGTTCCAGCACTGGGTGTTCCACTGCCCTCTCAGCCAGCTAGAGGTAGGGGTAGAGGTGTTAGAGGTGGATGTCAGGCCGCTAGAGGTGTAGGCCAAGCAGCTAGAGGTGGAGGCCAGCCAGCAGGAGGCCGTCATAGGGATGCATTTCAGAGTAGTGGAGCCCAGCCTCGATGTTATGCTATACTAGGTAGACCTGAGGCTGAGACCTCCGATGCAGTTATCACAGGTACAGTTTAAGTGTGCAGTAGAGATGCCTCAGTCCTATTTGATCCAGGGTCCACATATTCTTATGTATCATCTTATTTTGCCCCTTATCTGGTTGTGCCCCGTGATTCTTTGAGTGCTTCCGTATATGTGTCTACACCGGTGGGTGATTCCATTGTGGTAGAGCGTGTTTATCGTGCTTGCGTGGTCGTTATTGGGAGTCTTGAGACCCATGTAGATCTCCTACTTCGCAATATGGTGGATTTTTCGATGTCATTCTGGGGATGGATTGGTTATCCCCTTATCATGCTATATTAGATTGTCATGCCAAGACTGTGACCTTAGCACTATCGGGGTTGCCTTGTTTGGAGTGGAGAGGGACTCCTACTCATTCTTCCAGCAGGGTTATCTCATATATGAAGGCTCGGCGTATGGTTGATAAGGGATATTTGGCCTTTTTGGCATATGTTCGTGATTCTAGTGCTGAGGTTCCTTCTATGGATTATGTTCCCATTGTTCATGAGTTTCCGGAGGTATTTCCTTAAGACCTACCGGGGATGCCACCCGACAGGGACATTGACTTTTGCATTGATTTGGCTCCGGGCACTCGGACCATTTCCATTCTGCCATATCGTATGGACCCGTCAGAGTTGAAAGAATTGAAAGATTAGTTGCAGGACTTGCTGGATAAGGGCTTTATTAGACTGAGTGTCTCGCCTTGGGGTGCGCCGGTGTTGTTTGTTAAGAAGAAGGACGGATCGATGAGGATGTGTATAGATTATCGACAGTTGAACAAGGTCACAATAAAAAATAAGTACCCATTTACGAGGATTGATGATTTGTTTGACCAGCTTCAGGGTGCACAAGTGTTTTCTAAGATCGACTTGAGATCTGGCTACCATCAGTTGAGGATTAGGGCATCCGATGTCCCTAAGACAGCTTTCCGCACTCGGTACGAGCATTATGAGTTCTTGGTGATGTCATTCAGGTTGAAAAATGCCCAGTAGCTTTCATGGAAGCCTCACTTGGATTCCTTCGTGATAGTCTTCATTGATGATATTTTGATCTATTCCCGCAGCCAGGAGAAGCATGAGCAGCATCTGAGAGTTGTTCTTCAGACTTTGAGAGATAGTCAGTTGTATGCTAAGATTTGGAAGTGTGAGTTCTTGTTGGGATAAGTTGCTTTCTTGGGTCATGTAGTTTCAGCAGAGGGTATTCAGATGGATCCGAAGAAGATAGAGGCAGTCAAGGACTAGCCTAGACCCACATCAGCTACAGAGATCCAGAGTTTCTTGGGTTTGACGGGCTATTACCGTCGGTTTGTGGAGGGGTTTTCATCTATTGCATCCCCGACGACCAGGTTGACCCAGAAGGGTGCGTAATTCAGGTGGTCGGATGAGTGTGAGGCGAGCTTTCAAAAGCTCAAGACAGCTTTGACTACGACGCCAGTGTTGGTTTTTCCCACAGGTTCAGGGCCAAATATAGTATATTGTGATGCTTCGCGTATTGAACTTGGTGCGGTGTTGATGCACAATGGCAAGGTTATTGCATATGCTTCGCGACAATTGAAGATCCACGAGAAGAATTATCCAGCTCATGATTTGGAGCTAGCCGCCATTGTTCACGCGCTGAAGATTTGGAGGCATTATTTATATGGCGTGTCGTGTGAGGTGTTCACGAATCACAAGAGTTTGCAATATTTGTTCAAGTAGAAGGAGCTAAATTTGAGGCAGAGGAGGTGGTTGGAGCTGTTGAAAGATTATGATATCACCATCTTGTATCATCCGGGAAAGGCCGATGTAGTGGCCGATGCATTGAGTAGGTAGTCAGCCAGTATGGGTAGCCGTGCGTATTTTCCAATCGGTGAGAGGCCGCTTGCTTTGGATGTTCGGGCTTTAGCCAATCAGTTCGTGAGATTGGATTTTTCTGAGCCCAGCTGTGTGCTAGCTTGCAGAGTCGCTCGTTCTTCATTATTTGAGCGTATCCGTGATCGGCAGTATGATGATCCTCATTTGCTTGTCCTTAGAGACACAGTGCGGCACGGAGGTGTCAAGCAGGTTACAACTGGAGATGATGGAGTCTTGAGGATGCAGGGTCGTATTTGTGTGCCTAATGTGGGGTGAGTTGATTCTAGAGGAGGCCCATAGTTCCCGGTATTCTATTTACTCGGGCGCCGCTAAGATGTATCTGGACTTGTGGCAGCATTATTGGTGGAGGAGAATGAAGAAGGACATTGTTGCCTATCTAGCTCGGTGTGTGAATTGTCAGAAGGTGAAGTACGAGCATTTGAGACCCGGTGGTTTGTTCCAAAAGATTGTGATTCTTGAGTAGAAGTGGCAGCGTATCACTGTGGACTTTGTTGTTGGACTCCCACGGACTCCGAGGAAATTCGATGCAATATGGGTTATTGTTGATAGGCTGACCAAGTCAGCGCATTTCATTCCTTTGGCAGTTTCCTATTCCTCGGAGCGGTTGGCTAAGATCTATATCCGGGAGATTGTTCGTCTTCATGGCGTGCCCGTGTTTATCATTTCTGACCGGGGTACGCAGTTTACCTCGCATTTTTGGAGGGCAGTTTACCGTGAGTTGGGCACACGGGTCGAGTTGAGCATAACATTTCATCCCCAGACGGACGAATAGTCCAAGCCACTACAACAAAAAAGATTTTTAGTGGTAATTATTTAGTGTCAATAAACTAATTGCCGCAAATTCATTTTATAAAGCTAAATGTTAGCGGCAATTAAACATTTGTCGGGAATAAACATGCCTTTACCGACAACTAAAAATAATGGCCACTAAAATTTAATATTTTACTACTCCTATTATTTTAGATCTTCCCTCCTTTTCCCACCTAAAAGATGTTCCCTCCAAAGAATACTTTATTTCTCTTTACAATAGATTTATTCGATTTTTCATTTCTGCCAAAGATGTTATTAGGGCAATTTTTTGGCCGACAAAGATTTTTTGCCCTAGAAAGCTAATCAATTGATTCTAGCATAAGTTTGGGAGATATAGACCCTTTCTCCGTCGAGCACCCTGTCTATTTCTCTATTGAGAATGACCCGTAAGTTTCCTTTATTTTCTATCCTCTCTCACTTTCTCGAAGTAATTGGTGTAGTATTTTGCAACATGAACATTTTTTCATCTTGTATGTGATATGAACTTGACTGCTTATGCATTTCCTTTGGTTTCTTCATATAATTCTTCTTTATTTTTTTCCAGATGTAAGGTTATTTAGGATATTGGATGAGAAATCTCAATTATATGGATTTTAGGACAAAAGATTCTATAACTTCTTTAAGGGCGTGTATTTTATTTAGTGCAACTCTTGATAGAAGTTGATGTATCTTGTCCTGATGTTTATAAAATTATTATTTCTGATTTTCTGTCTTTTGATTTTAGGTTTGGAATAGTTTCAATATTTTTAACATAAATTTGTTGTTTCTTAGTCTAGAATTCACCCGTATAATTTTAGGAGTAATTATTTCTCTTACATTATTTTATCGAGATGCTCGAACAATAGATCAATTTATAATAGTTTTTCTTATCATATTATGGGTATATCAAATTCTATGGTAAATAGGAGAACTCCTTAAGCTGATCATTAGGTATTCTAGATATAGGAAAAAGTTAGAGTGATATAACTATATATTCAACTTTTTCCTCTACTCTTGCTGGTCACATCAGGGTTATGAGACTCTTCATCTATGAAATCATTAGTTAAATTGGTAGTGTATTTGAAGGTTGTCTATGATATATTACTTGTGGCACATCAGAGAAAACTCCATTGTCATTTATAATTGCTAAAATTTAAAATTATGTGTTGCATCTGTTTCAAAATACTAGGTATTTATCTTCTTATTATTGGAAATGCTTTTTGATGCTGTATTTTTTTAAATTTTTACTGATGTATATAAATTTGATTTCATAACTCTTAAGTCGCACCCTTGTGTGTTATGTTTTATCATTTCTAACAAAAGAAAAGGTATGTCGTTCAAAATCTTTGTGATTTCTGTTTATCAGTGGCATAAATCATTGTTTTTTGAATCAAGTCGATTAATTTTTCATCAATCTGCTGATTAGCAATGTGCAGAACCTGCGTACATGCAAAAATTGCCAAGAAAGACATAGAAGTTGACTAGGGTTATCTTGTGGTGTTGTATAAAAATCTTTAATAATTCAATAGTTCATTTTTCATTCTTCTATTACCTGACCTCTTCTCGTCCATTGATTTATGCAAACAATTCAGAAACACAGTTCCTCATATTGAGTAGTTTCTTCATATTGGAAGAGACTTTGAAGAATACTGCATAGATGCTTAAGTGTCATCAACTAGATTATGTATCGATGAGCTTGTATTTGTAAGTTTTTATTTCAAATGCCTTTTTCGGTTGTTCGTCTTAGCGTCGTACATACACTCTAAAAATAACTTCTCAGTATTGACGTCAAAGAATAGACTTTCAGCATTATCAATTGGGAGTTGCTACTACTATTGATATTGTATGATCAATTAATGCATTATGTATTTTTATTTTTAATATCCATTATAATTTACCGAGTAAATAATTCAAGATTTGTTTCATTGAGTCACTTTTTAAGTGGCAATACATATTGTGTACCCTTTAAATTTTAAGTTGACATCGTCGTCCTTATTTGAACTTTGAAATAGTGTCCATCTTTCCAAAATTGAAATTTTTATCACTTTATTCCCTATAGCTCCTATATCTAAACACAAATGAATTTGATACTTCAAGTTGCTAGATTTGGAGTGGCTTCGATCTACTATATGCATACTATCTTTAGTTTATTGATGTTTGTATATACACGTGCATGGTTCAGTCTAAAGCAATGAGTTCAATTAAAACCCATTTTGCTAGTGGCTGGATCCTTAAATTGAGCTCACTCTATAAGTTTCAAACTTTTAAGTAAACTTTATTCCACATTTGATCATTCTATAATGTAAACAAAGTTTTTTTTCAATTTTCCTACTAACAAATCGAATTTATTTTTATGCAGATGTATAAAGTATATTAAACTATGAACATTTTCAACGGTCGTCTTGATAAAGTTGATGCCCTCAAACTGCAGAATACATAATTTTCTAAGCTTAACCTTGTGAAACTTGTCCATAAATCAAAAAAGATAAGAAAGCACTAGATTTTTGTCTATATGTCTCCTAAAAAGTAAACTAGAGACCCTTTATTATTTTCTATTTACATTTAATAGGTAACTTAGCTTAAAATTTTTTGCTATGGTGCAGCTGCGTAATCTTGAAGCCTGTGATGCGGAGGACTGGAAGGGTCTAGTATATTATGCTTTGAGACAAGCGGTCATCTGATGTTCAAAAGGCTCTCCATGTATAACGTTCAAAAGGATCTCCATGTTAGGAATGCTGACCACCTCAAGAACTGGAGCATCTACAAGTATTCAAAACTTTTGTCTTTCTTACCTTAAAATTATCTTCCTACTTCACGTATGACTTGAAAGTCTAAAGCAAAGAAATTAATAATAATAGTTCATATTTCATTCAGTATGTCAATCTTCTTCTATTGGTCCAACTCAAAGGAACTAGTTCTTCCATTATATCACAAACTCATTGACGTTGGGCTTCAAATTTGGGTCTACAGGTATATTATTGGTTAATTTACAATTATATTCTTCTTCAAGCACAGTTTTCCAGGTACAGAAGCCATATGTTTAGTTTTTTCAATTTAAAGTTCCATCTTCTTAGTTAGTTGAACTAGATGAATATCATATTACTTTAATGGATGATAATTTGTGTAAATCTAATGCTTTCTAAGTTACTTAGAGAAGTTTTATGCATCTGTGCCTACCTTATTTTAAACAGAATTCACTGCATCTGTACCTTTAACAAGAATCATGGATGTTGCTTTCGTTTGGGCTATGGTTTAATCTGGCACTGAGCATCAAACATGCTTGGCGTGGTGCTGACAACTGGTAGTGGCTGTGTTCATTCTTTGGAGCTCTTCTTTTTAGATCTTTTAGAGTATAATTTTAGCCTTGTGAAGCTCCTCAAATGTTGATTCAGATCTGCAAGAAGATTGAGATGTAAGTTAGTTGGCCTATTATTTTGGTGCATAAATGGATATTCAAACCGGAACACTTGTGGAAGACTTTCATTATAGTGGAGGGTTGAAGAGATACTTGTTAAACTTGAAATGAAATTGAATTCAAAATGTTTACTTTCTCTTATGTTCTATGTATTTGAAGTTTTTTTGTTCTGGATTTAATGAAATACATACCACTTTTTAGAATGTATATTAGTTTGTTATTACAAACTTTTGTGTATCTTTATGTAATTTTTTTGGTCACGTATTATTATATTGTATTTGGATCAACTTGAATAACAAATAGGCAAACATTTCTTGGCAATAAAATTGATGGAACAATGGATCGTTGTCATATATAAAAGATAAATAAAGGTGTTTTAGGAATGGTTATAGTCGACATTATCATTACCATTGCCGCTAAAAGAGGTATATTTTACCAGTAATTAATGGTTTTTGCCGGCAATAAGCAACGTATTATCTAGTAGATATCTTAGGGGGATTTAGTGGCCACTTTAATTGCCAGTAAATAATGGCTGCCAAAGTAAATAGCTTTTTGCGGCAATAATTTGTGTCTTTACCAGCACTTGGTTGAATTGCCGCTAAAACTTTTAGCGACGCTGGATACAACGGCTAATAAGTAATTGCCGGTAAAGGTTTTAGTGGAAATTTTGTATTGCCTCTAAATGTATAATATATTGCCGCTAAAGACCATTTTTGTTGTAGTGAGCGTACTATTCAGATTTTGGAGGATATGCTCTAAGCATGTGCTACTGACTTTGGAGGTTTGTGGGATCAGCTCTTGCCATTAGCAGAATTTGCCAACAACAACAACTACCAGTCGAGCATTCAGATGGCTCCCTATGAGGCATTATACGGTAGGCGATGTCGGTCGCCGGTTGGGTGATTTGAGCCAGGAGAGGCTCGGTTGTTGGGTACAGATTTAGTTCAGGATGCCTTGGATAAGGTGAAGATCATTCAGGATAGGCTTCGTACAGCTCAGTCCAGGCAGAAGAGCTATGCCAACCGCAAGGTTCGTGATGTAGCATTCATGGTCGAGAGTGAGATTTGCTCTGGGTGTCGCCCATGAAGGTCGTGATGAAATTTGGGATGAAGGGCAAGCTAAGCCCTAGGTTCATTGGTCCTTTTGAGATTCTTGATCGAGTGGGAGAGGTGGCTTACAGACTTGCGTTACCGCCGAGTTTATCAGCTGTGCACCTAGTGTTTCATGTGTCCATGCTTTGGAAGTATCACGGCGATCCATCCCACGCGTTAGACTTCAGCATTTTCCAGTTGGACAAGGATCTGACCTATGAGGAGGAGCCGGTGGTCATTCTGGACTGGCAGGTTCGTCAGTTAAGATCAAAGATTTACCCTTCAATTCGTGTTCAGTGGAGCAGTCAGCCTACCGAGGCAGCTACCTGGGAGTCCGGGTCCAATATGCGGAGCCGATATCCCCATCTTTTACCCGACTCAGGTACTTCTTTTCTATGTCCGTTCGAGGATGAACAGTTGTTTTAGAGGTAGAGGATGTATTGATCTAAAAGGTCATCACTTGATTTACAAGTCAATTCAGTGTTCCGAGGCCTTAAAAACCTCCTTTTATCTTACCTCGATTTGCATGCCCGATCCGGGCGTATATGCGGAACGCTTTTATGTGAAAATTTGATAAAAATGCTAAATTTGCCATTAAAATCAAATTTAAGTTGACTTCGGTCAACATTTTAGGTAAACGGACCCGGACCCGTGATTTAACGGTCCTGAAGGGTTTGTAGAAAAATATGGGACTTGGGCGTATCCCCGGAATTGAGTTCTGAAGTTCCAAGCCCGAGAAATGAATTTTTGAAGAAAATTGTGTAACTGAAATTATAAGAGTTTTTGGAAATTTAAATGTGTTTGAATTTAATGGTATCAGGCCCGTATTTTGATTCCGGAGCCCCGTAGAGGTCTTATATGGTATTTAAGTAGTGCCTGTAATATTTGGTAAGAAACGGACTTCTTATGACGTGAATCGGACCCTCGGTTGTATAAATTAGAACTTAAGAGTTACTGAGATTTTTCTTTGATTTTGATGCTAAACTCGTAGTTTGAGGCATTATTTTGGAGATTTGATCGCACGAGTAAGTCCGTATGATTTTTTTAGGGTTGTGTGCATGTTTGCTTTAGAGCCCCGAGGGCTCGGGTGAGTTTCGGATAGGCCACGGGATATTTTTACACTTAGAAATTCTGTTGTCATAGCTGTTGTAGGTGGAGAGATAATTCCTTCTTCGCGTTCATGAAGGAACTCCCACGAACACGAAGAGCAAAGTGGGGCTGAAGGAAATTCCTTCTACGCGAACGCGAGACACAGGTCGCAAACGCGAAGCGTTGAAAGTGTTACGCTTCACGAACGCGGACCTGCTACCGTGAACGCGAAGGCCTTTTGGTAGGGAATTGGGGGAAGGGAAAATGCTCTACGCGAACACGACAATTGGCTCGCGAATGCGAAGGTCAGGGGGGGTGAACCTTCACGAACGTGTACAGTAGCTCGCGAACGCGAAGGCTCTTCTATCCAAAGCTTCGCAAACGCGACAGACCCTTCGCGAACGCGAAGAAGGTTAGTCCAGCGATTTAAAACAGAACCAGAACGGGAATTCAGCCATATTTTCATACTTTCTTCCCCAAAATCAGACCCTAGGCAATTTTTGAAGAGCAAATTCAACACCAAATCATAGGTATGTGTTCCTAAACCCATCTCCTTCATTTTCCATCAACACCTGTTAGATTTCTAGGCTTAAATATTGATCTTCCATGGTAGAAATTGGGAATTTGGGTAGAGTTAGGTCTTTTTGAATAATTGGAATTTAGACCTCGTTTTGGGGTCGGATTTCAAAATTAATTGTATATTCGGGCTCCTAGGTAAATGGGTAATCGAGTTTTGGTCCGAACCTCGAGTTTTGACCAAGCGGGCCCGGGGTCGATTTTTTGACTTTTTGGGGAAAATGATAGAAAACCTATAATTTAGCATTAGGATTGAATTCTTTAGCATTTATTGATGTTGTTAAATTAATTTGGGTTAGCTACAAGTAAATTGGAAACGAATTCTAAAGGAAAAGCGGTGTTTGAGGCTTGAGTTGGCAGTAAAAGTTCGAGGTAAGTGTTTGGTCTAACCTTAGCTTGAGGAAATAGGTGTTGTGCCTTATTTGCTATGTGCTAGTGTAGTATACGACGTATAGGTATGATGACGAGTATCTATACATTGGTGTCAAGCATGCCCGTGGGTCTTAAATTGTGATTGTTGTGTTTCTTAATAAGTACTACGTATGCCTAAATTGTTGATTATCCATGTTGAGCAAGATTTATGATTTTCGTCTTGGTAATTGGTTATAGCTTTTTTGTATCACCTTAATAAGATAAGGTGTCTCTTAAGTTTGTGGGTTTTGTGGGCCCCACTTAATAGCTTAGTCTTGCTAAAATATCCCTTGTTATGCCACCTAATTACCTAGAATAAGAGTCATATTTCCATCAAATCTTGGCTGCCACGTTTGGAGATATAAGACTTATCCAAATATTTGGATGAAGTAACCTCTAATCATTTCATTGACATGTTAATCTCTCGTTAACCAATAATTAACCAATTACCCACATAATTAAGAATTATCTCAAATTACTTAAAATACTATCCACTTTTATACACCTTATTATCATGGCCATGTGGTACCTTGTATGGTACTAGTCCATAAATATCGGGTATTAACGCTCGGCCCGTATTTTAACCCCACATGCAAAACTTGGACGAAAATTAATTTTCTTTGCCTTGCTTCCCCTCTCATCTTCATGAATTTACTCATCACTTGTTTGAAATAGCATAATCCTTATAATCTCCAAATAATCTTTTTCTTGGACTGATATCAATTACCTTACGACAAAATTGAGTACAATACTACAGGGTGCAACATCGTCGAAATTTAATACTGCGAAGCGTAACACCATTGTAATGTAATACTATAAGGCGTAACATCATCGTAATATAATACTGCAGGCCGTAACATCATCATAATATAATATTACGGGACGTAATATCGAAGTAATATTTCGGGGCGTAACATTCGTTTCGTCTATTTTGGTTCCTGAGCAGGTTTGTACCTTGAGGCACAAGTTTCGTGATGACCAAAAGAAGAAGTCTCAATCCAGAATAAAAGAAAAGAAGAAAAAGAAAAGTTAAACCCAATGTGCAAAAGCGGAGAAAATATGGACTACTCGAGACAAGAATGATATCACCAGTTTGCATGTTCCGTCTTGATCCGAAGAATATGAAGAAGATTGAACCAACGCCTGCAGCTAACAAGCATCAACATTCAGATTAGAATCTGCATAAAGAACCAACCAAGACTCAAGACCAAGCTTCGAAAATTTACAAATAGGAATCTTGTACCTTGTAGCTAATAGGTTTAGTTAGTTTTCTTCATTTTTACTTTAGTGTAATAAGGAGCTCAGCAGCAGTAACAATAGCAACAGCAGTGAGATCACAGCTTTCGAGTAGTCCCAGCTACAAAAACTTCCAGAACTACACTAACCTGATTCCTTTATAGCCAAGGATATGTTGGCAACCTCCGAAGCAAGGTTCGGTCAAACTTTTTCAAGATGCTTTCCATGGAGTGTCAAACGGGCAAAAATTGCTCATAATTTCTCACTTTATCTTTGCCATAAAAATCTTCGTGTTTCCGAGCAAAGCAGGGCAGCTGCGAGCATGTAATTTTTACCCTACCAATATATTCCTACAAAATTGACAAACAAATTAGTCCTATTTATTTTTTTAATTTTCTTTAGGATTTTTGGCAATTATTTGAGATTATTTGCATTTTTAGTTGCATTTTTCTATTGTTGAAGTTGTGAAAAATAACAAAAAAATTTTAATCTTCACCATGTTGCATTATCGGGATTTTAATTTAATTTAATGCCTAATTACATAATCTAATTACATCATAAAAAGAAAATCACAAAAAAATTATTATTTTTTACATTTTTAGTTTCAATGATTAAAACTAGTAATTTTTCCTTCTTAAGATTGACTAATTATGCAAATAATACAAATAGGTAACTAGTGTAATTTTATAATATGAGATAATTTAGTGTTTAATTTAGGATATAATTAAAATTAATTAAGCAAAAGGGATTTAATTAGCTACAAAACCGGACTAGGACAATTCAAAAAAGCCAAGCCCAATCCCAAACTTAACCCAAAGCCACCAAGCCCAAAATCACGTCCGGTCCAGCCCCTTCTACCCAAACGACCCTGTTGTCACGCCCCAAAATCCGAGGAGCGCGACCGGCGCTCAACCGAGTAAACCCGACCGAGCAAGCCTGTTAGATCTCATTCTACCCAAACTAACTCATGAATAAATTGGAGATGGACTCCATTAATCAAGTTCTATAAACATATCATTCACGATTTCCATTTCATTTTCCATTAGCAACTTCATTCGCCATAGTAAAGGTATTACAAGTTTTATACATCATTGCCAAACATCAATACTTCTATTTTAAATTCCCATGCCCGGCACTACCCACAACCTGCCTACGGAGCCTCTAAATACAATTGAAGAATAATATGGAAATGCCGGCAACAAGGCTCCGGCTATACCTTACACAAATACCAATATAAACTCCGGAGGAAAGGCGGCATGAGCCACGTAGGGCCTCGAGAGGAAAGGGGCTCACCAATACAGCTGATGGAAAGTGGAGGAGGTGCTACTGTCGGTGGACTGGAGTACCTGCTATAGAACCACCTACAATCATAACACGAATGTAGCGCCCCCGACAAAAGGGACGTCAGTACATTTGAATTGTACTGGTATGCATAAACAAACTTCACCCCAAGTAAAATCAAATAACACACACAAGTAACAGACATCAATAGAATCAACGATCAAATGCACGTGAAAGAAACAATCAAAGCCAAACAAGTTTTACAATCTCTCCTTCATAAACAAGCATGTAATTGTAATGGAAATAACAATCAAATCCACAAAGAAAGAGCAATTCAACAAGTTTACGATCTCTCCTGTTTCCCCTTCCACATTTCCACATCAATAATTTCACAATTTGTTCATAGTTCATTTCAATAGCGATTTCGATCGCTTTCCAACCTTATTACCTCGCCACCCTTATTACCTCGGCCACCCTTATCACCACAACCCACACCTTATTTCTTCGTGTTGCGGCGCGCAACCCGATCCCACCGAACAATCACAATTCACAAACAACACACAACAACAACAATTCACAAGAACAACAACAACAATTCTCAAGAAACAACAACAATGACCCTCAAGGAACAACAACAACAACAATTTACAAAGAATAACAACAACAATCCTCAAGAACAACCACAACAATTCACAAGAATTTCCATAGCCATAAATACCACTTCATCATATTCAACAACTCATATGCAATTTACGTCACCACAATAATTACCCACAACAAGCCAAATATGTTATTACCACAGTTGTCCAAGTGCATCATTTACGATTTCCTTCCATCATTTGTTTCTCAGTTCTTACCACATAACACTTTCACAATCACACACCCACATTTGGTTTGTTTCCATTTACTTGCACCATCATATAGTAAGACTTAACCAACAACATTCAAGGAACATAAATCACAAGAATTCACAAATAGTTCACATAAGTAAACACATACTTCCATGTCGACATCCCAAGCTTTTTACAAACTTTGCACATAACAAGATAGGCACATCAAATCACTTCTCACAATCACATATAACTTGGTGGTATGAAAATCAACTAAGGCAATCAATTCACATATTCTCATACAAGGTACACATACCGTATGCTCGTCACAACAAGGGGGATCCTACAAGAGTTCAAGTTAGCCATACATACCTCGTTTAAGCTTTCCTTAAGTTACTACAACGTTTCGGAAATTCTAGCAATTCCAATCTAGTTTGAAACAAACAAAATTGAACACAAATTAGAAAGGTATTCATGGTTTCAGCTCATTTGAGCATTTTATCAAATACTAGTTGAGCATCTTAATCTCAAATCTCTTTTTCAAGGTTTTCCTTCATTCCCCAACCAAATCTTTACTTATTTATGTTAAACAATCTTCCCATAAACCTAAGTTGAACATGCATGTATACACAATATTAATACACCCAAGAATCATACCTTAATAACCCATCTTATACTCCAAACTCGAAGTTAAAACCTAGGGTATAGAATCTTACCTCTTAGATGAAGAACTTGTGATTGGGATCTTTGATTCTTGAAGATTGATGCAAGTTTGGATGATTTAAATGTTGGGTTCCTCCTTCTCTCTACTAAAATGCTCTCACCTCTCTACTAAAATCAGTAAGAAAATGACCCCAAAATGAACTTTAAAGCCTATATATTAAAATGGGGTCGGGTTATAAAAATTAGAAAATTAACCCTCGAATGTCAAGTCTGCTATAGCAGAATCCACCGCAGAATGGGTATGCGGGCCGCAGATTCGTTGAAGAACTCGTTGCCCAAAACTGGGCTGTTCTGTCTCAATCTGCGACCATTCTGCGATCGCAGAATGGTTATGCGGTCCGCGGAGTTAAATCTGCGATCGCAGATTTCACACAGAATTGCATTTTTCCAGCTTTTGGTAATTTGATCATAACTTTGTGTACGAAGGTCCAAATGACGAACGGTTTGAAGAGTTGGAAACTAGACTCGAAGACCTTTCATTTGATAGGTTATCCATCACCTAGAACCTTATAGATATTTAGATATGCTCGTTCAAAGTAGGGACTAGTGCAAGATCGTTGGGAATTTTAGCCTATTATGGACTTTTCCAATTTTTCTTAGACTTAGGCCTTTCCTTGGATCCCAAATTACTTACCGTAAGACTTACACACATATTTACCAAATCCAATGGATGTACACCATGTTAATAGCACATAAAAATATTATAATAAGCCTATGTGACACCACGAAATCTTAAATTACTTAGCAAAAATTTTCGGGGCCTTACACCCGTCCCCACCCCCACCCCCCTAAATCCTGGCCATTGATCTCCAATAGATCTAACGGTCTAGAACTCCCTCCCTTTTTAATATATATATGTCCTAACTCCCTCTTACCCCCTCATTTCAAACCCCACTCTTTCACATCTCTCTCTCAGCCGCCCTAACAGCCCAAACCCTAGTTGCCATCTTTGCCCTAACACCCCAAACCCTAGCCACCATCTCCGCACATAACCACCACCAAACCCTAGCGGCCCTAAAATCCTCCTCCACGCCGCTGCCAAAAATTGCCTAAGACAGCAGCAAAGCCTATAACCACCCCAAATCAACCCCGTTATCTCCCATACTCCTCCTAAACCTCATCTCACAAATTCTCACCCCAAAAACCCCCACAGAAAACTAACAAATCTACACCGAAAGAACGGCTGAAACCTTAACGTCGCCCTAGCCCCGCCGTCAGAAATCGCCTAAGGCGGTAGTGGACCTCCAAAACCACCCAAACTCACCCCATACCTTCTGCTCACTCTCCTAAACCTCATCTTACCAACAAAATCCCCAAAAAATCCACCAATAATCACATCTCTCAAATATGGAAACCTAGAAACCCTAAAGCCGCCGCCAGAAATTGCCTATGGCTGCGGAAGAACCCTAAAACTACCTAAACTCCTACCAAACACCACCACACCTCTAGAACCCCGATCTACCCTTAGATCCCAAACTTCCCTACCAAAAATCCTAAATCTTAGATCTAAAGTCTCCGAAACCCTATGCCCTTCCTAACCCTAAATCCAACCTAGTCTGTTCAAAAATCCTCCTGCCAAGATCCCCATCAAGGATCTCAGATACCAGATGGGAGTCTTGGCACGAGGGATTTTTCACGGCTAGATCTCCTGTTTTCAAAGCTTAACCTAGTTTGTACAATAATCCCTACGACAAAATCTCTCACTCGGATTTTCAGATTCCGCGAGAGTGTCTTGGCGCGATGGTGTTTAGCAACTAGATATTTTATCCCAACAAAAAAGAGGGGTTCTTTAGCTTTAATTTCTTTTCCTATTTTTTTTCCTTTATTATTATTATTATTATTATTATTATTATTATTATTATTATTATTATTATTATGAGTTTTATTGTAATTATTGTTTGTGTTTATTTCCAGTATTGCTATTTTATTTTTGTTTACCGTTATTTTATTGTTGTTATTTATTTACTATTTTTATTTATATTCATTGTTAAAGAATTGGGCCTCACTGAAGTGTCCCTAGCTTTGTTAAAAAGCTTAAGAGCCCAAGCTCTTCAGGCCAAGAGTCACACGATTCGGGCCCAAAACCAATCTGGTTCTGAGTTAATTCCAAGGCCCTTAAGGGTCAATTTGGAATTTTAGTTTGAAATTTTTTTTTAGAAATATTTGAGAAACTTCTAGAATAGGGACAAATGTCCCAATGTTGAGTAGGAAAATAGGGATAAGATCCAAAAATATCTAGAAATTGGACACTTGTCTATTTTCTGTGACATTTCTGTTAAAAAGATGCCTTTTCCCTGATTTTTAGGGAATTCTGGCAGATTTTTTTGTACCCAAATTCTTATCCCTTTTCACTCCTTCGCTCTGTAAATACACTCCTCTTATTAATTAGACACACACATTCTCATCAGCATATGCATACTCTAAAAAGCATCCCTGAATACTGATTTTTATTTTTCTCTTGAGCTTTTCAAATCAGATATAGAAACAAAAAAAAAAGTTCTCAAGGCTGTCTTTCCTTTCTTCCATTGTCCTACTAGTTTACTCCATTTATGCTAGCAATTAGAGTTTGATTGTGGGTTCCTTGTTCTTGCTGGTTGTCGTTGCTGTTTTCTGCTACTTGTTGTTGTTTACTTCTTCTCCAAAGCCAGAGATTTATTTTCTATTTTTGTCTATCTTGTTGTAATCAGGTACTCACCTTGAATCTGAGTTTTGTTTCTGCATGAATGGGTTAATTTCTTCATGTCACGACCCAAAATCCACTAAGGGTCGTGATGGCGCCGGACACTGCTGTCAGGCAAGCCAACCAAATTACTTAATCAAATTCTCGTTTTATTACTTTTGAAAACCTAGGATTTTCCTTCAAATTTAGCAATTTAAAAGATAATTGTCTCAAATCAAATTTAAATAATAAGCAGCTCAATGCAAAATAATTTAAACCATCCCAGAACCCGTTGTCACAAGTGCATGAGCATCTACAGATAAGGAAATGAAATACAACATCCGTCCGAAATACAGTGGACAAGAAATAAATACAATACACTGGAAGGGACTATACTAGCTGCGGGTCTCCTCGAATAATGCAACTCACCTAGTCCCAGAATCATCCGCGCTGCTACGCCCAGTAGGCCACAAGGGTTACATATACCTGTGCAACAAAAATGCACAGAAGTGTAGTATGAGTACGAAAACAACGTGTACTCAATGAGTATCCCGCCTAACCTCGAAGAAGTAGAGATGAGATGGTCGACTTCGACACTTACTAAGGGTCCCATAGTGAGGTCAGTAATACACTAAATTATGGATTTCTATAAACATGATTTTAGTCCAAATAGAAGGAAACAAGTAACAATTAATTCTGTTATAGAAAATTTCCAAAATTCCTTTTCGTAATTATCCAAATAATTTCAAGCCATGAAGAGGCAATAATAACTTAATTAAGTTCAAGGCAGCAATACAAGCATGCGCATATCATGCCGAGGCGACAGCCCGATCCAACAGAAATGTAAACTGTGCACTTGCCGAGGGTCGACGGCGCGCCTATAGATGCATCTATTACCCCGCTCGCGAACTAACCTGCGACGCGGTCAACATAAAATAAACACACACCCTGCTCGCGAATCATGCATGCGACGCAGGCACACATAGAGATACATGCTCGAACAATCAATCAAGATTTATCGGGGGACATGGTCCAAATAAAACAAATTCTTTTAACAATTCGAGAAAATGACGTTTAATCCCTTTTTAAATTCATTTACTATCCCAAGGTGATCTAAGTAACTCAAGCCGTCTATAAGTTTATAATTAATCCAAGTATAGTATGCTTTTAGGTCCTAGACTACCCGAACAATAGCATAATAGTAGCTACGCTCGGACTCTCATCACCTCGTGTGTATGTAGCCCCCGCAAATAGGATCAAATATCCAATTAATTCACCTATGGGGACATTTCCCTCTTACAAGGTTAGAAAGGAGACTCACCTCGCCCCGAAGATCCGTAACCGGCATTCCACGCCCTTCCGAAGACTCTACTTGACGCACCACGCTACAAAACTGGCCAACGGTTACGCAAATTCATTAATATATGCTCAAATATTCATTCAATCTAATTTATAGCAATTCCTAACTCCGATCGAAAAGTTGACCAAAACGCCCTCGGGCCCACGTGCCCGGAATCCGAAATTTCTCGAAGATAAAGATTACCCATGACCTTAGGAACTCGAATATCTAATTTTCACTAAATTCCATACTCAATATCGTGGTCAAATTCGAAGAAATGCCAATTTCTAGGTTTTCCACCAAAACCTAAATTTTTTTTCATAATTTCCTTGCCTAAATCCATGTATAAACTTTGTATTTAACTCAAAGCTAGCATAAATTACTTACCTCATGATGAGTGACGAAAATGACACCTCAAAGCTGCTCCCCATCGACTCCAATGGAAGAAAAATGGGGTTGAAATGAACCCAACCCCGAACTTTTAAAGGCCTCACTGCCTCAGCTTCNCTTATACAGTTTATGTGATGCTCCCGTATTGGGCTTGGTGCGGTATTGATGCAGGATGGCAAGTCATTGCTTACGCTTCGAGGCAGTTGAAGATCCACGAGAAGAATTATCCGGTTCATGATCTCGAGTTGGCATCCATTGTTCATGCTTTGAAGATTTGGAGGCATTACCTATATGGTGTGACGTGTGAGGTGTACACTGATCACAAGAGTCTGCAGTACTTGTTCAAGCAGAAGGAGTTGTAACTTGAGGCAGAGGAGGTGGTTGGAGCTATTGAAGGATTATGATGTTACTATTTTATACCATCCGGGGAGAGCCAATGTGGTGGCCGATGCATTGAGTAGGAAGTCCGCCAGCATGGGACTCTGCTTATGTTCCGGTCAGCCAGAGACCGCTTGCTTTGGATATTCAAGCCCTGGCCAATCGATTTGTGAGGTTGGACATTTCTGAGCCTAGCAGAGTGTTAGCTTGTACGGTCGCTCGTTCTTCATTATTGGAGTGTATCCGTGATCGGCAGTTTGATGATCCCCATTTGTGTGTCCTGAGAGACACGGTGCAGCGTGGAGGTGCCACGAAGGTGACCTTAGATGATGATGGTGTTTTGAGGTTGCAGGGGCGAGTTTGTGTGCCCAATGTCGATGGGATTCGAGAGTTGATCTTAGCGGAGGCCCATAGTTCTATTCACCCGGGCGCCGCAAAGATGTATCAGGACTTGCGACAGCTTTATTGGTGGCGTAGGATGAAGAAAGATATTGTTGCATATGTGGCTCGATGTTTGAACTGTCAGCAGGTTAAGTATGAGCATCAGAGGCCTGGTGGTTTGTTTCAGAGGATTGAGCTTCCCGAGTGGAAGTGGGAGAGGATTACCATGGATTTCGTTACTGGACTTCCGATGACTCGGAAGAAGTTTGATGCTATTTGGGTCGTTGTTGATAGGCTGACCAAGTCAGCGCATTTTATTCCTGTTGCAGCCACTTATTCATCGGAGAGGTTAGCTGAGATCTACATCCGAGAGATTGTTCGCCTTCATGGGGTGCCGGTATTTCAGATCAGGGTACGCAGTTTACCTCGCGCTTCTGGAGAGCAGTTCAGGAGGAGTTGGGCACCCAGGTTCAGTTGAGCACAGCGTTCCATCCTCAGACGGACGGCCAGTCCGAGAGGACTATTCAGATATTGGAGGATATGCTCGAGCCTGTGTCATTGATTTCGGAGGCTCGTGGGACCAGTTTTTGCCTTAGCAGAGTTCGCCTACAACAACAGCTACCAGTCCAGCATTCAGAGGGCTCCATATGAGGCGTTGTATGGTAGGCGATGTCGGTCTCCAGTCGGATGGTTTGAGCCGGGGGAGGCTCGGTTATTGGGTACAGATTTAGTTCAGGAGGCCTTGGATAAGGTCAAGATCATTCCGGACAGGCTTCGTTCGGCTCAGTCGCGGCAAAAGAGTTATGCAGATCGTAAGGTTCGAGATGTAGCTTTCATGTTTGGTGAGCGGGTCTTGCTCCGAGTGTCGCCTATGAAGGGCGTGATGAGATTTGGGAAGAAGGGCAAGCTTAGCCCTAGGTTCATTGGCCCATTTGAGATTCTCGATCGTGTGGGGGAGGTGGCTTACAGACTTGCCTTGCCGCCCAGCTTGTCAGCCGTGCATCCAGTGTTTCATGTGTCCATACTTCGGAGGTATCACAGCGATCCAGCCTATGTGTTAGATTTTAGCACTGTCCAGTTGGACAAGGATTTGTCCTACGAGGAGGAGCTGGTAGCTATTCTAGAATGGCAGGTTCGACAGTTGAGGTCGAAGAGTTTTCCTTCAGTGCGTGTCCAGTGGAGAGGTCAGCCTCCTGAGGCATCGACCTGGGAGTCCGAGTCTGATATGCGGAGCCGTTATGCTCATCTATTTCCCGACTCAGGTACTTCTTTCTTTTGTCCGTTTGAGGACGAAAGGTTGTTTTAGAGGTGGAGAATGTGATGACCCAAAGGGTCATCACCGGATTTCTCTCTTTTTTCGTGCTTCCGAGGCCTTGAAAACCTCACCTTTAGTTGCCTCGGGCATATGAGACTCGGGCATATGCCCGGAGTCGAATTTCGAGGTCGAGAGCCCAAGAAATGAATTTTTCTGTGAAATTGTTTTTCTGAAACTATTAAGGAAAATGGAAATGAAAATTGATTAAATGACTATGGTATCGGGCTCGTATTTTGGTTCCGACGCCCGGTACAAGTCTTAAATATGTGTTAAGCGCTTTCTGTAAAGTTTGGTCAAAATCGGATGTCATTTGATGTGTTTCGGACCTAAATATCTAAATTTGAAGTTATGAAGTTTGAAATGAAAATGATGATCTTGAGGCTTGATTTAATGATTTTTGATGTTATTTTGGCGATTTGATCGCTCGAGTAAGTTCGTAGGATGTTATTAAGTTAGTGTGTGTGATTGGTTAGGAGCCCCGAGGGCTCGGGAGTGAATTGGAGGTCGTTCGGGGTGTTTTTACACTTAGGAAAGGATCAGATTCTGCTGCATTTTTACACAGGCATTTTGTTCTTCGCGAACGCGGCCTCAGGCTCGCGTTCGCAGCGATGGAGTGTCCAGTTTACCTTCGCGAACGCGGCCCCTTTCCTGCGAACGCGAAGGGCAATTTTGCCCAGCGAATTTTTAAGTTCAAAACAGAATCAGTAGCTCGGGATTTTGCCATTTCTTCACACGAGCTCCTCTCCCTAACACTCCATAGGCGATTTTGAAGAGCTTCTTTCTCCATAGCCTCTTAGGTAAGTGTTCTTAACTTCTTTCCCTCTTAATTCCTTCCACTAATCACTAATTTCCTATCCCTAATTCATGAATTCAAAGTAGAAAATGGGGGTTTTGGGTAGAGTTAGGGCTTTGGGAATTTTGGGTGATTCAACCTCAATTTGGGGTCGAATCTTGAAATAAATTATATATTTGAACTCGTGGGGTTATGGGTGATTGGGTTTGGGTCCGAGCCTCGTGTTTGGACCATGTGGGACCGATGTCGAATTTCGGTGTTTTTGGAAGAATGATAGGAATTTCATTTCTAGGCTATGGGATTATGTTTTTGAGCCCTTATTGATATTATTGAACTAATTATGTCTAGATATCATTGTTTCGGAGTTGGATTGTAGAGGAAAGGCGGTATTAGAGAGTTGATTGCTATTCTTGGACCGAGGTAAGTGTTTGTTCTAACTTTGGCTTGAGGGAATAGGATTAGGATGTTATTTGCTACTTGCTAAATGTGGAGTACGGTGTATAGGCATGGTGA
>NC_031999.1:18913953-18938618 GCF_001879085.1 Nicotiana attenuata
AAAAGGAAATTCAATTACCCCGCTCGCGAATCATACATGCGACGCGGGCAACATTCTAAATAGACACCCCACTCGCGAATCATACATGCGACGCGGGCTCACAGCTAATACGAGCTTTCCTCAGAAAAATAGGAAACGAAACACATAAAAACAGATATAGGGAACTGTGCTCATCATCACACTGTTGCGGTGTGCAACCCGAATCCACACATAGAACTCACATAAGGAGATATACATCGAGCTAAATTGCTCATTACAGCAAGATACCGACTATCGGTCACAAGCACGCTAGGTGCATAATACCATCCCTAGGGAGACATATAGTGCCATAAGCTACAACTCAAGAACAACTAAGGCGCGATATACAATCTGAATCTCAAGAGCCGTTTTTCTCGTATAACACCATTTCTACGCGGATCCTCAACACATAAGAAATTTCTCAAGCCGTCTCATAACTCACATGGCACAACGTATCACTACACGAAATATCTGACAGCGAAATGACACCCTGACTACTCCTCCACAAGGAGCACATTACTGAAATGAACACGTTTGGCCTGATATAGAGCCTATATTCACATTTGAATCCATCCACCGACCTCAAGCCGATTCTGATCGTACCAAACTAGTCCAATGACCCTTCAAAGGTCCATACTAACTTCCCTTTTCTCATAACACACAAGAACAACTATCACAACAGGAGAAATCCTCCGCAGTCCACAACTCCATAAATTGAGTTCCCTCCAGGCATATATTCTCAAATCAACGATATCATCACAACCTCCATACTTGTTTTAAGTCTTTAATCAATCCAGTGACTACCTTCCACACTTATACAATCTTCTTGTGGGACACACTCCCATAACCTACCATAACAAATAATTGGGTCGTACCTCCAAACCATCGGCCGCCCCTAACGCTGAAAAGCGATCAAGAATAATTAACCAGGATGCAAGGCCCTTTTTACAAAATACCGATCTCAGGTGACGCTGATGACAAAACCAACTTACCTTAAACATCGAAACTCCTTTCCTGCTCATCCGAGCTTGTGACATCCTTATCATCACCGAACTGCTACCTTGATCTTCACTTCAAATTCCATACCACTCACTGCACTTAACATGCCAATATACGATAGAACTCGTTATTTTCTAATCATAGCTTCGGAACCACTAATAGGTTAACACTTCATCATATAAAAACTTTTCACTTAACTCACTTTAGGAGATCCATAATGTCACACAGGTGAATTCTCATAACCGTAGAATATGCAAATCTCTAAGTAGTGGTCTACGCCACCATAGTCCTTCCGGAATCTGCTTCCGCATAACAAGCCATCACAGTATAATGCTTCTGAATAACATCAATTACGGCGGCTGACAAGCCTGATACGTACCATCACAACTCACTTGCATAACTCGATCACGGTGAGGAAACTGATCTCTAGCACCAATATGCCACATTCAATTATGGCCAGTCAATCTACCTTCTTCTAATTTATCCTTGATTTCCTTAGAGATAATACTAACTCCATCCGCACATAACATACTCCATCTGCACTCATCTCGAGTGACCTTGAATCACGAAAATATGGTGTCTCAAATCCCCTGGACCATTTCATACCTTCCTTGTGCGCACATTCGCACCCCCAACTGATATGCCCATTCTGCTAATCCTTCTACGAATCTAAAGTCCTTTCTCATCTTTCTCTCAAGAGCTACACTGCAAGTCAAAACATCATAGAACATTATGTGCCTCTTCTCATAGGCTGCTATCAAGCTTGACTCTTAACCGTACCTATAGGCTCGAAATCATTAGGCATCACACTTTATCTTTTGAATTCACTAGGACCGTTGCTGAGAGCCACCCGCTCTGACTTGGCCCCGAATATAATCAATTCCATAAATCTTCTAGCACATGGATGCCTCCTTGGTGAAACACCTGGCAGAATCACTTCCCTGGGAACCCGCATCTTTACAAAGCACAATCCTGAATCCTTCCCCAAGTTTGAACATGGGCCATAAGGCCAACGATAGCCTACCTTCAATAATCCCTTTGCTCAAATTACCACTTATGATCTTTTCCCGTAGCTGAAATAGCCCATCGATATGCTAATAACCAGAAACCTCGCAAGTAGCCAACTATGCAACCCAATCATAAGCGGTGGGACTCTCCCACTTAGCTCGAAACCACTATCACACAACTCTGGAATTTACCAGGATCCTTAATCTTCTGTTGACATAACCTTGCGTATTCAATCGCCAAAATTCTCGAAATCAATTTGTAAAACCCCCTTCTTATATTCTGACTAATCAAACACATTTGCACAACCGATCTCTTTGCTATATAACCGATAGAATTCTTCGCAGAAGCCTCGCTAATCACGCGACCGCTAATCTGCTCACTTGGGTAACCCACCTATAAAAAGCTCTCCCCGGCATCTTCCAACGCTGCTGCACGGGGTACAACCATTACGACATCAATAACCCATCCTGCGTCTGAGCTCACTCTCTAGCTGCACAGGTCCATTGACCCCTCGTGGACATCATTTAAATGTGCGGCAACATCCTTCCAAATTCAAAGTTATGCTGCATCCTTCTTCATTTAAGCGGCTCCTTTCCGTTATATTAAATCTCCTACCGCACCGGAACCCCTACTTCAAATTAGATCTGTATACCCCAATAACCAAGCACTAATATTCTCAAATCGCTCCAAACTCTCCTTAAGGTGCGTAATCATCCTACAACCAAGCCCATATGCAACTTCCGTCACTCTCCCACTTTGGGCAAACTCGCTTCTTTAATCAGCAACTTGACCTTTACTTCATACACCTAGCCTTCTAGGAATTTTAGTCACCGTCTGACACTTTCCACACACCTTTCTTCATCCTTTGCTACTCCGTTGTTGCCTTAATAAAATCTATCTTCATAGCACTTGAGTCCACAAATCGCTACTAACCTTAAACCTTTTCGAAGGTCATCTTTCTCGAACCGCCAACATTAGAAATACTGATTCAATCCTGAACCACCGCACCCTGCAATATCTGACAGTTGCATCTCCGATACTATTTCACAATATCTTGCCCCAAAGGCGAATTGTAGAAGATTATAACACCGACACACTTAATACGTTCAATTAGGACAACAGCACCCAACATAGAAGAAAACTCCACTACGCTTGCAAATACCAAGTCTCATTACTTCCACCAGCCCACATCTGACCATCCTTAGTCCGCTTGCCTTTCCCCTGCCGGGAATAAAATACTGAATCTCTTGATTAATCACTGAAACCTCCCTTCAAGTCATTCACTGCCCCGACACGTGGGCAACATTTTTCCATCATATCACTACTGCGGAACAATCATTCGTAAGCATCATGGCAACTTTTGCCTAGCCTCAGAGCCCTCAGAAGTACCGTTACTGAGTTGAAATATTAAAATATCCTTCCATAAGGCGACGATAATAATCCAATCAACTACACCGGGAGAAACATCCCGCACCACATCCGTAGTACCATCATGACTCTTCAATTCTCGATTTATAACCAGCGCTTTACGTCGCGTAAGATTGAGTAGGAATGAATTAAAGGCATGTGCCCCCAGGGATCAAATCGCACGACAAGGAATCAAGAAGGGAAGTACTCCTAACAGTCCTGCAGCCTCCCGAGGATAAGTACAGACATCTCCGTACCGATCCGCGATACTCTACTAGACTTGCTCATGACTCGTGAGACCCTAGGAACCTAGTGCTCTGATACCATATTGTCACGACCCAAAATCCACTAAGGGTCGTGATGGCGCCAGACACCGCTGTCAGGCAAGCCAACCAAATTACTTAATCAAATTCTCGTTTTATTACTTTTAAAAATCTAGGATATTCCTTCAAATTTAGGAATTTAAAAGATAATTGTCTCAAATCAGATTTAAATAATAAGCAGTTCAATACAAAATACTTCAAACCATCCCAGAACCCGGTGTCACAAGTGCATGAGCATCTACAGATAAGGAAATAAAATACAACATCCGTCTGAAATACAGTGGACAAGAAATAAATACAATACACTGGAAGGGACTACACTAGTTGCGGGTCGCCTCGAATAATGCAACTCACCTGGTCCAGAATCATCCGCGATGCTACGCCCAGTAGGCCACAAGGGCTACATATACCTGTGCAACAAAAATGCACAGAAGTGTAGTATGAGTACGAAAACAACGTGTACTCAATGAGTATCCCGCCTAACCTCGAAGAAGTAGAGACGAGATGGTCGACTTCGACACTTACTAAGGGTCCAATAATGTGATGTCAATAAAACACTAAATCGCGGATTTCTATAAACATGATTTTTAATCCAATAGAAGGAAACAAGTAAAACAATTAATTTCTTTTATATGAAGTTTACCAAAATTTCCTTTTCACTATTTATCCAATTATTCTCAAGCCGTAAACAGGCTATAACAACTTTAATAAGTTTCAAGGCAAGCAATACGAGCATGCGCAAATAATCACCGTGGGACGTACGGCCCGATCCAACATAAAAGTAAACTGTGCACTTGCCGAGGGTTGACGGTGCGCCTATAGATGCATCTATTACCCCGCTCGCGAACTAACCTGCGACGCGGTCAACATAAAATAAACACGCACCATGCTCGCGAATCATGCATGCGACGCATGTACACATAGAGGTACATGCTCAAACAATCGATCAAGAATTATCAGGGGACATTACCCAAATTAAACAAATCCTCTTTTAACAATTCGAGAAAGTAACGTTTAATCCCTTTTTAAATTCATTTACTAATCCAAGGTGATTTAAGCAATTCAAGTCGTCAATAAGTTTACAATTAATCCAAGTATAGCATGCTTTTGGGTCCTAGACTACCCGGACAATAGCATAATAGTTGCTACGCACGGACTCTCGTCACCTCGTGCGTACGTAGCCCCCGCAAATAGGAGCAAATATCCAATTAATTCACCTGTGGGGACAATTCCCTCTTACAAGGTTAGAAAGGAGACTCACCTCGCCCCGAAGATCCATAACCGACATTCCACGCCCTTCCGAAGACTCCACTTGATGCACCACGCTCCAAAACTAGCCAACGGTTACGCAAATCCATTAATATATGCTCAAATATTCATTACAATCTAACTTATAGCAATTCCTAACTCCGATCGAAAAGTTGACCAAAACGCCCTCGGGCCCACGTGCCCGGAATCTGAAATTTTTCGAAGATAAAGGTTACCCATGACCTTAGGGACTCAAATATATAATTTTCACTAAATTCCATACTCAATATATATCGTGGTTAAATTCCAAGTATATAATTTCTAGGTTTTTCCCTCAAACACCAAGTTTTTCTACACAATTCATACTTAGATCCATGCATAATTGATGTATTTAATCCAAAATAGGTGGGAGTGACTTACCTTGACGTTGATGACAAAAATCCCCTCTTGAAGCTCCCCCAAAAATAGCCCAAGCCATGAAAAATGGAAGAGAAATGATCATCTCCCGATTTTTAAAAGAACTCACTGCCCCTGCGATTTCCGCACCTGCGGTTCCTTGACCGCTTCTGCAGTTCCGCAGGTGCGGTTACAAAAATCCCCAATTCATGAAATCCTAGATTCTAGGTTGAAATCTTGTTATAAGAAGTGAAATATTGAAAGAAAAGAGTTAAGATTCGATTACCTACGATTTGGGGGAAGAACTAGCCTTCGGAAAATCGTCTCTTGAGGTTTAGGTTTTGAAAATTTGGGAAATGAATCAAAAATCCCGTCTACGTCCCTTTTACACAGCTGTGGAGTCGCTTTTGCGACCTGAGCTTCGCAATTGCGAAGCTCGTAAATGCGAAGAACCATCGCAAATGTGAAGTTCTCCACATCTCTACTGCCTTCGCAATTACGAAGGTATGTTCGCAATTGCGAACAAGAACCTCCGCAAATGCGACAAAATGATCACATTTGCGATCACTGCCCTACCCAGTTTTACTTCACAAATGCCAAGAAATCTTCACAATTGCGAAGACTGCATGGCCTAGCTTATGTTCACATTTGCGGAACCTGTGGGGTTGCAATTGTGATGCCTGATCTCGCAATCGCGAGATCAGAGGCCTGCAACAGGCTCAGTCATACCAGCAATTTTCCTAGGTTCCAAAATACTCTGTAGCCTATCCAAAACTCACCCGAGCCCTCGGGGTTCCAAACCATACTTGCACACAAGTCTTAAAATATCATAAGAACTTGCTCGTGCGATCAAATCACCAAAATAACATCTAAAACTACGGATTTAACACCAAAACACATGAAATCCATGGGAACACTTGAAATTTATGTTTTCACAACCGGACGTCCGAATCACGTCAAATCAGTCCCATTTCTCACCAAATTTCACAGACATGACTTAAGTATTATATTAAACCTGTAACGGACTACGGAACCAAAATATGGGCCCGTTACCAACAAGATCAAACATTATTCAATTTCTTTAAATCCTTAGATTTTCAGTTTAACAATTTTTAACAAAAAATCATTACTCGGGCTAAGGACCTCGGAATTCGATTCCGGGCATACACCCAAGTCCCATATTTTACTACGGACCCTCCGGGACCGTCAAAACATGGGTCCAAGTCCGTTTACTAAAAATATTGACAAAAGTCAACTAAAATCAACTTTTAAAGGAGAAAATTATTATTTTCTCCAATTTCCACATAAGGGCTTTCCGGAAACGTGTTCGGACTGCGCACGCAAATCTAGAAGAATAAAATAAGGTTTTGAAGGTCTCGGAACCCCAAATTGGGTTCTAAAACACGAGATGACCTTTTGGGTCATCACAATTATAATAAGCCAGATTTGTAAATGTTAGAATGTAATTAGTTTGTTTTTGCTTTAGATTGATTTAAATAGTTCAGTTTTTCATCTGCACTATTCTTAGCATTGTTAATTCTGGAAGTTTGAATGAGTTACTACTGATTTTGTTTTCTTAGCTCTTTTACTTTTTTAATTATTGGTTAAAAGGAGTAAGCCATCATTTAGTTGTTGTTTTTTTTCTCAAACTAATAATCTGTCTTGTTTCGTGTGAGACATTTTGATAGTTGCACTCCTGTCTAGTTGATTTTGGCCAATTTGTTTCATAAAATTAAAAGCAGTGGTGAGATAAGAATGCTTTAATTCGCTTGAACAGGACTAAACCATGTAAAGTGAGGCTTAAGTTTCCTTTAATGATGGACGTGGGCCGAAATGCTTGGCAGGCCCAACATCATGCAATATAAATAGGTTAACTCTTTTAAGGGCCAAACTCTCTTAATTATGTCAAAATAGCACGGTATAGCCAGTTTTTACACTGGTCAATCAAAAATAGTCAGCGTTTACCAAGTCAATGAAAAATAGCCACTGTTTTGCTGCAACAGAGACCGGTCCCATATAATATACGAGAATTTGGTGTATTTGTGTACGAACCCCAGCATATTATGCTGGACCGGTATACTTTGCTGACTTCTGTATAATATACGCGAGACTGGAGCACCGGTGCTCAAAACTCCAGTATATTATACTGGACATTTATACTTGCTGGAACTCCAGTATATTATGCGGGAGTTCCAGCATAATTATACTTTAACTCCCGCATATTATACGGGAGTTCCAGCATAGTTATCCTGGAACTCCCGTATAATATGCGGGAGTTCAAGCATACTTATGCTGGAACTCCCGTATAATATGTGGGCGTATTTTCCGGATTTTGAACAGTGTTTTCGCTCAGATTTATCTTTACATGAAAAGTGACTAAATTTCGATTACTTTTGAAACTGGGCTATTTTTGAATGACCAGTTGTAAATCTGGCTATTTTTAAGTTTCTCCCCTTAATTATGGGCATGTTTAGTAGTTAATACATAAGTTGCCTCTTTTAATTCAAAAAAATGTTTCACATAGTATTAGACCTTTACACCTAGTCACAAGACATATGATACTTAGCTTAGAGACATAACCATGATTTTAGGTATACTTTAAATTGAACTAGCTATTACAATTATGTACACGCATGCGTGACATAGTTGTGATGCCCAAGATAAACCATGGTATACGTTCGCATGACCATGGTCAAATTTTTAGTAAATAAAACACCTTAATCAAATATTCGTAGAAATGCTTTAGGTGCGATTTTTGTATTGCTATCGTGATTGCGATTTTTTTTAAATAAATTCAAAGTACGTGTTCGAGCAATTTTGACCGAACCCTTTTTATTAAATAAACCAAGTGTTTGGAATTGTGTATACGTACGCGTGATATGATTTTTGACACACTAAAACTAAACGAGTATACGTATGCATAACTCACCTTAAGTTAATTCTTTAAATAGAGATTATCAAGTGATCAACAGTGGTAAAAAGGTAAAAATAAACATAGGTCCTAAAATAAGTAATTAGACAAAAAATAAGCCAAGTATAAATTGCTAAGCAACTGTGCTTAAACAACGGAACCCAGGAATGCCTAACACCTTCTCCCGGGTTAACAGAATTCCTTACCTAGTTTTTTCTGATTTCGCAGACTTTTAAGTGAAGTCAAATTTTCCTCAATTTGGGATTTAAAAATAAAATCGGTGACTTGAGATACCATAAATATTCCAAGTGACGACTCTGAATTATAAATAATCCCATTTCGATTAATATCACTTTAATTAGAAAAACTCCCTTATATCCCCAGGTAAAAAGGAGGAATGACAACTTTCTTATTTCAGTTGGGCAATCTAATTGCTCTATTATACTATCTGTTTCTTCCCCATCTAAGCATTTTGCACTCGACCTAGGTCATATAAATATTGCTTGTGAGTTACAATAAGGGTAAAATTTTGTTCCTAGTAGTGATAAAATTCTAAAGGTCAACGGGAATTTTGTTCAGGATATCGTTCTCATACAAAAGGTGGAGGGGTATTGTTTTCCGATCATTAATGATTAAGGGGACAAAGTGAAATTTACTCTTTGCATAATTATAAACTATATAAAAATGCTATAAATTATAAGTATTATAATTAAAATTATTTTGAATATATAAAAAAGGTGAGAGTCAAAGAGAAGTTGTTTAGTGTCTTATAAAGTGACGAATAGTCGTAAATTAACATTCTATGATCTTTTAATTAAAAAGTCATAGAAAATTCTTAAAAATATGTTGGAGAATCAAAGTAATTGCGTGCATTATATAATCGACTCTGTTTTTGTTTGAATTATATATAACGTTATTAATCAGCTTTGAAAGAATATAAACATTTATATTAAGCACGTGCTTAAAAAATAGTAACGATTGTAGTAGTATTACGCATGTTCATTACTCATATATGTTTTACCCGTAAATGGTACAGTTGAATTTGTACGTGGTTTATAAACAAGCGAATTGATTTGATCCTAAAATAATAAATAAATTAAATAAAAATAGAAGACTTAGCGTTGAAATCGGGATAAGACAACATATAGCTTGGTTCCGGGAGCAGAAATTCCGAAGGCAATAATAAAAATATCAATATACAAGAAATAAAGTATAACTGAGCTTTTGAATAGTATATAGCATAAGTTTGTCGGAAAATTCGTCCATTTACAATGACTGTTGAAATCACTATTTATAGTCGCACCTAGAAAACAAGGTCCTAGGATCAAGCCCCTCTTAAATGATAATTATGAGGGCCATTGAAGAATGTGTAATGGCAGGCTATGAATGCCATAATTCTCTATAACGGCTGTGTATTTAATACTGCAGAATATTCTTTATTGAATGCTATCGCCGTGTGAATTATATAAACTTGGGGAGAAATTATGGCATTGCTCTTCATTCGCCCGTGGAAATAAGTTTAGATCTGGCCAGACTCTCTCAGAGGGAACATATTCGGATAAAACTGCTCCAAAAACACCACTAGATGATTGAGGGTTATCCTATTTTGCGGAACCCCAATATTGCAGGCGTCTTCAGAGTTGACGTACATATTCAGCATTTTTATTACAAGAAGTTCCCAGTGTTCATCCGGAGTCCTCAAAAAATCTTTAAAGTTCCATTGTCATCAATGTTAAACTCAGCATAACAAGCAACCCCTTGCGGAGTAAGAGAATATGGATGTCTTTCGGTTACATCAATAATAACTGAACGTTTGCTCACACCGATCCTTTTACATATAAACGATACCAATCTATCGTACTCCAATGTGAGTGACAACTTAACAATATACTGTGGAGAATAACTATAGTGTACTGAGTTATTCTCCACGACAACCTCACCCCTCAATATAATGCAACCCTGATTTTTCGCTCTTCATATATTATGGCTAAATGCAAAAAAAAAAAAAAAAAAAAGTAAAGAAAATTGTTTGAATGAGTAAGGAAAATAAAAAGGATGCAGAAGATTGAATTTTTCGGAATGGATTTTTGAAAAAATAATGAAGCTCCTTAAATAAGCGAAAAATCTATACGAGTGGTACAATAATTGGAGGTACAGCGCAGTTATTTTATGCGCTATATCCACCAGTTATTATGGGTCGGTCAATTAACAGGTATAGTGCATATATTTCATGCGCTATACCTTAATGGTCAACGCATGAAATTCATGCGCTATACATAAAATGGTCACCAGTTATTCTTTTCACTTAGTTTTGTTCTTTGAGTCCGAAAAAATAATACATTAGTTTCGGATCTCTATCTTTAACACTTCTTGAAACACTACTCACTCTTATTACTAATGCCATCCATTTCTTAGTCTATTGTGTATGATTGCTGAGTAAAGGTTAAATAAACGAAAAGGAGAATTCAAAAGCAATGCAATTGGGAAAACAACTTAACTCTTGATTTGCTTAGTCGATTTAATTTATTGTGTACAAAACCAAACAAATTTTGTTAAGCGGGAAACGGATGCACTGTATGATTAAACAATCTAACTATCTTTTTTCTCAAATTATCATAAAGCTAGTTGGTTAGTTTTATGAAACATAAACATTTAATTTTTCGCTCTTTAGATATTATGGCAAAATGCAAAAAAAAGTTAAGTAAAGAAATTTTTTTGAATGAGTAAGGAAAATAAAAAGGAAGCAGAAGATTGAATTTTTCGGAATGGATTTTTGAAGAAAGAATGAAACTCCTTAAATAAGCGAAAAATCTATGCGAGTGGTACAATAATTTAAGGTATAGCGCAGTTCTTGTATGCGCTATATCCACCAGTTATTGTGGGTCGGTCAATTAACATGTATAGCGCATATATTTCATGCGCTATACATAAAATGGTCACCAATTATTTTTTTCACTTATTTTTGTTCTTTGAGTCCAAAAAAAAAAAATAATACTTTAGTTTCGGATCTCTATCTTTAACACTTCTTCAAACACTATTCACTCTTATTACTAATGCCATCCATTTCTTAGTCTATTGTCTAAGATTGCTGAGTAGAGGATAAATAAACGCAAAGGGAGAATTCAAAAGCAATGTAATTCGGAAAACAACTTAACTCTTGATTTGCTTAGTCGATCTATTGTGTACAAAACCAAACAAATTTGTTAAGCAGGAAACCGATGCACTGTATGATTGAACAATCTAACTATCTTTTTCCTCAAATTATCATAAAGCTAGTTGGTTAGTTTTATGAAACATAAACATTTAATACAAGCACACATCTATTACTTCGCACTCGATTACTTAAATTTATGTATTTCGTAGTCTTTTAGGTTCTAGCATATCAATTGGTCAAAACTCAAAAGCATGTAAATTTTGGTGGATCCAAAAGAACCTTGTTTCCACGTTAGAGTTGTGGTTTACCTATTTCTTATCACAAAGAAAAAAGGTTAAAAAGAAAAGAAAAAAAAAAACAATAAAAAGAGAGATAATGAGAAAGTCAGAATATTGAACTTATTACAGACAGCCTTATCACTTCTTGATAGGTCATTATCATAATTCAGAAATGACAACGCTAGGCCCAAATACTGTTTGTGTTTCCTCTGCTCTTTCACTTTCCTTCTACGAAAGGATAGTGGACGAATAGTCATCAGATGGAAGTAGACATTTTAGGTTTTGTCTGAGCTATATATGTACGAGCATAATATCGCCCACAGTTCTAGTTTTTTTCTATTGGCATGTTAGGTGGCCATAATCTTAATCTCATCTATTTGATGTCACCTTTTTGTTTAGGTTGGACTTTGGAAAAGTAACCAAAGCCACACTATACCACACAAAATCCTGTCAAGTCTAAACGTTGGTCCAAAAATGTTTTAAATATATAGTGATTAGTACTTCAAATCTTGAGCTAGTAAGTCCTAATCTAGTTCTTAGCACTCATCATTTGGGTACACAGAACTGTTTAGTATACAATGGAAATGGAAGAGTCCGCAAATGAATCAGTTTAGAAAATGAAAGGGAGAAAGTACTTGAAATATATTATTTATTACTCTCTTCGTCCCAAATTATGTGTTGGTATTTGACTGAGCACGAAATTAAAAAATAAAAGAAGCAAAACTTGTAAAATTTGTAATCTAAATCAAATCATAGATATTTGTTTGACTATAAATTTTCTTATAAGGATAAAATAGAAATTTTAAAGCCAAAGTGTATGAATAAGAAAGTATGATATTTTTTACTTAAAATAAAGTATGGTGCATACATAAAAATAGGAGGAGCAATAAATTTTGAAAGGTACACAAGTTCTGGAGGTAAATAGGCAAGTGTTTCAGTTTCATGGCAATTGGAAAATTATGAAGAATTAGTTTTCTAGCATTACGTAGAAGAGGGACAGCCAGCCAAAGATGATGCAGTTGATGAACTTGAGTAAGGGAAATTAGTATTACAATTTTGCTAAAGGCTTCACTTGAAATAATTATTTATATGGAGTGTGTTAGTCAATCTTGCCACACTGCTCCTAGCTCTAACTTTACTCGAGTAGTTTCTTTGAAGTTGTTTGGATTTGGGCATTCTACTTGCCCATTTTTCCTTTTTATTACTTGATTTGACTTGTATCTGGTAAAGGAATAATTTTTTCTAAAGCTGACTTTTTTAATCGAACGGTTCTCTCAGAGAGCTGAATTGTGCATGTACTTCTGTCGAAGCAAAATATTCATGTGTATACTTGGTATATATATTATCTCAGTAGTATCTTCCATCATAACCTTGAATCGCGCAACAAATATGTTCTTTTTACTTTGCTAGAAATGGTCGAACACTAAAAATGTATGGAATATCAGCTTATACTTTTATGTTAGTTCAATGATCGGAGCATTTCGTGGTAAATTCTATAGTCAAATTTAGGATGTTACTTTCTTGAAATTTCAGTTTGAACCCAATAATAATTAAGAGAGAACATCAACTTGGATAACGCAAAAAAGAACCATTCATTATAATTTTATTAAATCAATATTGAGATGCTCTTATATTTATCAGCAAATATTAATCACGACTCATCCAATCATGGATGTCAAAAATGACAGGACCAAACTGGTTTTTGGTCTGGTCAGTCTGGTCAGGCTGCACTTTTGTACAACATTGATTATTGCAGTTGGGAACTTCTCTTAATGTTTTATTTTAAAATTTTAAATCTTGATGCAATGGTTTTTATGCAGCTGATGTTCTTGTGAAATCAAGTTCCGTTCATAGATACAAAATAGTTCTTCATTCCTTTCATTAATTCGAGAATATATAAAGACATGCTTAATTTTCACTCTATTCCTTTCTGAAAGGACATGTCAGCATATTTAATTTTTATGCGCTGACGATGAAAATTTTGATGTTGTACGACATTCACAGGATATTCGATGATGCATGAAACAAAAGCTGCACATTATAAAATTTGATCCATTCAATTTTGAGTTGCTACTTGCTAGCCTCTTTTAGTTTTGAGCCATGACTCTTCCAGTCTTTCCATTGCCAAAACACGACCTTAGGATTAATATAGGCCAAGTCTTTCTTCTTCCTCATCAATATTAGTAAACCCTAAAACCCAGTTAATATTCATTGTACCAGAGAAAAATAGCAACTAAAGAGAAAAATAAGAATACTTTTGTCATGCATGAAAGTCTCTAATAAAAATATATGGTGTGCAGAGCGTGGGACGGATAACTTTCCTAGTATTCCACTGCACGTGCAGTCGACCATAGTATTTATTAATATGAGAAAAAGATAAAAGATGATACAAAAAGGCGTTTTGGAGAAATTTCAGGCCGGTGTTGTGTTGTCCTCATTCTACTATTCTCGAGGTAGAAATTTCTAACTCATTTTGGATATATTGGCTTTGGCACTTGAGTGCTATAACCATTTTAATTCTATCAAATGTCCCTCTCTCTAGGGAACTTAGGATAAAACACCAGTTTTTCGACCATTAAAGATTTTTTCTTTTATACTCGATATTTATATTAATTAATAATAAATGATCATAGTTAAGTGATAACTAGCTGTGTACGTAAAAATGAGTTTCGACAACATAATTTTCTAAGAAAGCTTTTTTCAAACAAAATACTTCATTCGTCGCCCAAATTGGAAGTAGTCTTGTATTTCTAATGATCCATTTGATAAACTAATCAAAACTAAATAAGGCATGGATTAATATTTATATTTCAGAATTATCAAAGAGAATTTTAAAGACCATCAAAGATAAATGTATTGGTTGCTCTTGAAGAGCATAACAACAAAAACAATCTTCTTACACACAAATGATAAAAGTCGCTTTCTGACAACTTCAGTTTGCCAAGGGTGGAGAAGGATAAGTATGGATAAATGCATACAAAAAAAAAAAGGCAAAAACAGAGACGTACGTATTATTTTGTCCAGTCCTTTGAACTCAATATTGGAGAAAATATATATTTCTATTAATGTGGGCATCATGTTTTTTTTTTTTTCGCCTCTAATTTAGGCATCATGTATAAGTAATGAAATACGAATTTAGATGTAAAAAAGCAATGTCTAAAGCTGCCCTTAGATCACATCCTATGACCTAGTCACTAAATCATGTAATTTTGTAGAGAAAAACCTAGTACCTTAATGTTTAATTAGTATCATAACATGTGCTCTAATGGTTCCATTATTCCTAACCACTAGGAAAAGTCTCACCACATGCAGATCACTCGGTTGGAGGTTGGATCCAGTCAACTTATTTAAAGTCAATCACATTATTTTCGTGAGGAAATACAATAGTTTTTTTTTTTATTTTACTAATTTTTAATTATTAGCACTACTTGTCCCTGTTCTAGTTCTAGGAAGAAAAGGAGACCATATAAGGTGTAGGGATCTCTTAATGGTGTGAGGCCTTTTGGGGAAAACCGTGCGGACTTGGCCCAAAGCGGACAATATCACACCATATTAAGAGTGTATTTGGGCTAGTTTATCCCAAAAACTGGTATCAGACCCCAGGTTCAGCGGGACGAGTATGGAGATGGCGGAGTGATGGTGCGGGGCCGCACGCACACAAGAAGAAGCTAGTTGCGGGCTTCGGGTGCCATAATAATGTGGGTGGCACACAGTAATCTCAAAAATTGACCCATGGATCGTGATAATGGGTCACGTGGAACTTAGTTCGAGGATCTTAATGGTGTGAGGCCTTTTGGGGAAAACCGTGCGGGCTTGACCCAAAACGGACAATATCACACCATATTAATAGTGTATTTGGGCTAGTTTATCCCAACACTGGGCTAATTCTATTATTAGCGAAGCAAACTATCCCAAAAAACAAAGAACAAGATGACTTTGTACTTGTTCGAATAACTTGAGATCGATTGAAGTATGATAGCATAATTCATAAGAAAAAGAAAAGGTAAAAAAGTGTTTGATGAGTACGTTCTGCAATTATTATTTATATTAGTAACTAAAAGTAATATTTTTGGATGATTTTGTGTTGTTAATTTGGATTCTAGAATTATATTTTTGATAAAAGGAAAGTCGTCTGCCGGACTCATGAATGTAATACTACCTCCTATGCCAAATAGTATTAATTAGTTGTTTCGACATATTGAATTTGTATCAAAATATTTAACATATTAAAAAAATACTAAATTATTTATTACTATCTTTTTTTTATTCAAATCTAAATTACGGTTCAAATTAGTGGAGCGTCGATGAAGTAAGACATTTAGTAGAAAGATAAAGAGTAGTTTATACAAATGTTACTCTTATAATTAAAGCTTTACATGTCCTTGTGCAAGAACATATAGTATAGATAAGATCAGAAGTACCAAATTATGATTCATCATCAAAGTCCAATAATATTCGTCATTATCATTGTATACGGTAAAATCAGGAATGCCCGATTTCGTAGGCTCGAAGAGTCGCTTCGAGCCTAAATTCAAAATAGACCGGGCTCGAGCCCGATGGCGGAGTACAAGACTTGAGGATCGAAGTGCTCGATGAACACTGAGGCCGAGTATGACCAACCTCGAGATAATACCGTTATCGTTTCATAACAAAGAGCGAGATTCCCGCAACGGCCCTAAAATCACGGCGTAAATTCCAGAACGGATTTGTACTAGGCGGTTAGACAGCTGTCTAATAAGATTCCCTACTAAAAATGGAAATGTGCCTTATTTAGGACTTTCCTATTATATAAAGGGAAGCCCATTCATTTGTAAGATCATCAATCATTGACAAGAGAATATACATTCATCATTTTCTTGCTTACTGTTCTCTGAGTTGCCTTATAATTTATTATTCCCACTGACCCACCTCGAGACTGCCATAACCCGAGGTCGAGACTTGTTGCATACTGGTTTGACTTACTTTATTCTTTAATTTATACATTTGATTCCTTGTTTATCAATTGGTATTGGACTAAATCACGTATCTTTAAAACCACAATATAAGTTTAATTGTTACTCGGATTTTAGGGTAAACAATTTGGCTCCCACCGTGGGGATAAGGATAATAGTGATTGTTTCAGTACTGATTCTGATAACACTTATTTTCACACTTGTTCTTGTCATGAATTTTTTCTCAGGTTAAAACATGTCAAGCTCACAAAACGCACCCGTGCATGGCGATGATGGTCTTGGATTTCACGGGGAAAACGATAATGAAATTGCTCCAGGAGCCGGTGTACCACTGATTAACCCTGGGAAAGTGCCGATTGCCGATCCAGTCGATGTCAGTTCACACATTGCTTTGAACGCGGACTTAGGCGCAAACCCTGGAGGGACTGTGCGCAGTGAAGGCCAATCTGGTGGCCAAGGAACACAGGGTGTAGGAGACGGGGAGTTAGTCTCCAGGTAATATTCGAGATGCTACAAGCTCAACAGGCCGCTATTGCTCAGCTTCAGAATCAACATAGAACCCCGAGTGTGGTCGAGCCGGAAATCACTCGCCGTACCGAGCCAGTGCCGAAAAGGACGAACGGTAACAGACCAGGGACTGATCCTACAATTAAAAAAAATGCTCGAGGAGCTCACCAAAAGAATCGAGTCGAGAGAAAAGGAAGTCGAAGATAACGACAAAAAAGTGGAAACATACAACTCCCGAGTTGATTAGATACCAGGGGCACCCCCGATCTTAAAGGATTTGGATTCAAAAAAGTTCGTGCAGAAGCCTATTCCTCAGAGTGCGACTCCGAAGCCCATTCCAAAGAAGTTTCGTATGCTAGATATATTGAAATACAACGGGACAACCGATCGTAATGAACATATCACTACGTACACATGCGGGATAAAGGGAAATGACTTAGAAGACGATGAGATCAACTCCGTTTTGTTGAAAAAAATTGGGGAAACTCTATCAAAGGGAGCAATGATTTAGTATCATAACTTGCCACCAAATTCCATCGATTCATTTGCCATGTTAGCAGATTCTTTTGTGAAGGCACGCACCGGGGTCATAAAGGTCGCAACGAGAAAATCGGACGTTTTAAAGATAAGACAAAGGGGTAACGAAATGCTTAGGGAGTTTGTGTTCCGATTTCAAATGGAGCGCATGGAATTACCACCGGTCACAGATGATTGGGCCGTTCAAGCTTTCACCCAGGGGTTGAACGAGTGGAGTTCGATAGCGTCACGACAGTTGAAGCAAAATTTGGTCGAGTATCCAGTTGTAACTTGGGCAGATGTACAAATTGATATCAATCGAAGATCAGGGTCGAGGATGACCAATTAGGAGCCCCCTCCGGTTCAGTACATCCAAATAGGTTGGCAGTAAAAGCCCCGAGGGACATCGACAGTGAGACAAGGTTGAACAGAGAACGATATCAGCCATATATCGCAGATCGAAGGGACGACTACTCGGGGTGCAATCCTACTCGAAATGATCGAAGAAACGATCGAGGACAAAATTCTTGGGGACTTATGAGAAAGAGTGGTTTTGATAAGCACGCCGATCCTGTAGAAGCACCTCGGTTATCGGAGTATAACTTTAGCGTCGATGCATCAGGCATTGTCTCGGCAATCAGAAGGATCAAAGATACTAGGTGGCCAAGACCCATACAAACCAATCCTTCCCAAAGAAACCCAAATTTGATGTGCGAGTACCATGGCACACATGGTCACAAGACCGAGGATTGCAGGCAATTAAGGGAGGAGGTAGCACGTCTATTCAACGAGGGACACCTTCGAGAGTTCCTTAGTGATCGTGCCAAGAACAATTTCAGGGACAGGGACGCCAACAGGAAAAATTAACAGGGAGAACCATAACATGTCATTCATATGATCGTCGGCGGGGTCATATTCCACAAAGGCCCGTATTCAAACCCACAAAGGTATCTATTACTAGGGAGAAGCAGACCCGAGATTATATGCCCGAGGGCTCTTTATCATTCAACGGCGAAGAAGCAGAAGGAATTTCTCAACCACACAATGACACTCTGGTAATTTCTATCTTATTAAATAAAGTTCAAGTTAAGTGTGTTTTACTGGATCCAGGTAGTTCGGCGAATATCATCCGATCAAGGGTCGTGGAGCAACTCGGTCTACAAGATCACATTGTGCCCACAACTCGGGTCTTAAATGGATTCAACTTGGCCAGTGAAACAACTAAAGGTGAGATTATTCTACCAGTGAACGTAGATGGAACCATTCAAAATACCAAATTCCACGTGATCGAGGGCGACATGAGATCCAATTCCCTACTCGGAAGGCCCTGGATTCACAACATGAGGGCGGTTCCTTCAATTCTCCACCAAATGATGAAATTCCCAACTTCGGACGGAGTGAAAACAATGTTCGGGGAGCAGATGCAGCAAAGGAAATGTTTGCAATTGACGAGGTTATACCGATATCGATATTATCAACTCTGGAAAGGTCAAGCATCAAAGGTAGACAGAAAACCAAATAGCAATCACAGCCACCAGCCTCGACCGAATCGGGAAAGCAGGAGATAGAAGAAGAAGAAGAGGAGGATTTTCTGACTCCTTGAACCTTTATTGTTCCCGAAGACTCCGACGCTACCAAATCAACTGTCGAGGAGCTAGAACAGGTTATATTGATCGAGCATCTGCTCGAGCGAAAGACATGACAGGGATCCCGGAGATAACAACACATCGGCTAAGCCTCGACCCCAGGTACAAACCAGTGAAACAAAAGAGAAGGCCCCAGTCCGAGGTAAAGCATGCATTCATAAAGGATGAGGTAACTAAACTTCTCAAAATAGGGTCCATTCGGGAGGTAAAATACCCCGAATGATTAGCCAATGTAGTCGTAGTCCCTAAAAAAGGGAACAAACTTAGAATGTGCGTAGATTACAAGGATTTGAACAAGGCATGCCCTAAAGACTCTTTTCCACTTCAAAGTTCGAGAGGATAGAATGCAAAGGTATTTGGACAAGCTAAATATGACTTTGCACCGCTTCAAGGTGTAGACTCTAGACCACGTACCTCGAGAACAAAACAGCGAGGTTGATGCACTTGCAAATTTGGGATCATCAGTCGAGGAAGATGATATTATCCCGAGGACTGTCGTCCAGTTATCGAGATTTGTTGTCGAGGAGGGTCATGCCGAGATAAACTCTACAAGATTGACCTGGGATTGGAGGAATAAATATATCAAATATCTAAAGAACGGAAAGCTCCCATCGGACCCCAAAGAATTGAGGTCCCTACGAACCAAAGCTGCCCGATTCATGTTGAACGAAGTCGAAACATTATACAGAAGGACGTTTGATGGACCATTGGCGGTTTGTTTGGGGCCGGGAGACACCGATTATATTTTACGAGAGGCTCAAGAAGGCACTTGTGGGAATCACTCTGACGCCGAATCTTTGATTCACAAAATCATTAGAGCAGGATAATACTGGGATAACATGGAAAAAGACACTAAGGAGTTTGTTCGAAAATGTGATAAATTTAAAAGTTTTGCACCGATGATCCATCAACCCGGGGAGCAACTTCATTCAGTCCAATCCCCATAGCCATTCATGAAATGAGGAATGGATATCGTCGGCCCTCTGTCAACGGCACCAGGTAAAGCTAAATTCATTTTGTTTATGACTGACTACTTTTCTAAATGGGTGGAAGCGCGAGCCTTCGAGAAGGTCAAAGAAAAAGAAGTTATAGACTTCATTTGGGACCACATCGTGTGTCGGTTCGGGATACCTGCTGAAATTGTCTACGACAACAGAAAGCAATTCATCGGCGGCAAGGTAATAGAGTTCCTCGAGGAACACAAAATAAAAAAGATCTTATCAACGCCGTATCACCCAAGTGGAAACGGACAGGCCGAATCGACGAACAAGACTATCATTTAAAACTTAAAGAAAAGATTGAGCGACGCTAAAGGGAAATGGAGAGAAGTTCTACCCGAAGTCCTTTGGGCATATCGAATGACATCGAAGACCAGCACGGGGGTAACCCCGTTCTTCTTAGTATATGGCTCCGAGGCCTTAACTCCGGTCAAAGTCGAGGAACCTAGCGCCAGATTTTGACATGCAAAGTAGGAATCAAATCACGAGGCCATGAATACTAGCCTCGAACTATTGGATGAAAAACGAGAAGCTGCACTTGTTCGGATGGCTGCACAGAAGCAAAGAATCGAGAGATATTACAATAGAAGAGCCAATCTTCGCCACTTCGGAATCGGGGACTTAGTTCTAAGGAAAGTCACCCTGAATACTCGAGACCCAAACGAAGGGAAACTAGGCCCGAATTGGGAAGGACCATATTGAGTCATCAGTGTCATCAGAAAGGGATCTTACAAACGTGGCACGATGGAAGGCGAACAATTGCCGAAGAATTGGAACATATCACTACTCAAACAATATTATTGCTGAGGTATGACTCTCTCCCTTTTCCATTTGTATTTAGTACTAACTTATTGCAGGTGTTCGATCGAGGCGTCGAGGAAACTCTTCAACACGAAGGTCTTAGGTTTTAAAGTCGTTGCACTCTTTTTTGCTTAAATCGGTTTTTATCCCGGATGGGTTTTTCCGGTGAGGTTTTTAACAAGGCAACAATTATGTGCTACCTGAGGAAAATTCAACATTATCCAAGGCTTCTTTTTAATCAACCTCGAATACTAGGGAGCATCACCCTCGGGGGTTATATTTTCAAGGAAAATACTTCATGTCAAAGGGTCTAGGTAGGAAAACCTTGTAATGGGCTAAACCGTCAGATGAACCGTGTCCTTGTAGAATAGCCGAGCCCCGATGGCAAAACATGTACGCATGTACGATTTATTCAAAGAAGCATTCTTTATATATCAAACGCTTTGTGTCCCAAAGAAATTTGCTACTATACTCCATACTTATGGTTTTGTAAGAAATAGCTCAAGGGCCAAACGCAAATACACCTCGAACACTCGGGGACTGCACGCTCGAATTATCAAAATTCGAAGTCACAAAACCTCAAAGAGGCACCCCTTGACGTTAAGGCTAAGTCCATCATACTCGGAAACTAACATTTCGAACAACTTCAAAATGTTATCGGGAAAAAAGTCCAAGAGGTATACCCGAAGGCTACGGCCATATTAAAGGCTACGGCCGAAATAAAGACTACAGCCTAAATAACGCGGCTCGGAGACGTCCGAATCCCGCAATAAACAACAAGCCTTCAAATACATCGAAAAAACCAGTTAAAAGGCTATCCCCGACAAAACGACTAAAGAGGGCTTCGATAAAATTAGCCCTCAAAAAATCTTAAGAGGTATCAAATTATCCTAACATGAACGTGCTAAGGCACAAAAGGCAAAGGGGATCCAATCGACATCGGACCCCCAAAAAAACCTAATGGGTAAAAAATATATGCTAAGGCATAAACAAATTTTTACTAAGTCTTTTAAGCCAAAAAGGGGGAAATAATAGCCATCTTTCAAAGGCCATATCGGCCTAACCTAAAAGAACCTAAGGGCCAAAACATTTAGAGTTCGAGACCTTGTTCTCACTCAACTCGGACCTAAGGGTCCCAACATCCCGAGCTCGCATAAAATCGACTTAAGCATAGCTCGAGGATTCATCAAAAAACCTTAAGAGGTATTGTCACGACCCAAACCCCGGTCGTGATGGCACCCAACATACTGCTAGGCAAGCACGACCATTTACATAACCTTAACCAAATAACCTAGATGGATAAATAAATATTCACAAGCAAAAATAATAATTTAAATGCGGAATCTCTAATATAATTTCTAACATTCGAAAACCCCAAAATAAAATACTAAATAGCCCACAGATCTGGTGTCACGAACATGAGCCTCTAATACAAAATATTCACCTAATCACAAGTCTGTCTAGGAAAGAAAATACAATTAAAAGGATAAGGATAGATGGGAGAGATCAAGGCTGCGAACGCCATGTAGCTACCTCGATACTCCCGAATACTGATGCTCAGCTAGACAAATCCTCACTCACCCTGTGGTGTACCTGGATCTGCACACACAGTGCAAGGAGTATTGTGAGTACTTCCAACTCAGAAAGTAATAAATATAAATAATGTCTGAGGATAAGAAATCCTAAATAACACAAGGTAAAGCTATAAATACAGTAAACCAGTAAAGACAATTTTCATAATACCACAAAAGATAATAATAAATGACAATTAAAACATGCAATGCAACACATAAACCGGTACTCTCCAGTACCCCGCTGCGGCCGTGCAGCCCGCTCCATTTATTTAACGTCGACGGCGCTCACTGGGGGTGTGCAGACTCCGGGAGGGGCCCCTTGCGGCCCAAGCGCAATAATAAGCCATCTCGTGGCTTCAAACAGGCCCTCGTCCTCATATCAATATCTATATCATACCACTGCGGCGTGCAGTCCGATCCCATACTCATTCCAAAATCACATAAGCCTTTCGGCACAATAATATAAAAATATTCAGCCCAAACTTCATTTAAAAATATTACTTTAGTTTCTACTTTTAGAAAAATGGCTGAGTTTACAAAATAGTATTAAATACCAGGACTGAGTTCAACATCTAGAAATATGGTAAGAAACCAGTAAAAATAATCCCTGAAGGATTCAAGTAGTTGGCACAAAGCCCAATTATGACAATTAATTCATTTTTATAAGGATGTTACTAATCTACAAGCAATTAGGTAGTAATTTTATTAAGCGGGACGGACCAAGTCACAATCCCCGACGGTGCTCTACCCCACGCCCGTTATCCGTCGTGCAAGTCACCTCACATAGCACTACATTGTGCAAATTCGAGGTTTCAAACCCTCAACACAGCATTTACATTTATTACTAACCTCAAGCTTGTCAAAGTCCTAGCTTGCTATGCCCTTGCCTTTCGAATTAACCTCCTCGTGCGTCGAATCTTACCAAAACCACAACGAATACGTCACAATATGCTAATGGGACAATACCCAATCGAAAACAATCGAAAAATAGTAAAATTTCTGAAATTAGCAAAAATCCGAGCCCCGGACCCATCGAAAATCAGTACATTTACCATCAATTGATTCCTTATCTCGCCACGAGTCTATACATATAAAGAACACCAAAATCGGAGTCCAAATGACCCCTCAAATTCCCATTTTTGTTCTCTTAGGTTTCAAGCCCTAAACCACCATTTTTGACCTTAATTCCTTGAGTTTTCAGTGTAATTTCATGTATTTGCATGATAAAATTGTGTTCTAAGTCCAAGTCCAAGAATGCTTACCTGATCGAAGTCCTTGAATTTCCTCTTCAAAATCGCTCAAGAACACCCCAAGTCCGAAGTTAACATATGTATTCTGTAAAATTTCGCGAAGGAATTAAAACCCATTTCTGATCAGTTATTTCCGCTTCTGCGGTGCCTTTGTCGCTTCTGCGACTACCGCATCTGCGGTCACTTTCCGCTTCTGCGGAATCTCACTTATTAACTTGGACCGCTTTTGCGGTCACTAACCGCTTCTGCGGAAGCCGCTTATGCGGGAAATAGTCCGCTCCTGCGGAAATCTCCAAAATGCCCAACCTCGCTTCTGCGACTCCTCATACGCTTCTGCGGAACCGCTTCTGCGGTCCATTTCCGCAGAAGCGAAAATACCAGATACCAGACCACTCAGCAGTCCTTAAACTCCAAATTTCATCCCGTTAGCCATCCGAAATCACCCCGAGGTCCCCGGGACCCCAACCAAAAACACAAACATGATCCAACACCTTATTCAAACTTGCTCCAATCATCAAAACACCTCAAACAACACCAAAACCATCATTTCTCATCGAATTCAAGCCTAAGTTCTTCCAAAACTTCCGAAACACGCATTCGATCAAAACTCCAACCAAAACAGCTCTGAATGACCTGAAATTTTGCACACACATCCCAAATCACCTAACGAAGCTACTGC
>NC_031999.1:18939405-18940548 GCF_001879085.1 Nicotiana attenuata
ATTGCAGTCTCAACATCATTGTCGCTAACGAGAACAACAATTGATCAAAATACACACCCTGTCAGCTACTGTATCCAAGTTATTCTCTGTATCCAAGTTCATCCCGAGTAATAGTACCACGAGGATAATCACCAAAGCCACCGGACAGCTTTATGATGCCAATGAAGCAAGATGAGCTATTCAATGAAACTCGTATTGTAAAGAAGAAGAAAGAGACTGATTCAGAAAGGTGGGTCGAGGGTCGAGCCTCGACTATACATTAAGTTTTTTACTTTTCATTAAGTATTTTGATTTACTTTTATATAAATTTTGAAATATTAATTCAATATAATTTTTCTTATAGGTTCGCTTCACAACTGATGTGGGGGAATTCATACGCAGTCAGCCACCTAACGAGTCGGCCGAGGCAATTCAACTTTCGAACGAGGATGCTAAAAGAACACTCCTTGAGTACTTTATATACTTTGAACTAGACAATAGAACTAGTTTTCGAATGAGCTTGTAATAAACGTTAACTTAGTTTTGTTAGCTTAATGTTTTAGTTCTATTGATCTTTATATTTTGTTGCTTTTTAGTGTTGTTGTTGTTGGCATACAATGCCTGTTTAGGATATTTGGTATAAGCTGGCAGGTGGTGTAGCAGCCAAAACAGGCAGTTTCTGCCAAAAATATACCAAAAAAAGCGACCAACTTTGGTCTCCAGTTGGTCGCTTTTCATTAAAAAAAAACAATTTTCTGGGCAATAGCGACCAGTCTTGGTCGCTATTGTATTTTAAAAAAACAATTTCTGGTAATTTTGCGACCAACGTTGGTCGCTTATAGTTTAAAAAAAAATTAATTCTTGCCAGTGGCGACCAATTGTGGTCGCAAATTAAATAAAAAATTATTAATATAGCGACCAAAGTTGGTCGCTTGATATGATTAACAATAAACAAAAATAAAACGTTATTTACATCTGGAGACCAACTTTGGTCGCCAAATTTATAATATTAAAATATTGTNCCGGATGAATGGAATACCGCGAGCTATGGGCCTCCTCTAATATCAATTCCCGAAGCCCATCCACATTGGGCACGCAAATCCGGCTCTGCATCCTCAACACACCATCATCTCCAATGGTCACATCCCTGGCGTCACCATGCTG
>NC_031999.1:18940648-18941315 GCF_001879085.1 Nicotiana attenuata
AGACTAGGAGTAAGTGTAAGTGCAATGAAAGGGAATGGGGGAAGCCAGGGCAGGCTGGTGGTCATGCCCAGCAACTGGAATGCTGGCACACCCCTAACCAGCCGGTCAGCTTAAAAATTAAAGAGTTAGGACCTTTTGAAGGTCAAGTTTAGCCCTGGACAGCAACTTGGATGCTGCCAGGCTATACCTTAACTCAATACACATAAGGGAATGGGGGTATGGGAAATTGAAAGAGGCTAGGATCCAAAGGACCCAGTTTTAATCCATGACAATAACTTTGTATATTGCCATGTCTTAAACTACAGCCCAAGCACATAAAAGGGGGATGGGGATAGGGATTCATTGCAGCAACAGATAGCAAGACATAAGTATTAGTTTAAATTTGAACTCTACAAAGCAGTAAAGTAGGCATGGGCATAAAAGCTTGTAAATAAACACATTGGAGTTGATGCTGGAATCAAAAGTAGGACATACCGGTTTCAAACAAATAAATGAAAAGCAGAAGCTTTGGTAAGCCAAATTGCGAGCAAGCAATGCAAAAGATCTCAGAAGAGAGTAAAGAGTGCAAGAGAGTTTGTGATTCGAAAATCAGTGAATGAGGATTGTTGAAAGTATAGAAGGGAAGGCCCTTTTTATAGTGCAGCAAGTAAGTAAGAAAAGGTAAGGA
>NC_031999.1:18945764-18955359 GCF_001879085.1 Nicotiana attenuata
AGTGATTACATCTACATCTAATCAGCCTAATCCAGACTCAAAGTCTAATAATATGAGATAAACAAACTTCCAGGATCGGATTTTCAAAGCCTTTCTCTTATTTGGGATGTGTCAATGTTCCAAGGAACTTCAAGAATTCCAAGCAATGCTTACACCCCAAATATCATTGCAGAGTTAAGAACATAGTTCAGTGTGGAAGGGCCAGCCCTCAAATGTCCAAGTTCAGAGGGAACTCAAGGTCCCAAGGCAAGGCTCATAGGAGGGGGTAGAACTTAGAGACTAGGAGTAAGTGTAAGTGCAATGAAAGGGAATTAGGGGCAGCCAGGGCAGACTGGTGGTCATGCCCAGCAACTGGAATGCTGGCACACACCTGACCAGCCGGTCAGCTTAAAAATTAAAGAGTTAGGACCTTTTGAAGGTCAGGTTCAGCCCTGGACAACAACTTGGATGCTGCCAGGCTATACCTTAACTCAATACACATAAGGGAATGGGGGTATGAGAAATTGAAAGAGGCTAGGATCCGAAGGACCCAGTTTTAATCCATGACAATAACTTTGTATATTGCCATGTCTTAAACTACAGCTCAAGCACATAAAAGGGGTATGGGGATAGGGATTCATTGCAGCAACAGATAGCAAGACATAAGTATTACTTTAAAGTTGAACTCTACAAAGCAGTAAAGTAGGCATGGGCATAAAAGCTTGTAAATAAACACATTGGAGTTGATGCTAGAATCAAAAGTAGGACATACCAGTTTCAGAAAAATAAATGAAAAGCAGAAGCTTTGGTAAGCCAAATTGCGAGCAAGCAATGCAAATGATCTCAGAAGAGAGTAAAGAGTGCAAGAGAGTTTGTGATTCAAAAATCAGTGAATGAGGATTGTTGAAAGTATAGAAGGGAAGGCATTTTTTTATAGTGCAGCAAGTAAGTAAGAAAAGGTAAGGAAAATAACCTTGAAAATCAATTTCCCTTCAATTAAGGGATTCTGATTTCCAACGGGTAAATATAATTAAGGAAAGGGTCAATCAGAATATTTTCCCAAGCAGTACAATAAAGGGTAAATACATAAAAACTATTTAAGGTAAAAGTCTAGTGGTACTTGATTTGTGAAAAATAAGGAAAGGGAATCAGTAAAACAGCCAATAAAAGAACCAAGTTGAAAGCATTGTTCGATTGAACCGAGTCAGAAAAGTGGTAAAGGAAAGTTTAATTTAGGGGAAAATCAGTAACAATCAAGTAAGCAACATTAAAGGGATTCAGAATCAATTAACAGTTGGCAAAACCTTTGAAAGAGAAGCTCTCATATATAAAACATATAGACATATCAAGCAAGAAGGATGTCATGCTAATTACGAAAGACTAGCAAGAAAGATTCAAAATCACAAACACAGAAAAACTTCAAATTCAGTTCATAAACTCGGAGTGAGTCTGAGAGTTCAAGGTTTCAAAGTAGAACCCCTGTCCAAACACAAAATCAAACTTGCCAAAGAAACCCCAAAATCTTAGGGTTTTTAAACTCGAATTCGACATAGAGATGAGAAGGCAAGCTATTGAAAGAGACTCAGAGACCTCTTTCAGAGTCTCATGAGAAAACATACAAGCACAATAGCAGGTTCAAGGCAAATAGAACATAGAAACTAATTTGAAATACATGGAACAAGTTTCAAGAAAAGCATGGAATTTAAACGAGTTCAGTAGATAAAGGGGTAATGTAAACTTAAGGAAATAGTCGATGAAACACATCAAGAAAGAACAAAGTCTGGTAAAGGCAAACAAAGGACTAAAACATAGTAGGAAAACACAGTAAAGGAACACATAAGATAGGCATGTGAGAGCATGATATTGAAACCAGTAGGAGACAGAACGGAGCACAACAGAAAAAATTCATAATACAACAAATGTAAGAACACACGAAAAAGCATGCGAGTCAGAAAAGAGAAAATAAGAACATAGCAGGGATCGATTCACACCAAGAAAAGAAGAAGAAGAAGAGTCAGAAACATTTTTCAAGAACCTTTTCCAGAAACCCTAATCGAAAAAGAAGTAACTTTTTGAAAGAAAACCGGAGAAAACGTTTAAGAAACTTAAGCAATATTGCAAACATATAACAGATCTAAAAATAATGGGAGAGAACCTCGATATTTAGGGTTTCAGATGAACCCTAGAATGAGAAAGGCTTCGAAAATGTCCTATCTAAGCCGGATGAGGTCAGAATCAGGCTCAGAAGACCAAGAGCCACCGGAGCAAGGCCGGAGATGGCCGGAATCCTCGAATCGGTGAAGGTCTGAGTGAAGACCCTCGAGGTCTAGCCTCGAACCTTCGAGCAACAGGTATGTAGGAGCCGTAGGAGGTGAGTATAGGCTGTCCATGGCCTGAGAAGCCATGGACTCCGGTGAAAACACGGTGGAACAAGGTAGGGGGAGGTTAGGGTTCCGAAGAACCTTGAGAGAATTTGGGGATTCAAGGGTGGCTGAAGGGTGGAAATGAATTAGGGTTGGGGGGTAGTCGGTGAATTAAAAAGGAAAGGTTTAATTTGAGTCGTTGATCTTTTAGATCAACGGCTGTGATTAAATGGGGGATCTGGTCGGGTATTATGAATTGGGTCAGGGTTGGGTCGATTTTAGGATTTGGTCCGGTAAGATTGAGTTTGAATTGGGGGTTTAATATGGCTATAATCGAAACGCAATGGGCTATGTATTAAATAGCCAATTTCTCCCCTTTTAATTTGATTAAAATAGTTAAAATGATTTTCAAAAATAAATTAAAAGCACTGAATTAATTAATAATATATAAATGTTAATTAAAAATACTGGAGTAATTTTATAATTGTAAGATGCTATTAATCGCAATATAGGCTATAATTGCAATTTTATGCAATTTTAGCTTAAAATATCAAATAGATTTATAAAAAAAAATATGCAAAAAATTACCTTAATTATATTGTATTGAGAAAATATACTCCTAAGAAAAAACTTTTTTCAAATCGGCTCTGGCAATTTTTTTACGTCCTAGAGAGAGAAACTCGATTCTCCGGCAGCCATGGCCAATGTGGTAGGCGGCCAGCCTTCTTCTCCGGCTGGTCAGCCTCCTCCCACCCTCGCCCAGCCTTCTACTACTACAAACACTAATACCCAGCCTCTAGATTACTCAATATTGTTAAAACCTAGCACCATCAATGCTGCCATGCATGAACGTGCAAGTTCTGTTGATCCTATACCTGAGCGTCGTGCAACAATTCTGAATGGGCAGCATGTAGTTAAATTTACGGAAGCAGAAGTAGAAAGAATGAACGTTATTGAAGGATTACAATATGCAGTAGTTGGAAAATTTGCTTATGGTAGGCCAGATTTGAACGAAATTCGTCGCATTGTTCCATCTCAATGTGGAATAAAAGGAGAATGCAGTATTGGTTTATTGAGAGATAGACATGTCCTTATTCGAATGACTTTATGGTAGGATTTTGTGGACTTTACATCAAAGGGAGCTCAATACGTTAAGGACAAGAATGGATTTGAATACCAGATCAGACCACTAATATATGATGCCAAATTCAAAACAGGAGAAGAAACTCCAATGGCAATGGCTTGGATCTCTTTTCCAGGTTTGTGACCTACTTATTTAATGAAGGAGTGTCTTTTTTCACTTGCTTCAGCTGTTGGGAAACCTTTACACTTGGACATGGCCACAATTAGCAAGGCAAAACCTAGTTGTGCAAGAGTTAAAGTACTTGTGGATTTATTGGCTGATCACCCCAAGAAAGTGCGTATGGATATTATTAATGAAGCTTTGGCAGAAACAAGGACTGAATGGGTTAATATTAAGTATGATATGATGCCAAAGTATTGCAAGGAATGTAGATTGCAAGGGCATGATGATTTTGAGTGTAGGAGACTTCATCTGGAATTGTCACCTTATGATCAAGGTAAGCAGGCTGTTGAAATTACTGAGGAGCAGAATAATGTACAGCAAAATCAACCTTTGATGATTTTGTCAAGTGGAAGAGTAGTAGGTAATGTGAATCCAACTGGAGAACAATGGAAGGAGGTAAGGGACAATCGAGTAAAGAAAGCTGGAAATCAAGTAAATACAGGTAAGGAATTAGTTCCAGTTAATCAAAATAGTGGTCAACAGATGCAAGGATCTGGGAATACTTCTCAGAATAATAACACATCAGTGAAGGAATTGGCAGTTACTGGGATTAGTCAGCAGAACAAGGATAATGGAATGAGACAAATTGTGCCAGTTAATACAGCACAGCAAATTCAAACAACAAACAAATTTGCAGTCCTACAAGAAGAAGAGGAGTCTAATGTAGGAAGCCAAGTAGATATTGTGGAAGAAGTTGAAGTGCAGAACACTCTTATTCAGAAGAAATTGAATCCAGTTGCTGCAGGTTTTACTCCTAAATCAACTGGGGTGGCATCATCAACTAGAGGTAAGGAAGTTAATTTAAAGGAAGCAGGGAATTTGGCTAAGGTACCTACAGAGAGAGGCAAAGAGTCTACTGCCCAATGGGTAAATAGGACTTTTCCATTGCCAAATGTTACCACTAATCATTCTTGTCAAGAGTTTCCCGCTCAATCACTAGATGCAAGTGTTATACCTGAGCATGAGTGTCTCAAGGATCGTGTGAATTTTGTTAGAGGTAGACTATGGGATGATAAACATGAAGAAGAAACTGATGAAGGTGAATTTCTAGAAGGACATGAAGATGTGGAAGAGATACAAGAGAAAGATCCAGATGTTGAGGAACAAAGAGTGAATGCCAAAAGTGGCAGAATTGAAGTGCAAAGTGCAGATGAGGGCAACAATGTTATGGTTCCAGCTGATTAGCCCCTCCAAAGTGAGCAACAAACTACTCCCAAATCACCTACCAACACTGATGTTCAACTGTTTCAGCCAGTAGCTCATACTGAAGATACAGGGGATCCAGGAGGTACTACTAAAGAAGTACAGAAGCAGCAACCTGTACCAAAAGAGTTAGCTGTGCAAAATAATGTAGCAGATACTACAGCTATTACAACAGTTGCCATAACACAGGTTCAGAAGGAGTTGAGCTGTCCCAATCAAGAAGGGTTACAGAAGAGGAATAATGCCAAGAGTTTGATTCCTAAACCTAGTCAGAACTAGGTGACCATTCAAAGAAATAATGAAGAAGAGGAGCAGATACAAGGAACAAAAGGGAGAGATTTGGATGCAGAATCTACTACGCAAAATTTTATCAATGTAGCTAAGCAAGGTGATATTTCTCCTAGACAAATGGAGGTTGGTAAATCAGCAGGCAGAGGAAAGAAAAAACAACCAAAGGATACAACTGGAGTGCAAGTTTCAGGAGTTCAAACAAGTAGAACCTTATCCAAATCAATTAATTAATGATGAATGCTTTAATTTGGAATATAAGGTCTATTAACACAATGCAAGCCTTTGAAAGGGTTATCGTAATGGATAGACAATACCACTTTGATTTTATTGCTTTGATGGAGCCTATGCAGCAGACTAGGACTATTGATCAGTATAGGAGGAGGCTTGGCTTTGAGCAAGTAGTGGTAAATGTATCAAATAAAATATGGATTTTTATTGATGAGAAGTATGATTTTGACATTCTCTTCAATATGGAGCAACAAATTACTTTGAAGATGGTTGACACAGATGATCAAAAGGAGTTCATTATTACCATGGTGTATGCCAAATGTGATGCAACTGAACAAATTGAATTATGGGACACATTGTACTCTTTGGCTAGTGATATGTCTTTACCATGGCTAGTAGGTGGAGACTTTAATGTGATATGGGATGAAGAAGAGAAATTTGGAGGCTTACCAGATAATATCAATGAGATAGATGATTTTAGGCATTGCATCACCACATGTAATCTCTTTGATCTTGGCTNTACGCGTTCGCGTTTTCCTCCCACGCGATCGCGATGCATATCCAGCTTACCCTTCGCGAGCGCGGCCCCTTTCCCGCGAACGCGAAGGGCATTTTTGCCCAGTGATTTTAAAGTTCAAAGAAACAGAATAGTTACGGGATTCACTCCATTTTTCCACACGAACCCTTCTTCCTCACACCCCGTAGACGAATTTTGAAGAGCTCTCCCTCCATAACTTCATAGGTAAGTGTTCCTAGCCTCGTCTTCTCTTAATTTCTTCAACTAATCACTAATTTCTAAGCCTAAAAATATGAAATCAAAGTAGAAATTAGGGGTTTTGGGTAGAGTTAGGGTTTGGAGAATTTTGGGTGATTCAACCTCAATTTGGGGTCGAATCTTAAAACAAATTGCATATTTGAACTCGTGGGGTTATGGGTGATTGGGTTTTGGTCCGAGCCTCGTGTTTGGACCATGTGGGCCCGGTGTCGAATTTTGGTATTTTTGGAAGAATGCTAGGAAATTCATATCTAGGCTATGGGATGTTGCCATTGAGTCTTTATTGATATTATTGAATTAATTATGCCTAGATATCATTGTTTCGGAGTCGGATTGTAGAGGAAAGGCGGTACTTGAGGATTAATTGCTATTCTTTGGACCGAGGTAAGTGTTTGATCTAACTTTGGCTTGAGGGAATAGGATTAGAGTATTATTTTCTAATTGCTAAATGTTGAGTACGGTGTATAGGCATGGTGACGAGTATCTATACACCGGTGTCTAGCATGACCGTGAGTCCTTATTTGTGCTTATTCGGGATTTGGTAGTGACTCTTCCTTGTTAATTGATGGTTTCTATATGATATGAAGGGAATGAGAAGGAAATATGACTTGTAAACTCCTTGGAGCGTTGGCTCGATTTTTGACTTGATTATAGAGCAAGAAATGAACGTAATAGAAAGAGATGTGATTATTCCCTTGCCGGGATGTTTTGAGTATATTGATTATCTCCCTTGCCGGGATTTAACTGTTTTGCTTTGTTCTCCCTTGCTGGGATATTTAATGTTGTTTGTATATCCCCTCGCCCCGTTTGGTTGTGATTGTTGTTTGGGTGAGGAAGATTGATTAGGCACGAGGGGTCATTCCGTGCCATGTTTGACTACTATTGCACGAAGGAACATTCCGTGCCATGCTTTGATTATATTTGCACGAAGGAACATTCGTGCCATGTTTTGATTATTAATGCACGAAGGAACATTCCGTGCCATGTTTTGATTATATTTGCACGAAGGAACATTCCGTGCCATGCTTCCTTGTCATGTTTTGATTATATTTGCACGAAGGAACATTAAGTGCCATGTTTTGATTATTAATGCACGAAGGAACATTCCGTGCCATGTTTTGATTATATTTGCACGAAGGACCATTCCGTGCCATGTTTTGATTATTAATGCACGAAGGAACATTCCGTGCCATGTTTTGATTATATTTGCACGAAGGAACATTCCGTGCCATTTTTGATTATCAATGCACGAAGGGACATTCCGTTCCATGTATGATTTATTACTTTCGTTGACTTTGTAGTTGCACCGTTTCATTCTTATTTATTGACCTTGTATTCTAAACTGCTACAGCCCCTACAGCATGCTCCCCTCCCTCTTGACTTGTTAAATTTCTGTATTCTCTTCTATTGCGTATACATATATATATATCTATATCTATATATATATATATATATATATATATATATATATATATATATATATATATTTGAACTGCACAGGTTTGTTTGGTAGTCCGGTCTAGCCTCGTCACTACTTCGCCGGGGTTAGGCCAGGCACTTACCAGCACATGGGGTTGGTTGTGCTGATACTACACTCTGTGCATCTTTTTGCACAGATCCAGGTGTTGGAGCAGCATTTGAGTAGCAGTAGCATTCTGGGAGCGAGTTTCCAGTCCAGGGACGTTCGAGGTAGCCTTGCTGACGTTCGCAGGCCCGAAATCCTTTCTGTTTTATTCAGTTTGTTATCGTTGCACCGTAGCAGACAGTTTGAAGATGGTTGACACAGATGATCAAAAGGAGTTCATTATTACCATGGTGTATGCCAAATGTGATGCAACTGAATGAATTGAATTATGGGACACATTGTACTCTTTGGCTAGTGATATGTCTTTACCATGGCTAGTAGGTGGAGACTTTAATTCCATGCGAGTCCATTCATTTTATTCAATCATAAGATGAAAAAGCTGAAAAAAGCCTTATCTATTTGGAGCAGACATGCTTTTGGAGACATTTTCAAGCAGATAGCTAGCCTGGAGGAAGTGGTTAAGGTACATGAGACTCAATTTGAACTGAGTCCAACTATTCAGAATCGTGAAAGACTACAAAGAGTAAGAACTGATCTGATTCGAGTACTGGCTTTAGAAGAAGAATTCTGGAAACAAAAATCAGGTTTGGCTTGGTTTAAAGATGGAGATAGAAATACCAAACTATTTCACTCTCATGTGAAAGGCAAAAGAAGGAAGCTGCAGCTCAAAAGAATTCAGGATAGAAATGGCTTATGGATTGAGGAGGAAGAAAAATTGGCAGATGAGGCTGTGTATTTTTTCCAACAACAGTTTCATGAATCCAGTGTACCTACAGACTTTAGGATATTGGATCATGTACCTAGGATGATGAATGACGACCAAAACTGTGAACTAACAAGGCAACTAACAATGGATGAAGTTAAAAATGCAGTGTTTGGATTGAATGGAGACAGTGCAGGTGGAGCTGATGGTTGCAATGGAAATTTTTTCCATGCTTGTTGGGAAATCATTGGAGCAGATGTACTTGAGATGGTTAAGGCTTTTTTCAGCGGTCAGGAACTTCCTAAGTTTGTGACTCACACAAATTTAGTCATACTCCCAAAGAAGAAGGATGTGCAGACCTTCTCAGATTTGAGACCAATTAGCTTGAGTAATTTCACAAACAAAATCATCTCGAGGGTTATTCATGAGAGGTTAGTTTATATTCTTCCTAATATTATTTCTGATGAGCAGGCTGGGTTTGTTAAAGGAAGGAGTATTGTTGAAAATGCATTGCTTACTCAGGAAATAATACTGATATTAGAATGAGAACCAAAGCAGGTCCTAATGTAGTTATAAAGCTTGACATGACGAAGGCCTATGATAGGCTCTCTTGGATTTTTCTCAGGAAGGTTTTGAGGAAAATGGGGTTCTCTGAAAGATTCATTGGTTTGATCTTTGGCATTGTATCTAACAATTGGTATTCAGTTCTTGTTAATGGTCAACCATATGGATTTTTTAAATCTACGAGAGGTGTGAAGCTGGGTGATCCATTATCACCAGCTTTATTTCTAATGGCTGCAGAGGCAATGTCAAGGGGGCTGAATGCATTACATCATAATCTATATTTTTGTGGATTTGGCATGCCTAAATGGAGTCCTAAGATCAACCATCTTACATATGCCGATGACACAATTATATTCTCATCCTCAGATGCCACCTCTCTAAGTCTCATTATGGAGGTGTTGAATTCATATGAGGTAGCTTCAGGCCAACTGATTAATAAGTCCAAATCTGCTGTCTATGTCCATCATTCCACAAATGATGAAGTTGTGAGGAAAATTGAGAGAGTTACTGGGATAGGGAGACAAGATTTTCCATTTACCTATCTTGGTTGCCCTATATTTTATGGAAGGAGAAGGATGGATTACTATGAGGGGTTAAT
>NC_031999.1:18955859-19147890 GCF_001879085.1 Nicotiana attenuata
TTGGTTCGACAACTGGACTGGTTTGGGGTCTCTCTATTTTGTGACTCCTCCAGAATTCATAGTTGATGAGACTGTCCACAATGTGAATGATGTAGTTATTGAAGGACAGTGGAATGAGGAGCAACCTAGGGAAATTCTTCCTGATGATCTAGCATCTCACATTCTAGATAGTATTCCTTGTCCTGCTAATTCAGAGGAGCTGGACAAGCCTATTTGAAGTTTAGATACAAGAGGCTGCTTCACAGTCAAATCTGCTTGGGAGTATTTAAGAAGAAGAAAGGATCCAGCTATCTCATACTCTAATATGTGGGTTCAAGGATTGCCTTTTAAAATATCTTTCTTTATGTGGAAGCTGTGGAAAGGGAAATTACCATTGGATGATACAATGAGAAGGATGGGATACTTTATGCCATCAAAATGTTTGTGTTGTCTATTTCCAAAAGAAGAGACAGTGAGCCATGTGTTCTTTCGTTCATACACACCTTCAAAAGTGTGGAATTACTTCTTCTCTTATGCTGGTTTATCATTGGAGGGATTGAGTTTGCATCAGGCTATTGTGAAATGCTGGACATTGAAGGTGATTCCTAGACTTAAGCCAATTTTTTTAGCACTGCCTAGCATCATTGTATGGGAGCTGTGGAAAAGGAGGAATACCAATAAATATGGGGAGCCAGTATCTGTTAATAGAGTGGTGTATCAGGTATGTACAACTATTCAATCACTTATCAAGGTGAGGAAACCTGGAATTCCTAGAGTACCATATAGGTGGCCAGATATACTGCAAATGATGGAGAACTATACCCCTAAGCTGAAATTCAATAAGGTACTATGGGAGTTTCCAGTGCAAGGGTGGACAAAAATTAACACTGATGGGGCATCGAGGGGCAACCCATGAAGGAGTTCAATTGGTTTTTGTTTGAGGAACGAGCATGGGGACTTGATATATGCGTGTGGTAAGGAGATGCAGGAGATGACAAACACGCAGGTAGAAGCTAAGTCTATACTGGAGGCATTGAATCATAGCTAGGCTGAGGGTATTTCCAATATCTGGGTGCAAACAGATTCAATGTTACTCAAAAAGGTGATTGAGGGAGATTGGAAGCCACCTTGGATTATTGAGGATGAAGTGATGAAGATAAGGCAGATGTTGAGCATGGTCACTGGTAGAATAACACATATATTTCGAGAGGGGAACAAACTTGCGGATCATTTGGCAAATTATGCTCTTGATCAGGGGTTCATTGAATGTTATTCCTTCCATCAGCTCGACACACAAGGTAGAAGACTAGTGAATGGAGATAAATTGTAATGTCCATACTTGAGGGTAAAGGTATCAAAGAATTAAGGTGCATGGAGGCAAGGAGGGGACATGTTATGGAGCTTATGTATGATCATTATGTACAAATCCTGCTGGAGGAGTACATGATGATTATGATTTTACCTTACAATGTTTTCTTTTTTGCAGGTCAAGTTATTGCATATATGTCTTGCTCCTTGATGGAAAGAAAATCAAGGGCAGGCATAGGGGTAATTTGCAAACAGGGCACCCTGTTCCAAAGTGTATGATGCAGCATCAACCGTGGCTGGAAAAGTAGAGTACAAATAGGTGAAGTATTGCCCAGAATGTTTAAGCGAAATGGGCAACTGGGAGTAAGGAATTCAAGAGAAGGAAAGGTGATTTCAAGGGGTACAGGGAGTCAGGCAGAAGTATAGGAGAGGTCAAATGCAAGGGATATCATCAGGTGTTATCTCATGTAGGAAAGCTGAAGAGGAAGCATAGGGCTGCTAGAATAACAGGAAAATATGCAACATCTATGGCATATCCTTTGATGGAATTTCAGATGGTGGTATTAGTGCTTTGCACTCAATCCATCGAAAAGAAATCAAAGACACTCATAGATGCAGATACAAAGCAGAACAGCCTGTTTGTCATATGCAGTAGCAGGTGTTGTAGAAAAAATGCAGCAGCAACAAAAGAGAGCATGCCCAGGATGTTTAATCGAAATGGGCTAGGTGGGCTAAATGATAAAGGAACTCTGAGCTGGGGAATAAAAGAAACAAGGAAGAGGGAGATAGAGGAGAAGAAGGAAAAAGAAAGGGAAATGAGGCATTCTAGCAGCATCAACAATATCAAATCCCTTAGGAGGAGATGTTTTTGGTGTAAGTTTTTCACTAACCATGTTTTCTTTTTTGCAGGTATCATAAATGTTCTCATGATCTGCCATTCAATATGACTTCTATGGGTGGTATTAGTACTTGGTACTCATTCCCTTGAAGAAGGAAAGATGGCAGGCATGAGCATATCAGTAGTGCAATCTGGGAAAGCATTGGGCCTTGACAGGAGTAATCGAGGCATCTTGACTCAGTATAGGCACAGTTATTTAGTGCAACTTCATCATACATCATATGAGCTACCACTGGATACAAGGAGTATAACAAGCAAAGTATCTGCAGGTGTAATTGTTACAACACATAACACACCTGGACTGCACACTTTACCAATAATAATGCACAGGTATACATGGATGAAACAGTGTACTCCAGAGGTCTTTAAGGAATACGGTAGTACGACTACAAGGAACCCCATAGCAGATATGTTAACTGGGACAGACAAAGATTTCAAAGCAGGGAAGAATTGGAATGTAAACATAAAGATTATCCCTGAAGACTGGCAGCAATTCAGCTTAGCTCTCACAGTGTACAAAAGAATATTCATACAATGCATAAGGCTAACGCTGGAAGATAGCTGCAGATTATCAACACATGAGACTCACTCAACATCCACAATTACCACAAGGCACAGAATTTTCAAAATGCACAGTCAAAATGTCATGCGCACGATCAGAAATTGGAGATATGGCTAGAGTTATAATTTTTGAATGTTTAGCCATTTCATAGTATATGTGATATCAATTTTGAGTGTGTGATCAAGATTGATAATAGGGATTATGTAAGTGCAATAGGTAGACATTTACACTCATTAGCTACATTGACATTATGTTTTTATTTTATTTTAGATATATATAAAAATCAGCACTAGGCACCTCGCCTAGTGAATTTAAGAAAAAATAGTATAATTTGCGAAATTTAAACCAACACAGCCCGACATCGGGGTGTCACCAGTCATGAGCATGTAAAATAATACTACAAGTCTGAAAATCTACTCCACTACTACATAACTGAATCAGAAAGGAAATAGGATAGAGGGAGGATGCACTGGGCTGCGAATCGCCGGGCAACTACCTAGTGAATCTCCGAAAATCTGCTGGACAGCTCTCAACCCTCGCTAACAGGACCTGTAGCGCCCGAATCTGCACATACGGGTGCAGGGAGTAATGTGAGTACTCCAACTCAGTGAGTAATAACAATAAATGAAGACTGTGCGATATAAATTCACGTTAAACACAATAATAAGCTATAAGAGGCAGAGCAAAATCAGTAAACACAATTAAACAGTGAAATCTCATAAAACACCTTTTATACAGTTACAAGAATAGAGGAAAGGCAGCTAGAAAAGGTAAACACATAAAAACTGCCCTTCGGGCACAATAACAACCGAATCAGCCCCTCGGGCAATAACATAGAACAATACCAGCCCCTCGGGCTCTATCTCATATCACAATGGGTACCCGCGCTCACTGGGAGTGTACAGACTCCGGGAGTGGCCCCATACGGCTCAAGGGCAATATCAAGCCATCTCGTGGCATCATAAACATGCTCTCGGCCTCATATCAATCACAAGCCACCTCGTGGCGTACAATCTCAAGCCCTCGGCTTTATTATCATAAGCAGTATATCATCGTTGTGGCGTGCAGCCCGACACAAAAGTAACCTCACAACACAGGCCCTCGGCCTTACTCAGTCAGAATTATAAGCCTCTCGAGCAATAGTAAACATGATGCTCATCTCAAAATATCTTTTAAAATATCATTTAAAGTGTTTAAAACAGAGTAACATGGCTGAGTTTTGAAAACAGTAAAATATGGCATGACTGAGCACAAGTATGAATTCAACAGTGAGGAAAAATATCAGTAAAGATCCCCTAAGGGCCCAAACAGTTGGCACGAAGCCCAAATATGGCATTTATCCCAAAACATAATAATATCAAACAATTAGCTATCAAATACGAAGTAAAACAGTCATTCAGGATAGACTAAGTCACAATCCCCAACGGTGCACGACCCCACGCTCGTCATCTAGCGTGTGCACCACCTCAACATAGCCTAACGCTGTGTAGTCCGGGGTTTCATACCCTCAGGACGACATTTAAAATTATTACTCACCTCAATCCAGACCAAACTCTAGCTCGCAATGCCTTTGCCCCTCCAATTGGCCTTCGAATGCTCTGAATCTACCAAAATCAGAGCGTAATCATCAAAATATGCTAAAGGGACAAGGTCCACTCGAAAACAATGAAATTCCCGAAATTACCAAACCCGACCCCCGGGTCCACTTCTCGAAATTCGATAAAATTTACATCATTAGATTCCTTATCTCCCCACGAGTTCATACATTTCAAAAGTTTCAAAATCCGACCACAAATGGTCCTTCAAATTCTTAATCAAAGGCCTAAGTTTCCAAGCCCTAGTTTTTCAAATTCTAACCTTAATTACAGCTCTAATCCGTGAATTAATACCATAGAAACGAGTTTTCATAGTCCAAGACCTTACCTCAATAAAGTCTCCTTGAATTCTCTCTCCAAAATCGCCCAATGCTCCAAAATTCGTGTTTAAAAATGGTGAAACCCTCTGAAAATCGCGAAGGAAGAATATAACCATTCTGACCCAGGCTTTTCGCACCTGCGGTCCAGATGTCGCACCTGCGTGACCGCTTCTTCGGTCCCAAGCGTCCACCTGCAGTTCCCACTTAATCGGCCAAAATTGCATCTGCGATGCTCACTCCGAACCTGCGCCATCGCAGGTGCGGTCAACCAACCTCTTCTGCGGTCACAGCCTTCCTAGGCCTCTTCCGCTTCTGCGACTTGTCACCCGCATCTGCGGGGTCGCACCTGCGATCGTTCAACCGCAGATGCGGTTATGTCAGCAACCAAAAAGGCTTCAGCTCTCAAGCGCAATTCCAAACCTTCTGTCAACCATCAGAAATCACCCCGAGGCCCCCGGGACCTCAACCAAAAGCACCAACAAGTCTTATACTACCATTAAAACTTATACCAACCTTCAAAACACCTCAAACAACATCAAAACCACCAAAACACATTGAATTCAAGCCTAAGGTTCAAAAATCTTCCGCATTCCGCTTTTGATCAAAAAGTATACCAAAACATGTCCGGATGACCTAAAATTTTTCACACACATCCCAAATGACATAACGGAGCTATTGCAACTTCCGGAATTCCATTCCGACCCCTATATCAACATCTCACCTATCAACCGAAAAACGTCAAAAACTAAATTTCGCCAATTCAAGCCAAAATCTACCCCAGACCTCCAAAACACATTCCGATCACGCTCCTAAGTCACAAATCACCTCCCGAAGCTATCCGAACCATCGGAATTCACATCCGAGACCTCTAACACATAAGTCAACATCCGGTTGACTTTTCCAACTTAAGCTTTCTTAAAAGAGACTAAGTGTCTCAAACCTTCTCAAAACCTTTCCGAACCCGAGCCGACCAACCTGATCACACCCAGAACTGATAAACAAAGCAAATAGAAGTAGGAATGGGGAAACGGAGCGGTAACTCATGAAACGACCGGCCGGGTCGTTACATCCTCCTCCTCTTAAGCAAACGTTTGTCCTCGAACAAGTCAAGAAACATACCTGAAGCCTCAAATAGGTGAGGATATCTACTCCGCATCTCCCGCTCGATCTCCCAGGTAGCCTCCTCAACGGGTCGACCTCTCCACTGCACTTTCACTAAAGCTATATCTTTTGATCTCAACTTTCAAACTTGACGCTCCAAAATAGCTGCTGGCTCTACATCATAAGTCAGATCACCCTCTAGCTGAACCGTGCTAAAATCCAGAACATGAGACGGATCCCCAATATACTTCCGGAGCATAGAAACATGAAATTCCGGGTGCACACTCGACAAGCTAGGTGGCAAAGCAAGCTCATAAGCCACCTCCCCAATCCTCCGAAGTACCTCAAAAGGCCCAATGAACCGCGGACTCAATTTACCCATCTTTCCAAATCTCATAGCACCCTTCATGGGTGAAACCTTCAACAGAACCTTCTCACCAACCATGTAGGGCACATCCCGAACCTTCCTGTCAGCGTAGCTCTTTTGTCTCGACTACGTTGTACGAAGCCTCTCCTGAATCACCTTCACCTTGTCTAAAGCGTCCTGCACTAAATCTGTACCCAATAGCCTGGCCTCGCCCGGCTCAAACCAACCAACTGGAGATCTATACTGTCTCCCATACAAAGCCTCATATGGAGCCATCTGAATACTCGACTGGTAACTGTTGTTATAAGCAAACTCTGTGAGCGGTAGAAACTGATCCCATGACCCTCCAAAATCAATGACACAAGCGCGTAACATGTCCTCCAATATCTGAATAGTGCGCTCGGACTGCCCGTCCGTCTGAGGGTGAAAAGCTTTGCTCAACTCAACCTGAGTACCCAGCTCTCGCTGTACAGACCTGCAAAACTTTGAAGTAAACTGAGTGCCCCGATCTAAAATGATGGAAACTGGGACACCTTGCAAATGAACAATCTCCCGGATATATATCTCTGCCAACCGCTCTGAAGAGTAAGTAGTACAGATAGGAATGAAGTGCGCGGACTTGGTCAGCCGATCCACAATCACCCAAATAGCATTGAACTTCTTCAAAGTCCGTGGGAGCCCAACTACAAAGTCCATGGTGATCCGCTCCCACTTCCACTCTAGAATATCCATCCGCTGAAGCAAGCCACCCGGTCTTTGATGCTCATATTTCACCTGCTGACAATTGAGACAACGAGCTACAAACCCCACAATGTCTTTCCTCATTCTCCTCCACCAATAATGTTGTCTCAGATCCTGATGCATCTTCGCGGCACCCGGATGAATGGAATACCACGAGTTATGGGCCTCCTCCAGAATCAACTCCCGAAGTCCATCTACATTGGGCACACATATCCGCCCCTGTATCCTCAACACCCCATCATCACCGATAGTCACATCTCTGGCATCCTCGTGCTGAACTCTGTTCTTAAGGACAAGCAAATGAGGATCATCATACTGGCGCTCTCTGATGCGCTCATATAAGGAAGACCGAGAAATCACACTAGCCAATACCCTACTGGGCTCCGAAATATCCAACCTCACGAACCGATTGGCCAAAGCCTGAACATCAACTGCAAGAGGTCTCTCCCCAACTGGAATATACGCCAAACTCCCCATACTCACCGCCTTTCGGCTCAAAGCATCGGCCACCACATTGGCCTTCCCCGGGTGATACAAGATAGTAATGTCATAATCCTTAAGCAACTCCAACCACCTCCGCTGCCTCAGATTGAGATCCTTTTGCTTGAACAAGTGCTGAAGGCTACGATGATCAGTATACACCCCACAAGATACACCATACAAATAATGCCTCCAAATCTTCAACGCGTGAACAATGGCAGCCAACTCCAAATCATGAACAGGGTAGTTCTTCTCATGAGGCTTCAACTGACGAGAAGCATAAGCAATAACTCTACCCTCTTGAATCAGAACACACCCAATACCAACTCTCAAAGCATCACAATACACGGTATAAGAACCTGAAGCTGATGGCAATACTAACACTAGAGTTGTGGTCAAGGCAGTCTTGAGCTTCTGAAAGCTCTCCTCGCACTCATCAGACCACTGAAATGGAACACCCTTCTGAGTCAACTTGGTCAAGGGCGATGCAATAGATGAAAATCCCTGAACAAACCGGCGGTAATAACCTGCCAAACCAAGGAGCTGTGGATCTCTGTGGCTGAGGACGGTCTGGGCCAACTCTGAACCGCCTCTATCTTCTTCGGGTCAACCTGAATACCATCACTGGACACCACGTGCCCCAAGAAAGCCACTGAACTGAGCCAAAACTCACATTTGGAGAACTTTGCATAAAGCTTCTCCTCTCTCAATCTCTGCAACACCACTCTCAAATGCTCCGCTTGCTCCTCCAGTCTACGCGAGTATACCAGAATATCATCAATGAAGACTATGACAAATGAGTCGAGATACGGTCGGAACATGTTGTTCATCAAATGTATGAACGCTACTGGGGCATTGGTCAGCCCGAAAGAGATCACCAAGAACTCATAATGACCATATCGGGTACTGAAAGCTGTCTTAAGAATATCTGAGTCCCTGATCTTCAACTGGTGATAACCTGAGCGGAGATTAATCTTGGAGAACACTCTCGCTCCCTGAAGCTGGTCGAACAAATCATCAATACGAGGCAAAGGATACTTGTTCTTAATTGTTACTTTGTTCAATTTCCCGTAATCAATGCACATTCTCATCGTGCCATCCTTCTTCTTCACAAAAAGAACCGGCGCACCCCACAGTGACACACTAGGACGAATGAACCCCTTGTCAAGAAGTTCCTGAAGCTGCTCTTTTAACTCCTTCAACTCCTCTGGTGCCATACGATACGGAGGAACAGAAATGGGCTGAGTGCCCAGCACCAGGTCAATACCAAAATCAATATCCCTGTCCGGTGGCATGCCCGGCAGGTCTGCAGGAAACACATCAGGGAAATCCCTCACAACTGGAACAAAATCAATATTGGGAGTCTCTGCACTGACATCCCTCACAAATTCTAAGTATGAAAGACAACCTTTCCCAACCATACGCTGGGCCTTCAAGAATGAGATTACCCTACTGGGAACATAATCAGACAGACCATGCCACTCAATCCGTGGCACACCCGGCATAGCTAATGTCACTGTCTTGGCATGACAGTCCAGAATAGCCCGACATGGAGATAACCAATCCATGCCCAATATAACATCAAAGTCCACCATACATAACAACAACGGATCCACTCGGGTCTCCAGACCCCCAATAGACACAACACACGACCGGTACACACGGTCTACCATAACAGTATCGCCCACCGGAGTAGAGACATGAACAAAAGAAACGAGAGACTCGTAGGGCGTATCCAAATAATAGGCAAAATAAGATGACACATAAGAGAAAGTAGAACCAGGGTCAAATAACACAGAAGCATCTCTGCGGAAGACTGAGATAATACCTGTAATCACCGTGTCCGAAACAATGGCATCAGGCCTAGCTGGGAGTGCATAGAAATGGGCCTGACCACCACCGGATCGACCTCCCCCTCTTGGGTGACCCCTAGATGGCTGTCCTCCACCCCTAGCTGGCTGGGTGGATGGTGAAGTAACTGGTGCCGAAGCCGATGGCTGACCCCTCTGCTGAGATAAACCCCCAAGGCGACGAGGACACTGCCTCCACATATGTCCCAACTCTCCACACTCATAACAACTCCTCAGTGCTGGAGACGGGGACTGAAGAGGACCCCTAGCACCAGAATGACTAGCAGACGCACCTGGCGCAGAAGAATCCTGAACTGATGGAGCACGGGACGAACCCTGGGCTAGAAGGGAACTGAGTGAAGAATGACCCTGCTGAGAACCGTAAGAACCATGGCCCGATGATGCCCCACGATAACTGAGCATGCCTGAATGGAAGGCCTCTGCCATGCTGAAACTGACCCCTCGAAGGAGCACCCCCAAAACTACCATGTCCTCGAGGCCTCTTGGCCTCCCTCTCCTCGCGCTCCTGGCGACGAACTACCTCAATCTCACGAGCGATATCAACAACCTCCTCAAACGTAGCACCTGACACTCTCTCCCTAGTCATGAGAACCCAAAGCTGATATACGAGGCCATCAACAAACCTCCTGATCCTCTCTCTCTCTCTCCGTAGCAACCAGCCAAATAGCATCACGAGCTAACTTTGAGAATCTTATCTCGTACTGTGTAACAGTCATATCCCCGTGTTGCAACTCCTCGAACTGCCTACGCAGCCTCCTCCCTGGCGGGACTGTGGAACATACTTCTACCAAAAAGAGAGCAGAGAACTGCTGCCAAGTAGAGGTGCCGCACCAGCAGGCCTACGCCTCTCATTTCGCCTCCGACCAAGTGAAGGCAACTCCCGTAANTACCCTGTCCGGTGGCATGCCCGGCAGGTCTGCAGGAAACACATCAGGGAAATCCCTCACAACTGGAACAAAATCAATATTGGGAGTCTCTGCACTGACATCCCTCACAAATTCTAGATATGAAAGACAACCTTTCCCAACCATACGCTAGGCCTTCAAGAAAGAAATCACCCTGCTGGTTACATAATCGGTCGAACCCCGCCACTCAATCTGTGGCATACCAGGCATAACTAACGTCACTATATTGGCATGACAGTCCAGAATAGCCCAGCGTGGAGATAACCAATAACATCGAAGTCCACCATGCATAACAACAATAGATCCACTCGGGTCTTCAGACCCCCAATAGACACAACGCACAACTGGTACACATGGTCTACCATAACTGTATCACCCACCGGTGTAGAGACATGAATAGAAGAAACGAAGGACTCGCACGGCATATCCAAATAATGGGCAAAATAAGACGACGCATAAGAGAAAGTAGAACCAGGGTCAAATAACACAGAGCATCCCTGCGGCAGACTGAGATAATTCTTGTAATCACCACATCTGAAGCAATCGCATCAGGCCTAGCTAGAAGTGCATAGAAGCGGGCCTGACCACCACCGAATCGACCTCCCCCTCTGGGGCGACCCCTAGATGACTGTCCTCCACCCCTAGTTGGCTGGGTGGGTGGTGATATGGCTGGGGCTAAGGCTGATGGCTGACCCCTCTACTGAGATGAACCCCCAAGACGACGAGGACACTGCCTCCACATGTGACCCATCTCTCTACACTCATATCAACTCCCGGGTGCTGGAGACGGGGACTGATGGAAACCCCTAGCACTGGAATGACTAGCAAACGCACCTGGCGTAGAAGAATCCTGAACTGATGGAGCACGGGACGAACCCTGGGCTGGGAGTGCACTGAGTGAGGAATGACCCTGTTGAGAACCGTGAGAACCATGTCCTGATGATGCCCCATGATAACCTGGGCGAGCTGACTGAGCATGTCTGAACTGACGGCCTCTGCCGTGCTGATACTGGCCTCTCGAAGGGGCGCCCCCAAAACTACCATGACCTCGAGGCCTCTTGGCCTCCCTCTCCTCGTGCTCCTGGCGACGAACTGACTCAATCTCACGAGCGATATCCACAACCTCCTCAAACATAGCACCTGACACTCTCTCCCTAGTCACGTGAACCCGAAGCTGGTAGGTGAGGCCATCAACAAACCTCCTAATCCTCTCTCTCTCCGTAGCAACCAGCCAAATAGCATGTCGAGCTAACTCTAAGAACCTCATCTCGTACTGAGTAACAGTAATCCCCCTGCCATAACTACTCGAACTGCCTACGCAGCTCCTCCCTACGGGACTAAGGGACATACTTCTCCAAAAATAGAGCGAAAAACTGCTACCAAGTAAGAGGTGCCGAACCAACAGGCCTACGCCTCTCATATGCCTCCCACCAAGTGAAGGCAGCTCCGGTAAACTGAAAGGTCGTGAATGCAACCCCGCTGGTCTCCAGATAACCCGCGGTGCGAAGAATCCTCTGACATCGGTCTAAGAAACCGTGGGCATCCTCGCCCTCAGCACCACTAAAAGTATGCGGCTGGAGTCTGCCAAACCTCTCCAACCTACGTTGCTCGTCCTCTGGCATAACTAGAGCTACGTAACCCTGAGCAGCTGCCACCGGCTGGGCTAGTGGTGCCTCCGGTGTCTGCAATCCCTGAACCACCTGATCGGGCGTGCGGGCGGCGGGAGTCTGAGAGCCTCTCCCTGCCTGAGAAGTGGCTGCGGCAGTAGAGACCGCGACCGCCTGAGCAAGACTCGTACATACTGTCAATATCTGGGCCAAAGTCTCCTGAAGACCCGAAATCACAATGGGTACAGCTGGTGCCCGAGCCGGTGCTGCTGGAGCGTCCATAACTGGGACCTGATCCTGAACTAGGACGGCTGGTGGATCTGCAGGTGCTGCCCCCGCTGCTGTGTAGGCTGCACCTCTGCCCCTACCACAGCCTCGACCGCGTCCTCGACCTCTAGTGGCTCCAGCTGGTGGTACTGGTGGTCATCCATCCTGTCGCTCGTGTCCTCACCATCTGTGAGAGAATAGAATAGCACAAGTTTAGTACTTGGATCAACAAATTCGCACGACAAGAATTTATAGAATACGAAATTTTCCTAAAGGTTCTGCAGCCTCTCGAGGATAAATACAGACGTCTCCGTACCGATCCGCGAGACTCTACTAAACCTGCTCATGACTTGTGAGACCTATGTAACCTAGACTCTGATACCAACATGTCACGACCCTAAACCCGGACCCGGTCGTGATGGCGCCTCTCGTGAAGACAAGGCTAGCCAACACATTCCCAATTCATTTAAAGCAATCAAAATAATAAATATTAAGTCTTTAACATGATAAAATCCCAAAACAAGCAGTGAACAGTATAATTTGCGGAATTTAAACCAACACAGCCTGACATCGGGGTGTCACCAGTCATGAGAATCTAAAATAATACTACAAGTCTGAAAATCTACTCCACTACTACATAACTGAATCAGAAAGGAAATAAGATAGAGGGAGGATGCACTGGGCTGCGAATCGTCGGGCAGCTACCTAGTGAATCTCCGAAAATCTGTTGGACAGCTCTCAACCCTCGCTAACAGGACCTGTAGTGCCCGAATCTGCACATACGGGTGCAGGGAGTAAAGTGAGTACTCCAACTCAGTGAGTAATAACAATAAACGAAGACTGTGCGATATAAAATCACGTTAAACACAACAATAAGCTATAAGAGGCAGAGCAAAATCAGTAAACACAATTAAACAGTGAAATCTCATGAAACAAATTTTAACAATTAAAAAAATAGAGGAAAGGCAGCTAGAAAAGGTAAACACATAAAAACCGCCCTTCGGGCACAATAACAACCGAATCAGCCCCTCGGGCAATAACATAGAACAATACCAGCCCCTCGGGCTCTATCTTATATCACAATGGGTACCCGCGCTCACTGGGGGTGTACAAACTTCGGGAGGGGCCCCTTACGGCCCAAGCGCAATATCAAGCCATCTCGTGGCATCATAAACAGGCTCTCGGCCTCATATCAATCACAAGCCACCTCATGGCGTACAATCTCAAGCCCTCGGCTTTATTATCATAATCAGTATATCACCGTTGCGGCGTGCAGCCCGACCCAAAAGTAATCTCACAATATAGGCCATCGGCCTTACTCAGTCAGAATCTCATAAGCCCCTCGAGCAACAGTAAACATGATGCTCAGCTCAAAATATCTTTTAAAATATCATTTAAAGTATTTAAAACAGTGTAACATGGCTGAGTTTTGAAAACAGTAAAATATGGCATGACTAAGCACAAGTATGAATTCAACAGTGAGGAAAAATATCAGTAAAGATCCCCTAAGGGCCCAAACAGTTGGCACGAAGCCCAAATATGGCATTTAGCCCAAAACATAATAATATCAAACAATTAGCAATCAAATTCGAAGTAAAACAGTCATTCGGGATAGACTAAGTTACAATCCCTAACGGTGCACGACCCCACGCTCGTCATCTAGCATGTGCGCCACCTCAACATAGCCTAACACTGTGTAGTCCGGGGTTTCATACCCTCAGGACGACATTTAAAATTATTACTCACCTCAATCCGGCCCAAACTCTAGCTCGCAATGCCTTTGCCCCTCCAATTGGCCTCCGGATGCTCTGAATCTACCAAAATCAGAACGTAATCATCAAAAGGACAAGGCCCACTCGAAAACAATCGAAAAACAACGAAATTCCCGAAATTACCAAACCCGACCCCTGAGCCCACGTCTCGGAATTCGATAAAATTTACATCATTAGATTCCTTATCTCCCCACGAGCTCATACATATCAAAAGTTCCAAAATCTGACCACAAATGGTCCTTCAAATTCACAATCAAAGGCCTAAGTTTCCAAGCCCTAGTTTCTCAAATTCTAACCTTAGTTATAGCTCTAATCCGTGAATTAATACCATAGAAACGAGTTTTCATAGTTCAAGACCTTACCTCAATGAAGTCTCCTTGAATTCTCTCTCCAAAATCGCCCAAAGCTCCAAAATTCGTGTTTAAAAATGGTGAAACCCTTTGAAAATCGTGAAGGAAGAAATATAACCATTCTGACCCAGGCTTTTCGCTTCTGCGGTCCTGATGTCGCACCTTCGTGACCGCTTCTGCGGTCCCAGGCGCCGCACCTGCGGTTCCCACTTAAACGGCCAAGATTGCATCTGCGATGCTCACTCCGCACCTGCGCCATCGCAGGTGCGGTCAACCAACCGCTTCTGCGGTCACAACCTTCCTAGGCCTCTTCCGCTTTTGCGACTTGTCACCCGCATCTGCGGGGCCGCACCTGTGATCCTTCAACCGCAGATGCAGTTATGACAGCAACCAAAAAGGCTTCAGCTCTCAAGCTCAATTCCAAACCTTCCGTCAACCATCCGAAATCACCCCGAGGCCCCCAGGACCTCAACCAAATGCACCAACAAGTCTTATACTACCATTCAAACTTATACCAACCTTCAAAACACCTCAAACAACATCAAAACCACCAAAACACATCGAATTCAAGCCTAAGGTTCTAAAATCTTCCGCATTCCGCTTTTGATAAAAAAAGTATACCAAACCACGTCCGAATGACCTGAAATTTTGCACACACATCCCAAATGCCATAACGGAGCTACTGCCACTTCCGGAATTCCATTCCGACCCCTATATCAAAGTCTCACCTATCAACCGGAAAACGTCAAAAACTCAATTTCGCTAATTCAAGCCTAAATCTACCCCAGACCTTCAAAACACATTCTAGTCACGCTCCTAAATCACAAATCACCTCCCGAAGCTATCCGAACCATCGGAATTCACATCCGAGCCCTCTAGCACATAAGTCAACATCCGATTGACTTTTTCAACTTAAACTTTCTTAAAAGAGACTAAGTGTCTCATACCTTTCCGAACCCGAGCCGACCAACCCGATCACACCTAGAACTGATAAACAAAGCAAATAGAAGCAGTAACGGGAAAAACGGAGCGGTAACTCATGAAACGACCGACCGAATCGTTACAATAAACTTGTTTCTCTGCTTTCTAGTTATTAAGAATTTCATATTTTAATCATAGCTCTTCATATACATTTGGCTCCGAATCCAGGGTCAGATCGAGGGCACAACTATTATTAAGCTTAAATCTGAGTCCGGACTTATCGTCACAACTTGTTTGGTTATTCATTTATCTTTGATTCGTCTTTCTTGATTTCTTGTGTTAAATCAATCCACATATCCTTAAAAACGCGTACAAATTTAATTGTTATCCATTTTAATGGTAAACATAGTATTCCCTGTGTTTTGTTCTAGTTTTATTCCTACTCAAATTGTAAAGACCTTGTTTCTTTTTTTGTTTTGATTATATATATTAGCCACTAGGTACTCTGCCCCGGTGGTATATTTATTAAAAAAGTGTGTAAAATTTAATTAGAAGATAAATTCTTTACAATGGAATGAAATAGACATGAATAAAGTGTTACAAAGTTCAAGGAATTCATGCAGTCATACACTAGCTAATATGAGATTGAGGCGTATGTAGTTAATTAATTGATTAATCCGATTGTCAACCTTTTCTTTCCCTTTTATTTTATAGGTTTCTAACTTCTTTGAAGTAAATCTCCTAATGTGTCTCGACTTAAAGTTGGTGCAGTCTTTCAAACAGTATTCCACTCTTGGACAGGAATTAGTTGATTCTCTGTCAGAATTGTGACACCAAAAAGTCTATAGGCCAGGAATTCCGCCATCACACGACCTATAATTCTTGGGTGAGAAAGAGGAAGATTAACAAATCTTAACGCTGAACAAAAATACCAAATGGTTACATACAAATTACAATGACCACATGTTAACTCGTTGCAGTGGGTGAAAAGGCTGGTGTAGAAGCCCGCTCTACTAAACTAGTATTCACACACCGTGGCAGAGTTCCTCTCTCTTTAGTTGCAAACAAATAAGCAGAAGTGCCCACAGAAAACAGATGTGCAGTCAAATTTTCTCATGAAATAACAATTTGGTAAGCTCCCACCACATTTATTGCTCTTAGAACAAATTATTAATGAGTGACTGCAGTCCCAGTGTCTAAACTGCACATTTAAGGACAGTAAGGCCTAATACATCTTCACTGTTACCCTTTGAAAAACGAACATCAAGTTGAATGATGTCCCCATAACCACCACCAAGTTAATCAATGAGCAATATGTTCTTAAAGAGAGATCTTTTGTAACATGACCACATGCAACTTGTCTCTTCTTGCTTACTACTAATAAAACAATACATCGTTTTGAGTTTTTTTTTTTTTTTTTTTTTTCCTGTTTTGGGTGCGTGCTAGTGGCTGAAGGATGATCATCCGCAGAAGTCGGGAAAAAAAGAATACACCATACCCCTGGAGGTAATTAAATAACTATGTAGAAGGAGAAAATAAACGCCAAATGATGGACAACTTTAGCCACACTGACATAGAGAGATTTATTAAAGGATGAGACCATTTACAATAGAGACACAGAAGCCTTGCTGAAGCAACCAGTAAGAATACTTGTGGATATGAATATGAGGATTATTTTCCCTTACATCAAATAGATACTTAATACACACAAACTTAAAAGCGTGGTACACAACTTCAAATCCAAATTAAGGCTTCTACTACTAACATATATCAGCAGACACTTCACATATATGATATATCAGATACCTGCAACATTTGTAGCGAGAGTGCTACTTGTTTAACGGTTTTTGTATTTCTCCATCGCTCTTGGGGCTGCCCAAAAATTACAAAAATGCAGGTCAAATATCATATGAGATCGACTCATCCTAGATCTGTTTAGTAAACTTACAAAATATATTAACATACATTTCAGAAGCAGCACTAGATTTTTTTTCACATAGTAGTGGACAAAGTGATAGGCCATGTCTGAATATGAAGAGAAGGAAAGGCCCCTTTTAACATACCTAGACCAATTGCATCTGCACTCTTCATGATTCTCAGCCTCTTGCAAGACTCTGTGAACATCCTACATATAATAATTCATGGCAAGTAAGACTCACTGCATACTAAAAAATGGCCTACAGGACAGGATTCCTATGTAGGATCTAATAATTCAATGACTAAAGAATCACTATCACATGTAAATCCTCCATAATATTAAGTAATTCCAAATGTCCATCCTTTTTTACAATCACTAATCACAAGCTTTATACACACACACACACACACACACACGATAGATAGATGGATACAATGATTTTGTGAAATATGAACTCTCAGGCAATACTGAAGTTTGGAGTAAAAGTACAAGTTTCACAAGCAGGTATTTCTGTTTATTCATTTAAGATTACCTGCTGATAGGTTTAAGATAGGATGAATGCATTTGATTAAATTACTTAACATATATGAACTTTACGAAAGTGGTCATCCGACAACTCAGATTAGACATCAAACTTACTCCCATGGAACATCACCAACGAGCATCCAATCACCATCCTTGTCCTCATAGGTAAGAACATACTCAGATCCATGAAGAAGATCCATCAATCTACTTTCAGTTAGTCCATCACGAATCGGAATGCCTTCAGTTCCACATTGACCTAAATTAATCACAGATTAAAGTTGAAATTCACTAGACTCTTAATGCAGAAAGAAGCAGGCACGCATATGTTTAATCAACATTTCACACCAAAAAGTACACTGTTCACTACCTAGACTCATGACAGCAAGCAAACAATTTTTCTCAATTGTTGCTTTCCACCTCATTTAGCAGCTTATCTTTGTTTGAGCTAGAAACTGAATGCTTTTTAAGATTTACAAGCAATAGAAGATCAAGGCGTTCCAACCCAAAAATCAGCATATTAGATACTGTTCTTAAGATCAGAAATAAATTACTAATTGCCTTGAGAGCGCTAATAATCATAAAACCAATCCTCAAGGACATGACCAAGTGCTTGAAACAAGACTAACAAACTTTACTACTGGAAATCTAAGTTCTAATCACAGCAACAACACTCAGTTTGAGGCCCTCTGCTCAAGCATTAATGGGTATGCAAGCTGCCCGCACACCATGGTTAAAACGGATAAAAAAACAAAAGAGAAAGAGAGATTGAAGGAATTAACAAGAATATCTCAACGAAACAAGAAGCAAATCACTTGAAAGACAACATGTAACGATAAAGTCCAATAGGACATGCTAGATTAACAACAAAGAAGTTTCGAGCAGTACTGTTCTAAAGCTATCTCCAGTTAAAAGCTCCTCGTCAGACCTCCATAGGATTCTAATCAGCGCAACGAACCTCAAAAAAACAATCATTTGATATGCCTTCAACAGTTAAAATCATTAAAGCCGAAAAGAAAAAGAATACAGACAGCTGTCATCAAGGCATTACCTATGGTAAAGCAGCTGAACATCTTTTCCAGTGCTGAAGACAGATCATTGTAGCTTTTGTAGATCTTAAGGTCAACCTTCCGCAGATAAGGGGCACCATCCATGCTGACTTTGACATAAACACAAGCAGATCCTAACTTACCATCCACATCCTCCTCATTCTTGGGAGGATTACTGACCATTGACTTCTTCCGAAAAGACCGAATTGGTGGCCATCCTACTACCTGTGCCCTGACCAGAAAACAAAAGTAGCTCCAGTTACTATGTAGTTCCAGGAGCTAGGTCCTTAATTTCCTTAGTAATTTAGCATTTGCTAGCTCAACAACAACAACCCAGTGGAATCCCACAAGTGGGCTTTGGGGCCTGGATAAGGTAGCGTGTGCGCACACCTTACCCCTATCCTAGAAAACCCTCGACCCAAGAGCCAGCTCAAGAACTTGAAAACCCCAACCTCTCCCTTAGGAAAAAAAAAATACATGTTGAACAAACAGCGAGGAAAGAAGTAACAGCAGAACAAGCTTACGGAGGATTCAATTGAAAGAATGGGACAAAACATGGTAGCTCTTTGAAGGTTGAGCAAATAAAGACGAGAAAACTTTTCTAGCAACACCGGAAGTCCAAACCATACTGTTAACTATTAAGGTTCAGTTCAAGAAGATAATAAGAGAAACCCATGGGAGGTAAGATTCAGTTAAGATATAATCTTACTATTTACAAAAGATGGAAAAAGAACACAAAAACTCTAGCTTCATGCTGTAGTATTTAATTTTAAGGGGAGGTTCTGAAAGATTTACTTAGCGGCTGGAGCAACCCCATGTCCATTACTAGTTGGAATCAGAGGCTTTTTCTCCTGTGCTGGCCTTGGCGATGGATCTTTCACAACATTAGCCATAGAAGACTGCTGAAGACTACTCTCTGCAGGTACAACAGCAGCAAGATTCTTGCTTCCACCCTTAGGAGAGAACAACAACCCACTGTGACCTTTAGCAGAATGAACCTCAGATCTAGAGAAAGCCAACATTTCAGAAGCACCATTCATGGTGTCAGAATACCCCCTTTTGGCTCCAGAAACTAAACCCCTCTCAGGGGACTCAGAACCAGGCAAGCCTAGTCTAAGCTCAGTGGCCTTCAAGTTCAAGTTCAAGTTCAAGTCTTTTTTGCTTTTCCTCTCATTATTTTCCATTGAGGAAACACAACTACTCTTACCAGATAAGCCTATGTAATCATGCTCTTCTAAGGGCATTGACATCAAAGGAATTCAAGAAGCAAAGGACTTAAAAAGGTTTTTCAACTATCAAGACTAGTGAAGTGAAGTATGTAAAAAGAAAAATAGAGTAAAGGTTCTTTGGGCTCTATTATATTTCTCCACTGTAACAAAAGAATAATGGAATGTGATATGGCAAAGAGAGGCTGTAAAATGAGGGGGCAAATCAAACTTCAGCTAATCTTTTCAGTAAAAGTACTTTTTCTTTCTTTCTTCTTCTTTCCTTTTCTCCACTTCTTTTATCCTCCTTTCCTGGTAAAATAAATTTAAAAAGGAAAGTGTGGAAACAGGAGTACAGCTTGCAAAAGCATGAAAAGACTACCCTCATTGATGCTAAAATGTGCTGTAACAAGCAATCAGTGGGTATATTTCCTAAGCTGGTAAGGTTAAATTTTCATTTTTGATGTGAAATCATGTCATGCCTCCTAAATAATATAGAACTGAACGATTGATATAGTCCCCTCAAGCTGCGAGTACCCTAAATGTGGTTATTTTTACTCAAAATACGTTTTTAAGTGTAAAAAAGAAATTATATTTATATATAAAACGGCCGTTTGGACCATTAAGTTAAAACGCGGTTCATAACCGCCTTTTATATAGAACGTGGTAACAAACCGCAATTTAGTGGCAGCTGAAAAGACAAGTATATAAAATGCGGTCCATTACCGCGTTTATATAAAATGCGGTAATGAACTGCGTTTTGTATATATAAATATCATATCCACTCCCCTTTTCCCCTTGTTTCACACACCCTTCTCCCCCATTTTTTAAAACGAAGCAGCAGCGGTCCGCCCCCATTAAAACGATAAAAAACTCGAGTGGACCCCACCCGTCCACAAAAACTCAAATCTTTAACTTTCCGAAAAACATAAATCGAGGTATTCCGATTTAGTTTATGTCCAAACTGGTATAAATAATGCATATTAGTTGTTTTGAATGTGTTGTATGTTGTTTTGTATTTTTTTTTGCAATTAAATTGGTATGTTATTTTTATCCGGACTAAGATATTAATGTTGTAAAAAAATATGTAAAATTTGTGAAATTGTTATTATTTGTTAATAAATTACAATTACTGTTTTATATGTATTTTTGTGATTACAATGTATTTGTTGTGTTTTATCTGGTTTAAATTATTTTTTTGGTTAAAGACTAGTAAATAGGAATGCCTTTTAGGGTAGTAAAATGTAATGCCTTTTAGCGTAGTAAAATGTAGTGCATAGCGTAGAATAATGTAGTGCCCTTTAGCGTAGTAAAATGTAGTGCATTTTAGTGTAGTTTCCCTGTAGTTTAAGTATCTCTTATACCAAAAAATATGTCAAAATAACTGATAGATCAAACACAAACTCTGTTCTAATTATAGTCAACATATATTTGGTGCTACTGGGCTGCAAATATCGAGTATGGAACCCATATATGAATATTTAATAATTAAATATTATATAATTATAAAAATTTTATTTAATTTACAAACAAACATATAAAATTATAAAAGTAACACGTTAAATAATAAAACCAAAAAATAGAAGAATTTAGGATAAATTGGTGCTACTGGGCTCCAACTATCGAACCTGGAACTCATTTGTGAATATTTAATTATAAAAGTTAATTACTTAATTTACAAACTAACATATAAAATTATAATAAAACTAACACATACAAGAATTCAGGATAAATTGGTGCTACTGGGCTCCAAATATGGAGCCTGGAACCCATATATGAATATTTACTTATAAAAATTTATAATTTAATTTACAAACTAACATACAGAATTATAAAACTAACACATAGAAGAATTTAGGATAACTTGGTGCTACTGGGCTCCAAATCTCGAGCCTGGAACCCATATATGAATATTTAATTATAAAAATTTATAATTTAATTTACAACCTCAATATAATGAATCCCTTACTTTTCGCTCTTCGGACATTATGAAAAAAGCTTGAAAATTTAACAAGAAAAATTCATCACGAAGTTGGAGTATTCTGAATGATAATTCTCAAAACCCTTAACGCCTTTATATAAGGCAATGCCCAATTCGAGGGGTCAAAATTTTGGAAGTAAAACGAGGTTTAAAAGGGCGTTTTACATATTTGAATTATTGTTATATCAGTTAAGCGCAAAAGACTTAGTGGTGGGCCCACTAAACATGTAAAATGTGGTTCATTACCGCGCTTTATATAAAACTCGGTAATGGACCGCGTTTTATATACTTGTCTTTTCAGCTGCCACTAAATCGCAGTTCATTACCGTGTTCTATATAAAACGCGGTTATGAAATGCGTTTTATATAGAAATGTAACTTTTTTTTACACTTAAAAACGTGTTTTGAGTCCAAAAAAACCACATTTAAGTTCTGGACTCAGTCCCAAAGATTGAGAACTTGTTCTATAAAAGAAAAAAGACACTGGATTCAAATAGTAATGGCAAAGCAAAATTTGCTCTTGCCAATATAACACACTGGCTTAATGCTTTTGCTATTGTTAGGGGTTCTACTAGGGAATGTAATTGCGTGCCCGCCCATCCTCCTCGACTACTCAGCGAGCACGTCACGGGTACGTTTTTTCTCGTTTGGTTGCATGTTTATCATAGTATTATAGTATTGGCCAAATACATAAATGACAGCCATTTAAAGTTGTCATATTCACTTCAACTCAAGTTGTTTCCTATTGAACACCTAAATGTTAGTGGGAAGTGTGTCTATGGAACACAATAAGTGACATGGCATAGTGAGTGTGTTCCATTCTTTTTTAGCATGTGAAACGCCTTTGAAGTGTATTAAGTAGTTGTTTATTCTTCTTTATCTTTTCCTCCTTTTCCAATTTTAATCTATTTTCTGTTTTTCTCTTTCTTGATTCCTTCTGATTTGGCTTTTTCTGCTTTTCACCAGAGGTGTCTAACGGGCCGGATCAGTCCGTTTCTGGACCGGCTCAGACCGGTTGAAACCGGAACCGGCCTGGACCGGTACAAAGGGGGCCGGGTGTGCTGGGTTAATAGGGTAAGGGGGTTGGTCCGTTTACGTTGGGGCTACCGGTTAACCGGGCCGGTCAAACCCGGTCAACGGTTTTTACTGTAGAACCGGTTAACCGGCCCGGACCGGATCGGCCCAGACTGGTATAACGGCTACCTTAATTTTTTTTATTTTTTTTTAGTGGGGCCTATTTCTGACCGTTGGCAACGGTCTTCTGGCTTTGGGGCCGTTGCCCAACGGCAGATTTGCACAAGTAGCCTATTTTTGGGATTTTTTTAAAAAAAAAAATAAACACCTTTTGTAATTACCTAATTAGCCCTTTGAAAAACTATAAATACACCCCCACTCTTCTTCATTTCTTCACTCATCTCTCATTTCACAAACTCATATTCTCAATTATCATTCTCTCATTCTTCACCTAAAGTGCAATTAAGTATTTGGCTCTCATTTTTTTTGAATTTCATTTATCGTATTATTTAATATTTGAATTTTGAAGTTTGAACAATTGATGTTTCTTCGTGGGAACATTGGAGTTGCGAAATCATCAAGTGTTCAATTTATTGTCGGATTCGGTGCACTCCCTCCAACTTCTCTTATTTACTATTTTATTTGCATATTCAATTGTTGCTAGTAGTTAAATTTTTACAATATGTTTAATGCTGTAAAAAGTATTTGTAATAAGGTTACTAATCGGGAAAATAAAAAAAGAGGTAGTACTTCAGCATCTGGTAGTAATTTAAATGATTCTACACATATTCCTGAAACATTACCTGATAATAATATAGATTATGAACAATTACAGGAAGATTTCGGTATAGAAGATAATGAATTAGAAATGGAAGATGAGATACCACTTACACCTAGTAGTGTTGGAGCTAATAGCAGGGGTGGTGGTCGTGGTGCTAGTAGTAGACCACCTGTGGCCCCGACTAGTAATCGGAGAAAAAGAAGTAAGGTTTGGCTATTTTTTGTCGAAATAGAAGGTACTGATAGAGTTAAATGCAAACTTTGTAATGATACTTTTAAACATAAGACTGGAGGACAATTAGGGGAGACTGGGACACTTATTAGACATATGAGAATTGAGCATCCTATAGAATGGGGCTCTGATGGAGATGGAAATCAAGCAACTCTAAACCCTACTACTGGAGGTCTTATGAAATATGATAAAATGAAGGATCGTGAGGAGTTAGCAAAAATGATTGCTTTGGGTTGTCTACCTTTTTCTTTTGCTTCTTCATCATATCTTATTATGTATATTCAAATGATTTATAATTCTATATTTAAAGGTATCCCTAGAAGTACTTGTAGATCTGATATCTTTAGACTTCATGGACAATATCAAACATACATACGTTATTTGTTTAGCCACCTTCCTTGTAGAGTTTCTCTAACTTCTGATATTTGCCATGCTGTTAATGGAAATGATTTTTTGACAATTACAGGTCATTGGATAGATGATAATTATTGTATGCAAAAACGTATTATCGCTTTTAAATATGATGAAGATCAGAGTCATACTGGCTTGGAATGGCTTGCTGGGTTGTTTAACGTCATTTTTAGGACGCAGAGGATGCCCGAAGAGTGGAGACGGAGTACGATGATCCCGTTGTACAAGAATAAGGGGGATGTCCAAAACTACAACAACTATAGGGGTATCAAGTTGTTAAGTCATACGATGAAAGTGTGGGAGAGGGTGATTGAAGGGAGGTTGAGGAGGTGTGTGTCCATTTCCGAGAACCAGTTTGGTTTCATAGCCGAGACGGTCGACCACTGAGGCCATTCATATTGTGAGGAGATTGGTGGAGCAGTTTACGGCGGTGAAGATGGATTTGCACATGGTGTTCATTGACCTGGAAAAGGCCTATGACAAAGTCCCTAGAGAGGTTCTATGGAGATGTTTGGAGGCTAGAGGAGTGCCTGTAGCGTATATTAGAGTGATTCAGGACATGTATGATAGAGCTAAGACACGGGTTAGGACAACAGGTGGAGACTTAGATTACTTTCTGATTGAGATGGGGTTGCATCAGGGATTAGCACTTAGCCCGTTTTTGTTTTCTCCGGCGATGGATTCTTTGACACGTCACATTCAAGTGGAGGTGCCTTGGTGCTTGTTATTTGCGGATGACATAGTCCTGATTGATGAGACGCGAGGTGGCGTTAACGAGAGGCTGGAGGCCTGGAGACATACCCTGGAGTCTAAGGGTTTTAAGTTGAGCAGGATCAAGACAGAATACTTGGAGTGCAAGTTCAGCAGTGTTACCCAGGAGGCGGACGGGGAAGTGAAACTCGATACGCAAGTCATTTCTAGGAGAGAGAGTTTCAAGTATCTGGGATCTATAATTCAGAAGGATGTGGAGATAGATGAGGATGTCACACACCGTATCGGAGCAGGGTGGATGACGTGGATGCTCGCTTCCGGTGTCTTGTGTAATAAGAATATGCCTTTGAGACTTAACGGTAAGTTCTACGAGGTAGTGGTTAGACTGACTATGTTGTATGGGGCAGAGTGTTGGCCAGTCAAAAATTCTCATGTCCAGCAGATGAAGGTAGCGGAAATGAGGATGTTGAGATGAATGTGTGGGCATACTAGGTTGGATAGAATTGGGAATGAAGTTATTCGAGACAAGGTGGGAGTGGCCCGTGGAGGCAATGATGCATGAGGCAAGGTTGAGATGGTTCGGGCATGTTAAGAGGAGAAGCGTAGATGCCCCTGTCAGGAGACGTGAGAGGTTGGCCTTAGGAGGTGAGAGGAGGAGTAGAGGTAGGCCAAAGAAGTCTTGGGGAGAGGTGATCAGGCGGGATATGGTGCTACTTGAGCTAACCGAGGACATGACTCTAGATAGAAGGGTGTGGAGGTTGAAGATTAGGTTAGAAGGTTAGTAGGTAGTCGTGCATCTCCCTTTGTCTTCTCTAGCTCGATAGTATTAGCGCTAGTACAGCACCCTTTTTTTTCCTTAGTTTGCTATATTCGCATGTCTCGTTTCGTTGTTACTTGCCATTGGTAATTCCCTAGTTTCCTAGCAGTACTTCGTTCATATTCTCGTCTGCTGCCTTGGAATTAATTTTCTTAAATATGTTATCTTGCTACTACTTGTTATCAGTACCCCTTTCGTATTATCTGTTGCTATCTCCGATTTAGTTTTTTAATTATTGTTTTGCTATTACTTGCTACCAGGGCTTCTCTCACCTTCTTTAGCTGAGGGTCTATCGGAAACAGTCTCTCTGCCATTCCAGGGTAGGGGTAAGGCTGCGTATATCCTACCCTCCACAGACATCACTAGTGGGACCACACTGGTTTGTCGTTGTTGTTGTTGTATTTGTCAAGTTGTTGAATTTTATAATCTCAAGCAAAAAATATTGTGTATGTCTTTTGATAATGCTTCTAACAACAATGCCGCAATTTCAATATGAAAATTGCATTTGCAACCACCACTTGACGAAATTTTTCATGTTAGGTGTGCATGTCATGTTTATAATTAATTGTTAAAAGTGGTCTTGATTTATTTTCAACTGAGATTACTCATGTTAGAAGAGCAGTTGGTGTTATTGAAGGAAATAATAGACAATCTAGAATTAGGGAATTTAAGAATAAGTGTAACGAGCATAACCTTAAGCCCAGATTCATGCCAGACGAAATTGTGACTAGATGGAATTATACATATATATTTTTAAAATGTTGCTACAAATATAGATTGCCAATAACTGAAGTTGCTAATGCGCATTGTACTGATCCAAACCGTATGTTAACAACTACTACTTGGGAGGCCATTAATGATGTTGCTAAATTTTTACATAAATTTTTTTACAGCGACTGCTGAATTTTCTGGAGCATATTACCCTACTGTTACTATGGCTTTAGTACATATAGCTGAAATTTTTTTTCTACTCTTTGAATTTAATAAGAAAGAAAAAATATAGGGATGTTGTTGAAAAAATGCAAGCAAAATTCAAAAAATATTTCTTTCCAATTCCTCCGATTTACTTAATTGGTGCTGTTTTAAATCCTTCTATTAAGATGTCTGATTGTCACCAATTAATCAATACTTTATATACTTATATAGAGATTGGACCAACTGAAACCCCAGATATATATGTTTGTATGAACAAGCTAAATGATTCTTTACAACAATTATATAATTATTATATAAACATAATTGATGATGTTGCTCTTAATGTAGCCAATGTTAATCCCACTATGCATTGTACCACTTCTACTACTATAGATGATGAAGAAGGCCTTGATAGTTTTAATATTTTCTAACACTCAAACCAGTAGCAAAAACATTGATGAACTTCAATTCTACTTGCAAAAGCAAAAAGAGCCTCACACAAAGGAATTTTCACCGTTGGGATGGTGGCATGAGAATGGAAAGCAATTTCCTATTCTTTCCGCTGTGGCTCGGGACGTGCTGAATGTGCCAATTTCAACCGTTGCATCAGAGAGTGCATTTAGCCAAGCAAGACAACAACTTGGAGACACCCGTCACTCATTGGGAAGCAGTATGTTTCAGAGATTGGATTAGATCGGAACGAAGAAATCAAGGACGTGAAGATGTTGATAGCCCAGAAGATGAGGAACTTGGAGATATATTAACACATGATAACCCATCTGAATTTAACACTCCAGAAGAAGGCCACTCAGTTCATATTGATTATGACGAACTTACTAAGGCAATGCAAAATCTTTGAATTTACTCTTTTTGTTAATTTACTTGTTGCTAAATGTAAACCTTTCAATTTGTAAGTTTGAATTTTGAAATAAATGTAGCACTTGTAATTTATAAGTGTAGTTTTTCCCCATCTTTATTGTATTCTTTATATTAATATAACTTACAATAGTTATACAAAATACAAAAAAAATAATTAAAAATTACACTAACCCGGCCCGGCCCGGCCCCTTGTACCCGTAGCCTGTACGGTTCATTTTTTTACCCGGATGAACCCGAACTCGTTAAGCCCGGTAATCCCTAACCCGTAACCGGCCCGGTTCCCAACCCATACGGTTCCAAATTTTTCCTACCCAGTCCCGGCCCGGCCCACCCGTTAGACACCCATACTTTTCACCCAAAAGATGATCGATGACGTACCGGAGGTAATTATACCGGAGAAGGAGGCGAGACAAAGAAAAAGATGACATCTGGTTCCAGAACAACATATAGGAAGAAAACAGTCTATAAATCTATTGTATATATATATATATATATATATATATATATAATCTTCTTGACATACAAGGATCTTAATTCAAATAGATCTGACTGTTTTTTGACCAAATCCATTTCTTCCAATAAGCAAATTTTGATCTTTCTTCGATGAAATCTCATTTTCAAAAGACCCCATTTAGATTCCCGTGAAGAAAACTACGTAAATTTACACCGACTAACTCATATAAAGAGAGTAACAAAAATTTCAAGAACAGATTATCCACTTCTTTTAGTAGTATTTTTAAGATGGGTTTCAATTAGAGCCTTAAGAATAATGAATTCTTGTGATGTCAAAAACAAAATTCGTCGTGTTTTGTTTTCTACCATTAAAGGATTAAGGAGGATGTTTGTCCTCAAATATTCCTATTAGAAATCAACCAGCCTCACCGGATATTAATTCTTTTTCAGAATTTCACCATCAACTAAGTGAGTCTCTTTGAACACTTGTTCAGATTTAATTAGAATGCCTTCTGTGCTGTAAATTTTTCAAGCAAAAGCATTCTCCCTGTACTATCATGCCAACCTATAAATTTTATATTAGATCATCCATTTTTCCCGAGTTACTAGGCTCTGATATATATATATTTAACATCATGTTCTAGCATTCGTTCACTTTGACTGTTCAGTTACATGAATGAGAAAGTGGAGAGAAGATGATGGAATGGGGAAGGGGAGAATTTGTGCGACAATAGATTTTTTTTGGGCCAATACCAACTTTTCAATAATTACTTAGCCTAAAAGCCACGTGTCTCAGTTTCATTCGTTACTTTGCCACGTCATCAGCAAGTGAGTTACACACACCTCATTAATTTGACGGATTGTCAGAGAAGGGTTTTATGGATACACTACCTACTAATATTAGGTGATCAGTAGGAAACAACCTTAGTTGAAGTGTCTATGTGAAAAAATATGGTAACTTTAGGTGGCGGCCTATGTATTTTGCCAATAGTATTTGTATAAGATTTAGCATTACAATATAATATTTTGTCTCGGATTCAAGCCTAGATTATAGAATCCTTTTTGGTAGGAAGCACTTACCTTTAAAGTAGAACTTTTCTGTACAATTCCGGATTAATTGAGTTCCAACGTGGGTACCAATCATCGAACGAAAAACCAACAAAAAATATGTAGTACATTTTTTATGTTTTTATACTTGCACAGAAAACTACATTATAATGCAATGTCCGACTGTCATTTTTATTACCGCATAAATAATACATGCATAAGTTATATAAGCATCATGTATAATTTTGTGTGAAATAAAAAGTAAAATAATAACACAGGAATTGGTAATACATGGACTTAGAAACTAAAATAATCAAAATGACCTTCATGTATTAAAAGTTTTTAGAAATTAAATAATTACATTCTAAAATATGCATTACAGGTTATACATTAGTAATATTTGTATTAGATCTCTATATTATTAATTTGTACATGTTATGCATGCATAACTTAGCTCATAAACAAAGGACCCTCAAAATGAATATCAAAGCTGATCCCGCTAAAAGGAATTTTATAAAATAGTAATCATTTATGTATTCAATAACTCGCTCCCATAGAAAAAATTAAAATGCCATTGATAGAAGTCTATAAAATACTTACCAAGTCTTTGCCATATGAAAACTAATAATATTGAAGTTGGCCAAATTTCACAACACTATCAGAATTACGATTATTAATTAGAGAATATTCTTTATAGCTAGCCATTAGGCATTGAGGCAATGGATGTTCGAATGTCATCACTCATAGGCAATTTCCTAATTATGTCATTTGCTTAAGTGTGTGCATCACTTGTACTGATTTGGGCTAATTTTCTTGATTATAGAGTTATAACTTAAAATCACTCTTTGATGTTAGTGAACTTTGAGAAAATCCTACTTGGATAAGTTGCAACGTTTACTCCCTTGAATAAGGAGGTTTTTCATATAAAATCACTGTGTTGTTTAATTTTTACACTTTACTTTTTATTTGTGTCTGTTTTTTTGTTCAAAGAATCGGGTTCTTTAAAATCGCAAAAATCGACCAAGAGACAATTCAACCCCTTTCTTGTGTCTAGGTGGACCCTAAAATAATAATCGGTATCAGAGCCGGTTCTTTTATCAGAGACTAACACCTTCAAAGGATCCAAGATGGTTGCACCACCAGATACTCAGGAAGGACAATCAATTGCCAGACCACTATTATTCATTGAAAAATACTATGGATGGTTGAAGGAAAGGATGCGTGATTTATTGGAAGGAGAAGACTTGAAAATTTGAGACATCGTCAAAAAAGACCCTAAAATTTGAATGATGATTGATGAGATTGGTAATCCTATTAGACCTAAGCCACGAAACAAATTTTCAAATGAAGATGTCAAGTGGGTTCAAAACAATATAAAAGCCAACAAGATTCTAATTTGTAGCATTGGGCCAGATGAGTATAATATGATCTTAGTATGCAAGGATGCAAAATCTATTTGGGACGCCCTGCAGTTTTCTCCAGAAGTCTTAAGTCAAAGATTGACATGCTTAACAGGTAGTATGAACTGTTCAAGATGAAGGAGTGTGAAATTATCCTAGAGAAGCATACTAGGTTTACATCAATGATTAATGAGTCGATATCTCTTGGAGAAGCTATTTTTAGAAATAAAATTATGAGAAAAATCTTGAGCATACTGCCATCCTCATGGGATAGTAAGGTCAATGCAATAATAGAGGTAAGGAATTTGAACAACATGACACTGGATGATCTGATTGGAAATTTAGAAAAATATAAGCTAAAATTGAATCAAGATCGTCTGGATCGTCAGACAGATGAACCCTGCAAGACCAAGAACCTAATCCTTAAGGCTACACATAAGCAGGATGTTGAAGAAGATGATAGCACTACTTACTCAGTGTTTCCAGTGCACAATTAGAAAAGATATATTATATTTCTAAAGAAAGGAAGCCCATCCAAATCTAAAGCTCCCGAAAAGAGTAATAATAATGGGTGCTACAATTGTCAGAAAAAGGATCACTTTATTAAGGATTATCTACTGTAGAAAGTTGAATCCAAAAAGAAAAATCCAAACAAAGTGAGAGAGCAGAGAAAGGACCGGGTTCCCGGAAAAAGATTGCCTAATAAGGTTGTAGACAAAATCGTGAAAAGGGCTATGGCTGCAATGCAAGCATCATCAACTGATGAGTCTAAAATCGTGAAAACGGCTAACACAAGTCTCATAACGAATTATTCCGAGATACCTCATCTCATAATCACAAGTCACAAGTCTCATACCACAATCATATGCTCACGGCACCTGGTGTCCACATTTCTAAACACCACCACACGGACAACTCAAGTGCCACTATCTCAACCCGCCTGGCATGATCACAAGCTCACAATCACAATTCGCCCGGCATGGTCACAGGCCCAATATCACAATGAAAGAAGATAATACAAGAATACATGGGCATGATCAATGAATGTCAAGTTTCATACTCCTGAACTAGTATAAGTGGCATGCTACATGTATGCTTGTGCGAGTGTACTATTACAGCCCAAGTCAACAAGTAATATCAAAGACACTGAGTAGCTCATTGAAGAAACACGACAAGTCAGGTAAGGTGTACAACATACACAAGGAAAATCACAACATCACACGAATATAATCATCATAATGCCCCCAGGCCATCACACATCATCCTTGACATTGCCACCCTTATCTCTCCGGTAGCCACCCGTATCACTCCACCCTGAAGATATCATTAGCCCCCCGTATCACTCCGATAGCCACCCGTATCACTCCGCATAATAGCCACCATTATCGCTCCGCCCAGACAATAACACGATAGTCACCCGTATCACTCCGCACAATCAACAACAGTGAGATGCCACCCTTATGCTCCACATAACAACAACCAATCCACATCACAATTCACATGTGCTAACATCACAAAACATGACATATAAACTCATACTACAAGCGCTCATAGGCCACAACCTTTCCAAAACAACGATACAAATATCACTATATCACATAGCCCACGGCTCAAACCCAATATGTATAGAATCTCAATAACAACAAAATGAACGGGAAAGTAACTCAACAATGATCAACACTCCGTTTAAAAAAAACTTCAACTAAAATAGATTAATGACTTTCAATAACTTCAACTCCAATTAATTGCTTAAGAAGAAACTCAATAATGAAGGTATTTTCATGAAATGGCAAACTTCCAAATTCTAGTGTGTGAAATAAGCTAACAATGTGTCACGAGCCCAAATTTCCTTTCGTGGGATGTCGTGATGGCACCTAATATCTACGACTAGGTAAGCCTATCATAAAATAATAACTTGGTAGAAACAATTATCAACATACTAAAACAAAAACTGAATAACTGACATAACCTTCCGCTACAAAACATAATCTCAACAATACGCTCCCCAGAGCCAGTTGAACTGAGTCATAAGCTATATAGAGTAAAACTATGATAACTACTACATCACTATCTGAAGAACTACAACAGTAAACAGAATAAAAGGGAAGGTGACTCCGAGACCTGCGGATGTGGAGCAGGTATACCTTGAACTCTCCTAAGCAGCAACTCAATCAACTCTAGCGTCCGACACGGACATACGTACCTGGATCTGCACAAAAATATGCAGAAGCGTAGTATGAGTACACCACCACGGTACCAAGTAAGTATCAAGCCTAAGCTTAGCAGAGTAGTGATGAGGCCAGGTCAAGACACCTACTAGGATATAAATAACAAGTATGGAAATGTAATAAGGATAAATAATGGAAAGTGAAGAAATAACATATACGAACAAGATATTAACATGAACTAATACCATAAATAGAACAGGGAAATAGCATAAAAGAAGCAACTAAAGAGAACTACAATGATCATATACGGACAACAACTACTAGAACAATAAAGAGTGAAACAACAAGAAATTTTCCAATAAAAACTCTTTGCGACATGAAATAAACAGTAAGAATCACAACGAGGTACCGCCTCGTGTATAATAAAATCACAACCGAGGTACCGCCTCGTATAATCAAGAATCACATCCGAGGTACCGTCTCGTATTCACATTTCTCAATTTCAATCACAACCTTTCCTGAAACCGCCGCGTGAGCCTTACATTTGAAATAGGTTTTGAAAATAGTTTTTCCGAAATAGCTACACGCACTTAGCCCACCTTATGACGTCGTGTGGCTTTACATAGTTCCCCTACAAGCAACATGCACATAAGTCCCACCTTATGCCGCCGCATGCACATTAATCCCAAGCCTTACACCACCGCATGCACGTCAATATCACATTACAATAACCACTCGCACCACAAGTGCCCATATATCATAATTTGCGAGCAGTACACAATATCAATGTTTCCAAAACAATAGCCCACGACTCCACCATAATGGGTACAAGAATATCAACAACAACAATGAATGTAAAATACTCAAGAGGGATGTTTCAACAATAACAATTTCGCCTCAGCGTGATAACGACTTTAACAACTTTAACACCAATAATTCAACAATGAGAAATAATGTATAACCACAATGTTAAATAAGAATAACTCACAATGGAAGAGATAACGTGTAGAAATGAATTCAAATAATGAAAATCAACAATAGAGATAACATGAACAATAACTTTAAATAATAGTAATCAACAATGAAAGAGGTAACATGAACAATAGCTTCAATTAATGATAGTCAACAATGAAAGAGATAGCATATATAATGACTTCAAATAATGAAATAAAACATGAAGAGTTAGCATGTGACAATAAAAGAGGCAACAAGTCCAACTAAAGCATGAGAGCAATTTATCAATTAGGAGGTTGAACCAGTGTTCACGAAATCATTTAAGGCATGTAAGGATAGACTAACAGAAGTAAGGATAGATTGAATAGGAGAATTTAAAACATGATATGGCATTTTAATTAAAGCATGAAAATAGTCTAGGTACCCTAAATCGGTCAAATACCACGTGCAACCCGTGTATCCACTCGTCACCTTGCGTATATGAATTTCACTTAGCACAATTGAATCAAACAATACCAATCATAAGGGGTAGTTCTTCCACACGAAGTTAGGAAAGACACGTAGCTCAACTAGGCCAATTCAACACTCGGAAATATCTTTTCCCTTAAAATCCACCTCCACACGGCTCAAATCTAACCAAAATTGACTTAATATCATCAAACAATGCTAGAGAATTCAAGTGCAATATGTAAAGCTAAGATCCTTACACTTTTTCTAAAAAGCCCACAAAAGTCAACCCGGTGCCCGGCCGATCAAAACACGGGTCCAATGGTAGATTCCGTCTACCCATGACTCCACGAGTTCATATATGTGAGTAGTTTCAAAATCCGTGTCCATATGAGTCTCAAAACTCAATTTCTTATTTCTCAAAAACTTGACAGAGTTTCACAAATTTTTACTTTGATTCACATGATTTTTATTTTTTAATCTAAGATATGTTGATGAAATGTGATTAGAAATGGATTAGAATCACTTACCCATGGTTTGTAGGTGAAAATTCCTTCTCTAAATCGCCTCCTACCGAGTCTAGGATTCAAAAATGAGAGAATGAGTTCAAAGATCCCGTCTCCCAGCCCTTTAACCAGCTGGAGATGTCGCATTTTCAACAAATGCGAACCCTCGCAATTGCAGACCAGGGCTAGCATTTGCGAACCCTGACAGCCTCATAGAATCTCGCATTTGCGAGGAAAGGCTTCGCAATTGCGAACTAGACTTAGTCGTAAAAGCGAACTTTTTTTTTTTGCAAATGCGAAAAATACTAAATTCCTGCTGCATTTGCAATTGCGAAGGTGAAGTCGCAATTGCGACAACTGTCATCTTAGCAAATGCGACCCTGGTGTTTTCAATTGCGATACCAAAGCACCAGACACCAGATTTTTGCCAACTTCAGTCCAAAACACTCTAGAAAATGTCCGAAACGCATCCGAGCCCTAGGGGCTCCTAACCAATCATCTACACAAGTCTAAAAATATCATATGAACTCGCCCGCATAATCAAAACATAAAAATAACATCTAAAACTACGAATCAAACATTCAAATACATGAATTTCAAAGTAAATTCCAAAATTTCTAAAGTTACAACTAAACGTCTGAATCCTATCAAATCAACTCTAAACGACGCCAAATTCTACATGCAAGTTCTAAATACCATAATGAACCTATTCCGAGTCCCAAAATCTAAGGTTTTATTCATATTATTTTGATGTTAAAATCAATGAAATGTTGATAGAATATGATTAGAAATAGATTAGAATCACTTACCCAAGGGATGTAGGTGAAAATCCCCTCTCCGAATCGCCTCCTACCTAGTCCAGGGTTCAAAAATGAGAGAATGAGTTCAAAAATCCCATCCTTCAGCTATTTGTCCAGTCGCAAATGTCACAAATAAGACCTAGGGTTGGAAATTGTGAACCCCAAAAATGCGAAGAATCACTCGCAAAAAGAGAAGACCTTCCATTTCTGCTGTCATCGCAATTGCTATGAAAAGTTAGCAATTGCGAACCTTGGACCTCCGCAAATGCAACCATGAAGATTGCAAATGCAAACCAGCTCTTCCCCAAGTACCTATCGCAAATGCGAACATTGGGTTCGCAAGTGCGAATCCAGCAGACTTGGCCTAATATCGCAATTGCGATCCAAAAGCTCGCAAATGCGAGATCAGAGGCACCTGTGCAGAAAGACCAGCAACTAAGCCCTAACAACACTCTGCTAAGCATCTGAAACTCACCCAAGCCCTCGGGGCTCCAAACCAAACATCCACACAAGTCTAAAAACACCATACGAACTCGCTCGCGCAATCAAAATACAAAAATAACATTTAAAACTATGAATTGAACTCTAAAATGAATGAATTTCAAAGAAATTTTCAAGAACTTCTGGAATTACAACTAAGCGTCCCAATCCTATCAAATCAACTCCAAACGACACCAAATTTTGAAGATAAGTTCTAATGCCATAACGGACCTATTCCAAGTCCCCGAATCAAAGTCAGAGCTCACGTTGTACAGCTCTCCAGAAATGCGATGTGAACTGCATACCCAAGTCAGAGATGACGGATACCGGCATGCCATGAAGTCAGACAATCTCACGGATATAAACCTAAGCCAGCTGCTCTAAAAAATAGGTAGTCACTACCGGAATGAAATGGGCCAACTTGGTCAACCTGTCCACAATCACCCATACTACGCCGAACTTTTTTTGATTCCGTGGGAGCCCAACAACAACGTCCAAGGTGACACGCTCTCATTTCCACTCGGGAATATCAAGCAGCTGAAGCAAACCACCCGGCCACTGATGCTCATGCTTTACCTACTGACAATTTAGGCACCGAGCTACATCTTCCACTATTTGGTTGTTTGTCCTCCTCCACCAATAGTGCTATCTCAAGTACTGATACATCTTAGTGGCACCCCGATGAATGGAGTACCACGAGCTGTGGGCCTCTTAAAGAATCAACTCACCTAAACCATCCACATTGGGCACACATAACCAGCCATGCATCCACAATACACCTTTATCTCCGATAGTAACCTCCTTGGCATTGCCGTGTTGAACTGTGTCCTTGAGGACAAGCAAACGGGGGTCGTCATACTAACGCTCTCTGATACGGTCGTATAGAGATGATCGAGAAACCATGCAGGCAAGAACTCGACTAGGCTTTGAAACATCCAATCTAACATACTGATTGGCTAACGCCTGAACCTCCAATGCTAATGGTCTCTCCGCTGCCGATAGATATGCTAAACTACCCAAACTCTTCATCTTTTGACTCAAGGCATCGGTAACCACATAGGCCTTCCTAGAGTGATATAAAATGGTAATATCATAGTCCTTAAGTAACTCTAACCACCTCCGCTGCAACAAGTTAAGATCATTCTGTTTGAACAGATGTTGTAGACTCCGACGGTGAGTAAATACCTCACAAGGAACACCGTACAAATAGTGCCACCAGATCATCAATGCATGAATAATGGATGCCAACTCCAAGTCGTGGACTGGATAATTCTTCTCATGGGTCTTCAACTACCGAGACGCGTAGGCAATCACCCTACTGTCTTGCATCAACACCACGCCAAGGCCAACACGTGACACATCGTAATACACAATATAAAGCCCCGAGTCCATAGGCAATACCAACACTTGGGCTATAGCCAAAGTAGTCTTCAGCTTTTGAAAGCTTGCCTCACTCCTCGGACCATCTGAAAGGAGCACCCTTCTAGGTCAATCTGGTCATAGGTGCAACTATAGATGAGAAACCCTCTACGAAACGATGATAATACCCAGCCAAAACTAGGAAACTCTGGATTTTAGTAGTTGAAGATCGTCTGGGCTAACTCTACACTTCTTCAATCTTCTTCGGATCTACCTTGATCCCATCACTCTACACCACATGACCCAAAAATGCCACAGAATCAAGCTAGAATGCACACTTTGAGAATTTTGCATACAACTTTTTCTCTCTCAAGGTTTGGAGCACAATCCTCAAGTGTTTCTCATAATCTTCCCGACTGTGGGAGTACACCAAAATGTCGTTATTAAATATAATGAAGAATGAGTCAAGACAAGGCTGGAATACACTGTTCATCAAGAGCATAAATGTTGTTGCAGCGTTGGTCAGCCCAATTGACATCACGAGGAACTCGTAGTGACCATACCGAGCCCTAAAGGAAGTCTTTGAAATATCCTCATCCCGAATCTTCAGCTGATGATAACTTGACCACAAATCAATCTTTGAGAACACTCTAGCACCTTGTAGCTGATTAAATAATTCATCAATGCGTGGCAATAGATACCCGTTCTTCATTGTAACCTTGTTCAATTGCCGACAATCAATACACATGTGCATAGAACCATCCTTCGTCTTTACAAATAAGACTGGATCACCCCACGGTGATACACTAGGCCGAATGAAACCCTTATCAAGCAACTCTTGCAATTGCTCCTTTAACTCATACAGCTCCGCTAGGTCCATACGATATTATGGAATAGAAATAGGTTGAGTGCTCGACAACAAGTCAGTACCAAAATTGATATCCCTATCGGATGGCATGCCCGGAAGATCCGCTAGAAATATATCTGGGAAGTCTGTCACTATCGGAATTGACTCAATGGCAGGAGTGTTTGCACTGATATTGTAAGGCCTCGTAAAATTCTTCCTAAAAACCGAAATATCGTGGTGCCAAGTTAGGATTATATGTTAGAAATTGTTGAAATTCTCGCCGCGGTTCGGACTTTTTGGATTGAACTGTGCATTAAAAAGTTAAAGGAAAATGTTCGCAGAAGTATGCATTTCTGCAACCCATTATGCGGCCGCATAATCATTCTGCAGGCCGGATAATGGCCGCAGTGTGAGGCAGTCTTTTGGGGTAATATTTGATGTCATTTCGCGGCCCCATTATGCGATCGCATACCTATTTTGCGGGCCGCACATTGATCGCATATTCGCCTTTGAGATTTGTATGTGAGAGTTCTGCGACGCATTATGCAGTCGCAAAACAGCTCTATGGACTGCAGACTGGTCGTAGACCGAGGCAGATAAATGCCAGGGGTTGATGCTAATTATGCGGCCCATTTGCGGACCGCAGAAGCATTATGCGGTCGCATATGCAACCACAAATCTGTGTTGGGGCTCCTATTTTCTTACTTTTAAACCTGACCCTATTTCGTTAAACAACCCATTTTAGACCATTTTGAACTCATTTTCTAATATTCTAAAGTGATAGAGAGAGAGAGAGTCCTAGAGGGAGGGCCTAATCTTTATCAAATTGTTCTTCAATTATCATTTAAAACTTTAAAGACATTCAAGTGAGGCACCTAAGTCTTCTTCCTAAGAGGTAATACTTCATCACCCCAGCTCTTAATTCCAAACATAGCTATAATGGGCCATTAGCGAGATAATTCATGGGGATGAGGGTGATTACATTGCATGCATGTGTTCTTAGAAGATGTGGGAGGAATTGTAAATCAAAGATAGAGAGGTATGGAGAATGGGTTGGTGTAATCTTCCATAAAAGGACCATAAAACCTTAATGAACAGATAATGTTTGATAAAATGCTCATGTGAGCTGATTATGATCATTTTTCTAATTATGGGTTCTATTGTGCTACATTGCTAAAATAGATTGAAGTTGCGAACATTGTACGAATTAAGGAAAGCTCAATTGAGGTATGTATGGCTAAACCCCCTTCTTCTTAGAATCGAACCCCTAGTGTTCGTGTAATTGGTGTAAGTCCTTAAATTGATCATACTAGAATCGTTTGCCCTAATGTGTTGTATTGAAAGATTCATGTTCAATGATTTTTCTAAATGTTTATCATGTCGTCATGCAATTCGAGAATGTGTTTAAAATGTGGAATATATGTGTTAAGAAAGGCCAAGAATTCATGTTAAGAATCGAATAAAGCTTGCTATGCTAATCTGTATGTAAAGCCTCCGTGTGATTAAGATTTTCCATGCTTTCCCCTTATGTATTCAATTCCTCATACGATAGGCCTTATTGATGTGGATGATAATGTTATCTGAATGTACAAAGGGAAAACTTGAATTGTAAGATACAGCCAAGTGCCAAGAACGGTTTAATAGATGAGGCTACTCGTTCCATGTGATGAAAGATGGGAATGAAATGTGAATTGAGATGAACGATTGAAAGGATGATGTCTCAAGTGAGATGGCCTGGCCGATCGGGCCGTGATCGGACACCATGCCGCACACATGGTGGTAATTGTGTTGGATTGATTGATTGAAATTGTGGATATGGTTGATGTCTCAAATGAGATTACCTAGCGGACGGGTCGAGATCGGACACCGTGTAGGAACACGGTGGTATTGTGGATTGTGGCACATGGCGCTGACATTATCAACCTAATAAGATGGAAAATTTAATCGGAAACTATGTAATCCTTACTTGATGTTTTCGTATTTGTTTGAAGCTCTTATTGTACATCATGACTGTTTCCTCTATGTTTCAATGCTCATTCTACTAAGATTGATTGTTTAGCTCTACATACTAGTATTATTCGACAGTACTAACGTCCCTTTTGCCGGGGGCGCTACATCTTTAAATGGATGTAGGTGGTTTCGTAGCAGATAGTATTGTTCGCAGCTAGTGGCGTGCCCTCTTTCCAGCTGACTTGGTGAGCCCCACATTATTTTGGGGTCCTATACCTTTTGTATCTTATGTTCACTTTCTTATCATATTTTGAGGTATAGTCGGGGCCTTGTTGCTGGCACTTTGTAGCACCTTCTTTTGTATCTATTTAGAGGCTCCGTAGACATTTATGGGGGTTGTATATGGGTGTTGGGAAGGTCAATGAATTATGTTGTGCTTTCGATTCCTGTTCCACTAAATCGTAAGGTGTATGTACTTTAAAACTTAACAGTGATGTACCTAACGAATTGGCTTAGTAATGTACTTGTATGATCTCCTATTGTCTAATTGATGAAATCATGTCTTTTCTTGATCGTAAGTGAGTCGGGTAGAAAGTGTCTAACAGGCTTGCTCGGCCGGGTTCACTCGGTTGAACGCCAGTCGCACTCCCCGAGCTTGGGGCATGACAAATATCTCTCACAAAGGCTAAATAAGCATCACACCCCTTCTCAACCATCCACTGAGCCTATAGAAATGACACAACCCTGCTAGGAACATAATCTAATGCACCTCTCCACTCCAACCATGGTAAACTTGGCATAGCCAGCGTCACAGTCATTGCGTGACAATCTAGAATAGCATGATAGGGTGACAACCAATCCATACCCAACATAATATCAAATTCTACCATAGTGAGTAATAATAGATCAACTCTGGTATCAAAACCACCGATAACAACTAAACATGACTGATACACCATGGTCCATAACAATAGAATCTCCGCAGGCGGGGATACATAAACAGGAGAATTGAAAGAACCATGAGATATATCCAAATACTGAGCAAAGTAAGATGACACATATGAATAAGTGGATTCTGGATCAAATAAGATTGATGCATCCCTACGGTAAAATGGAACTATACCTGTAATGACTGAGTCTGAAGAAACTGCCTCCGTCCAACCCGAAAAAGCATAGAATCTTGCTTGGACTCCCCCTCTAGGGCGACCTCTATCCGCCCGTCCCCCTCCTATAGCTGGCTGTGAGGGTAGAGCGGCAACTGGGCCGGCAATCATGGCCTGAGAAGTCTATGGACCTGGCTGAATCCGTGGAGCCTGTGTAGTCTATGGAGGTGCACCCCTCCTAAGTCTGGGGCAGTCTCTGACCATATGACGGGTATCACCACACTTAAAATAAGCTCTCGATGGGCATGGAGGCTTGGACTGGCTCGGGCATGGTCGGCTAGACTGATCCCTGAAGGCACCCTGTGCTGGAGGTGCACTAGAAAGTGGCTTAGCAAAGTGTACAGCCCGAGACCTCGGAACAACTGGAGCACCACTAGAAGCTAGAAGTGCTGAGTGAACTAGACGACTCACATAGCCTCTACCATGACGGGTGTAGCTGTAGTGTGACCACCACTAAATCCTCCGATACCACGAGGCCTCTTGGCCTCCCTATCATCTATCTCATGGCCCCGCATACCCTCCAACCTCCGTGCGATCTCAACCACCTACTGATATGGAGTATCTGTCTCAAGCTCTCAGCTGTGCTGAATCTATGACCATAGTTGAGCCCCTCGATAAATCGACTAACTCGCCCTCTGACCATAGAAACCAAGGCAGGTGCATGTCTGGACAAATCACTGAATCGGATAGCATACTCCGACCCTTTCATAGTAACCTAGCGCAGCTTCTCAAACTCCACGCGCCGTGCATCCTGAAGGGTTTGAGGGACAAACTCTCTCGCCACCACTGATATGCCGCTCCGGATAGCTAGAAGGTAGTAAAAGCAACCCCACTCATCTCCACAATACCCATAGTACAGAGAATACAGTGACACTCCTCAGGAAAACCATGTGCATCATCTGAAGCCAAACCACTAAAAGAAGGAGGGTGGTACTTCTTGAACCTCTCGAGCCTAAGTTGCTCCGCTTCAGATGCTGCTGCCCTATCCACGGGCTAAACCAGAGCAACAGGCTGTACCGGTATAACCTTTGGGTCCTAATCAACCTGGACCCGCTTATCTGGAGTACGGGCCGTGGGAGTCTGTGCTTCTCCCCCAGCCTGAGATGTGGGTGGTGCAAGTAAAATCAACCCCGCCTGAGCTAAGTTACCTAATATGCTCCAGAACTATGCGAGGGTCTCCTAGAGTGCTGGGGTGGAAACTGCCGCCTCAAAAGCCTGTTTCTCAACTGGAGCTACTGGTGGCTCCTCTATCGCCGCTTGGGCAGGTGCTCTAGCTGCACCATGTGCCCCTCCTCAACCTCTGCCCCGACCCCGGCCTCTCGCGGCTCTAGCAGGGGGCGCAGGTGTCTGATCGTCGGATCCAGCAGTGCGTGTCCTCACTATCTGTGAAAGAATAGAAGTCAAAGATTCAGTTCTCGAAGTCAACCAATTTGCATGATAAGGAATCAAAAAAGTGATGTTTTCCTAACAGTTCTGTAGCCTCTCGAAGATAAGTACAGACGTCTCCGTACCGATACGCATGACTTTATTAAACCTACTTATGACCTGTAACACCTATGAACCTAGAGCTCTGATACCAACTTATCACAACCCCGAATTTCCCTCCATAGGATATCGTGATGGAACCTAGTCTCTACGACTAGGCAAGCCTAACAAATAATAGTAACTTGGCAGAAACAATTATCAACATACTAAAACAAAATTGAATAACTCATATAACCTTCCGCTGTAAAACATAATCTCAACAATACGCTCCCTAAAACCAGTGGAACTGAGTCATAATATCTATAGAGTAAAACTAGGATAACTACTACATCATCGTCTGAAGAACTACAACAGTAAACAAAATAAAAGGGAAGGTGACTCCAAGGCCTGCGGACGTGGAGCAGGTATACCTTGAAGTCTCGCAAGCAGCAACGCAATCAACTCTAGCATCTGGAACAAGCAGATGTACCTGGATCTGCAAAAAAATGTGCAGAAGCGTAGTATGAGTATACCACAATGGTACCCAGTAAGTATAAAGCCTTACCTCAGTAGAGTAGTGACAAGACCAGGTCAAGACTCCTACTATGATATAAATAAGCAGTATGGAAATATTATAAGGATAAATAATGTAAAGCGAAGAAATAACTGATATGACCAAGATAATAACATGAACTAATATCGAAAATCAAACATTGAAATAGCATAACAAAAGCAACTAAAGAGAACTACAATGATCATATACGGATAACAACAGCTAGAACAATAAAGAGTGAACAACAAGAAATATTCCGACAAAAACTCATGCAATATGAAATAAACAGCAAGAATCACAATGAGGTACTGCCTCATGTATAATAAAATCACAATCGAGGTACCGCCTCGTATAATCAAGAATCACATCCGAGGTACCGCGTCGTATTCACATTTCTCAATTTCAATCACAATCTTTCCTTATACCGCCGTGTGAGCCTTACATATTGAAATAGGTTTTGAAAACAATTTTCCCGAAATAGCTACATGCACTTTAGCCCACCTTATGACACTGTGTGGCTTCACGTAGTTCCCCTACGAGCAAAAAGCACATAAGTCCCACTTTATGCTACCGTATGCACATTAACCTCAAGCCTTAAACCGCTGCATGCGCGTCAATATCACATTGCAATAACCACTCACACCACAACTGCCCATATATCACAATTTCCCAAAAATACACAATCAATGTTTCAACAACAATAGCCCACGGCTCCACCACAACGGGTAGTAGAATATCAACAACAACAATGATGTAAAATGCTCAAGAAGGATGTTTCAACAATAACAATTTCGCCTCAACGTGATAATGACTTTCACAACTTTAACACCAATAACTCAACAATGAGAAACAATGTATAACCACAATGTTAAATAAGAATAACTCACAATGGAAGAGATACCGTGTAGAAATGACTTCAAATAATGGAAATAAACAATAGAGATAACATGAAAAATAACTTCAACTAATGGTAATCAACAATGAAAGAGGTAACATGAACAATAACTTCAATTAATAATAGTCAAGAATGAATGAGCTAGCATATATAATGACTTCGGATAATGATAATCAACAATGAAAAGTTAGCATGTGACAATAAAAGAGGCAACAAGTCCAACTAAAGCATGAGAGAAATTTATCAATTAGGAAGTTGAAAAAGTGTTCACAAAATCATTTAAGGCATGTAAGGACAGACTAACACAATTAAGGATAGATTGACTAGGAGAACTAGAACATGATATGGCATTTTAATTAAAGCATGGAAATAGTCTAAGTAGCCTAAACTGGTCAAATACCACGTACAACCCGTGTACCCACTCGTCACCCTGCGTATACGTATTTCACTTAGCATAATTGAATCAAACAATACAAATCTTAAGGGGTAGTTCTCCCACACGAAGTTAGGCTATACACTTACCTCAACTAGGCCAATTCAACACTCGAAAATAGCTTTTCCCTTCAAATCCGCCTCTACACGACTTAAATCTATCCAAAATTGACTTAATATCATCAAACAATGCTAGGGAATTCAATTGCAATAGATAAAGCTAAGATCTCTATACTTTTTCTATAAAATCAAAGAAGTCAATCTGGGGCCCGCCCGGTCAAAACCCGTGTCCAATGGTAGATTCCGTCTACCCATATCTCCATGAGTTCATACAGGTGAGTAGTTTTAAAATACGAGTCCAAATCGACTCTCAAAACTCGATTTCTTATTTATAAAAACTTGACAAAGTTTCACAAATTTTCACTTTGATTCATATGATTTTGATGTTAAAATCTAAGATATGTTGATGGAATATGATTAGAAATGGATTAGAATCACTTACCCAAGGTTTGTAGGTGATTATCTTAATCACGTCCTTCCGAGTCTAGGGTTCAAAAATGAGAGAATGAGTTCGAAAATCCCGTCTCTCAGCCCTTTAACCAGCTGCATATATCGCATTTGCGAACCCTTGCAATTGTGGACCAGGGCTCGCATTTGCTAACCCTGACAGCCTTATGAGATCTCGCATTTGCGAGCCCTTGGGGCTCCAAACCAAATATCCACACAAGTCTAAAAACGTCATACAAACTCGCTCGCGTGATCAAAACACAAAAATAATATCTAAAACTACGAATCGAACACTAAAATGCATGAATCAACCTAAATCATCCTACGAACATCCAAAATCAATTCCGGGCATACGCCCAAGTTCGAAATCACTCTACGAAGCTATCAGAGCCATAAAAACACAGTTCTGGTTATTTTCACAAAAGTCAATGTTTGGTCAACATTTTCTGATTTAAACCGCTAAGTTAAGAATCAAGGGTCCAAATCTACCCGAAAGCTCTCGGAAATGAAACTAACCGACCCCGTAAGTCATAAAATCATAGCACATGTGTGTGAAACAATAAAAGGCGTAACGGGGCGCAATTATACAAAACAACCGATTGGGTCGTTACACAACGAAAGAGATGGCATGAACTAGCAACTATGTCTAAATGAATGAGAATAAACCGACAAGGAAAGGATATGATGTAACAACAATTTCAATTAAGAGTAACTCAATAATAAAAGAGGTCACATTACAGTAAAAGAAGTAACAACTCCAAATAAAGCATACAAGAGTAAACTTGACAAGTAAAGGATATGACATGTAACAACAACTTCAAATCAAGCATGTGAGAGTAAACATGACAGAAAAGATATAACATGTGCTAACAATTTCAAATAAATACACGAAAGAAGCCTAAGAGTATAAACCGGTCAATTTCCACATATAAGCCCGACCTCGCATACACGACTTTCATATAACACTAATAGCACAAACAACTCAAATTCTAAGGAATAGTTCCCCCACCCCCCACACAGTTAGGCAAGATACTTATCTCAAAGAAGCTAAATCAATACTCTAAGATGACCCTCTCATGTGATGCAACCTCCGAACAGCTCGAATCTTGTCAAAATAACTCAAAACATTAAATAATGCCTAAGGAAAGAATTCCATATGATAAAGGTCGAGTCTTTACACATTAACTCAAAGTCAACCAAATAGTCAAACCCGAGATTGCACCTCAGAACCCGATAAAACTCATAAAATCTGACAACCCAGTCAATTACGAGTCCCACCATACAATTTTCACTCAAATCCGACTCTGAATCGATGTTCAAAACTCAATTATTCACTTTAGGAAATCTTAGACACCCCCCCTCCCAATTTGTTCTCTTCAAATCCTTAATTTAGGTCTCATAATCCATGGAAAAACAAAATATATAATCAAAACAAAGATAAAATTACTTTCAAGATTTGGGTGTTTATCTCCTCCAAAATTGCCTTACTTGTGCTCTAAGAACTCAAAAAGTGAAGAAAATGAACTCAAAATCTTGAAATTTGATATTTTAATACACTGCCAAGGGTCCTTTGTGATCGCGGTCTCCAACCTCGTGATCGCAAATCAAATAAAATTCCAGCTTAGTTTTTACCGTTCGCGATCGCGGCCATGTTCCCGGAATTGCAATGAACAAATTCCAACAAGCTTGCCCAACTCTTCCAGACAGCCTCTAGTATAATAGCCATAACTTCTTGTACAAAATTTCAAATGACAAACAGTTTGACTTTATGAAAACTATATAGACACAATGGGCTATAACTTTCATTTTTTATTATCTTCTACTTATATATTGTACGATATAAGCTTCCAAAGTTAGTCCTGTGACAGTAGAAATTTCTTCGACGTGATCGCAAAAAGGCTTCCCCATCGCGATTCACAGTGCCCAAACAGCAATTTACTCTTCGCGAACTCGACCCAAAGTCCGCGATCACGATGCACACCCCTGTCACCAAAAATCAGCAACTAAAAATGGTCCGAAACCACCCCGAAACTTACCCGAGCCCCTCGAGACCCCATCCGAACATACGAACAAGTCCCCAAATATATTACGGACCTAGTCGAGGCCTCAAATCACACATAATAACATCAAAACCAAGAATCGTCGATCCAGATCAATCTCTTAAATTCATAAACTTCAAACTTCGAACCAAACGTCTGATTCAAGCCTAACCAATCCGGAATGAATCCAAATTTTGCATCCAAATGACATACTGAACTTATTCTAACTCTCAGAACAACTATCCGAACCCGATAACATCGAAGTCAACTCCCGGTCAAATTTATGAAAATTCCGACCTTCAATTTCCAACTTTCACCAAAATGCATCGAATCAACCTACAGACCACCAAATCAAAATCCGAACATACCCCTAAGTCCAAAATCACCATACGAAGCTATTGGAATTATCAAAACACCATTCAAGAGTCGTCTACACAAAAGCCAAACTCCGGTCAACTCTTACCGCTTAAGCTTTTAGGACAAGAGTCATCCTTCTAAATCAATCCCGAATCATCCGAAAACCAAACCCGACCACACATGGAAGTTATAATACATAATACAAAGATAATCAATACCTTAAGCCACCAAAGGAGATGCTAATTCTCAAAATGACTGATCGGGTCGTTACATTCTCCCCCTCTTAAACAAACGCTCGTCCTCGTACGTGCCAAGAACCGGTACGAAGCCACAAAATCACTGAATAAGCTTACCAAACATATACTCGCGGGTGATCCCACGTCACCCCAATCTACATAAGACTGACAACTCCCTCTCAACTGAAGATTATTCCTTTCACCCACACCGATAAGCCCTAGAACCAAATTTTTCACCATCTAATCATTTCCCAAAGACCTGATTTCCCTATAAACACACTGTATCAACCTCAACCAACTATCATAGCTCATGCATACACCCACAACGTATGACCACCCGACGTAATACATCGCCCATATGCCCGTGATAACTAGGGATTTTGATGTGTTTCATGGTCCTTCTTGCTTACGCTTTGATTACAAATTCTTACAAAATAGTCCCAAAAGACTCACAAGTTGTGCTTGATTGCAGGTTTGATCAACAAAGTGATGGGATGTCAAATATCAGCTCAAAAGGAGTGAAACCTACACAAGTATCAAAGACAAAGACAACTCAGGACAAACTAGCCTAGTGCGGCCGCAGTACACTTTGTGCGATCCGCACTAGGGAGATTCAGAGAGATAGAGTTTCAGGCATCAAGTCAGTGCGGCCGCAGAAGGTTTTGTGCGGTTCGCACTGAGGCACCGCGGCCGCACTATCATTTTGTGCGGTCCGCGGAGGCAAACTTCAGAGAGATGCCAAGTGCAAAGGATCAAGCCTGTGCGGTCCGCGGTCGTGTTTGTGCGGACCGCGCTAGTTGCCTCCGCGGCCGCAGTCCATTCTGTGCGGTTCGCGGAGCCTGAGTTCAGAGAGCCAAGATTTCAAGTCCAAGAGCCTAGTGCGGCCGCAGTCCATTTTGTGCGGCCCGCACTGACCCGCGGGGGTAATTTTGTCCATTTTTTCCAGCTTAGTTTAAATAGAACCTTTTCCATTTTTAGGGTATCAAACATTTTAGCACTGTAGCTGCGCTCGTGAGAAGACCTTTCTTAGCTATTTTTGGCATCTTTTACGTAGTTTTAGCAATTGAAACTTTGTATTTACTTTATTAATTAATTAATATGTCTTTCTCTTTATCTATTTCTTTGATTGTCTCTTCAAGCATGAGTAGCTAGACCCATTAGCTAGGGTTGTGGCTCAACCCTAGTGTGGGTAATTGATGGGTGTTGTAATTTAAGGTTAGATAGATTATGGGTGTTTGTTATTTAGGTCAATTTTATGGTTTAATTTATGAATTAGTGGTTGCAAACACTAGTTTGTGCTTAGTAGACTTGGGCTCTTCTTGAGAAAGAGAGCCTAAGTCTCCAAAATTGATTCAACTAGTTTGATAGTCCCAATTAAAGGGTTAAACCTCGAGAGAATATTTACCCGACTTGAACCCTAGTTGCTCGGGCAAATATGCATACCTAGTTGGTCTCGAGAGAGTCAATTGGGCAAAACCACTCTTTTTACCGAGAGGTGTTGAGTGGGTAATACTGAGTAACGGTTATGACATATTTCCCCAATCATGTTAATCGTGCCTTAGATGCAATTACCCGTCAATTAGCCACCTAGGTGAAGGTCACTACCCTAGTGCCTTTAAACCATTTGATACAACTTGTAGCAATTCTCTTAGCTTAATCTAGTTGCATTTTCAATTAGTAGTTTGATCAAAGTAGTATATAAAGAAAACCCCAAAAAATTATGAGAAGACCAATTAAGAACACACACGCAATCCTAAGCTAGATGGATACCCGACTCCAATCCTAGCTCTCTGTGGATTCGATCCCGACCCACAAATTGGGTAAAAGCTATTGCGACCCTCTCTCGGTACTTTTTAGTGGTGCGGAGTTGGCTGCGATCAAATATTTGGTGCTGTATCCGGGGAGCTAACGGTTTTGGCTATCTATTTAGTTAGTTTTGTGTGTTGTTCTTCTTTCCTTCTTTGTTACTAATTTGTGTGTGTAATTACTACAGGTACCAAATGGCTTCAAATGCTAATGACCCTCTCGGAAATGTGCTTGCCGGGGAGGAGGTTGAGGATATTGGAGACGATGAGGTGCCTCTTGTACCTCCCGGACCACGACGAGGCCACCAGGCCAATGCTAATGACAATGTTCCAGACCCTCCTCCTCCAAGAGCGGTTCCTCGGGTGCTACCGAACCAAGGCTATGCAAGTGCTATTGTCCCTCCCAAAATCCGAGCAGGCAATTTTCAGATAACCAATGTGATGTTGACTTTACTTGAGCAGCATGGGTATTTCCCGGGCGCTGCGGATCAAAATGCCTAGAAACATCTAAAAGGGTTCGTGGATACATGTTGGTTTAGCAAGCAGACGAATGTGTCCGAAGATGCTCTTAGGTTGAGACTTTTCCCGTTCTCACTTCGGGGGAAAGCATTGGATTGGCTAGAGAGACTCCCCAACCATTCCATCACAACTTGGGATGAGTTGGCGGATAAGTTTATTGCTAAATTTTTCTCACCTGGGCACATGGCGGCACTTCGAGATGAGATATTGGCTTTCAAACAAGAACCCACGGAACCTTTGCATGAGATTTGGGAGCGGTTTAGAACGATGGTGAAAGAATGCTCAAACAACGATATGACCGAGGCAATGATTCAATAAACCTTCTATTGGGGCATCAATACTACAAATCAATGCATAGTCAATCAATTGGCCGGGGGTAATTTCATGAAGTTGACTTATGACGAAGCTTGTGAGATTCTTGATGAGATGGCTGATACATCCTCCGATAGCAAATTAGGGCCAATGTTCCTCAAGGTGACCCTACGGTTATTCATTTGCATAAGGAACTACATGACCATGGACAGGCTATAGACAACTACTATGAACCAATTGGCTAAGGCACAGTTGCAACAAGTCCAAAATCTTCGCCAAGTGAATGCCATGGAGGGTGTGAGTATGTTTACCAACAAGAGAAGGCAACGAAGGCAACAAAACCAAGGGAATTCCGACCAATTTGATGATGAGTGTGATGGGTTTCAGAATGAGGGCTATGATGAACAAAATGAAGAGGTACAATATGTTAACAACTATCAAGGCAATAGAGGCAACTGTTCCAACCAACAACAGTGGCGTCCCAGGGCAATTGGGGCAATCAACAACAAAGTGGTGGTAATTGGAACAATAACAACCAAGGTGGTAATTGGGGGAACAACAACCAAGGCAACCAAGGGTATTGAATGGTAATAACAACAATTGAGGCAACAATAACAATCAAGGTGGATGGAACAATGGGAACCAAGGAAACCGGGGGCAAGGCTTTCAAAGGCCCCCAATGTACCAACAACCGAACAATCCACCCCCTTTCCCTTCTCAAGGTCCTAGTTCTTCGGGTAATGAAATAGGTAGAATTGAAATGATGTTTGAACAAATGATGAAAAAGAATGCGGATTCTGATGCGCAATTGGCTTCTCACAATACTTCAATTAGGAATTTGGAGGTGCAAATAGGCCAAATCTCTCAATCATTGAATACTCGCTCGAAGGGTGCTCTACCAAGTGATACGGTAGTGAACCCAAAGGGTGGGAACAATAATGTCATGGCGGTTACAACACGAAGTGGGAGAGGCGGTGATACGAATGCCTCGAAACAAAAGCAAGTTGTTGATGATGATGTTGAGTTGCAAGAAGATGTGGTTCCTTTGGTAGTTGAAGACGTGGTTGATGACAATGTGAACGATGAAGTGAGGATTGACATTAATGAAACTGAGGTGGAAACTCAAGAGGCCGTGAACCCGTCTAGGGAGCACGTAATTGACATGCCAGAGCCGGTTGTGCCAAAAGCCAAGGCACCCTTGTCTAGACCACCTCCCCCTATCCTCAGAGGCTAGCCAAGCAGAAAAGTGATAATCAATTCAAAAAGTTCATCGAAATGATGAAGAGCTTATCCATCAACGTGCCTCTGGTGGAGGCTTTGGAGCAAATGCCTGGTTATGCTAAATTCATGAAGGATTTGGTTACAAAGAAAAGATTAATGGACTGTAAAACTATCAAGATGACCCACCAAGTTAGTGCCATAGTACATTCAATGGCCCCGAAATTAGATGATCTTGGTGCTTTCACTATCCCCTGCACTATTGGTAGTGCAGACTTTGCCAAGGCTTTATGTGATCTTGGGGCGAGCATCAATTTAATGCCCTTCTTAGTCTTCAAGACTCTGGGTATTGGGCCACCCAGGCCAACTTCCATGAGATTACAAATGGCAGATAGATCAATGAAGCGACCTTTGTGTATAGTTGATGACGTGCTTGTCCGGGTGGACAAATTTATCCTGCCGGCGGACTTTGTGATTTTGGATTGTGAGGTGGACTATGAGGTCCCAATTATTCTAGGGAGACCTTTCCTTGAAACGGGGAAGGCATTGGTTGATGTTGAAGCGGGTGAACTAACTTTCCGAGTGGGGGATGAGAAGGTCGTCTTCCATGTTTGCAAATCCATGAAGCAACCCAATAGCACCGAGGTGTGTTCATTTGTGGACATTGTCACAGCTGTGATCGTGGATCACAAGTTCTATGATTAACGTGGAGGATCCCCTTGAGGCCGTGCTATTAAATCTTGATGTTAATGATGATGCAAGCAGAGTGGAGTGTGTCAATGCTCTACATGGGATGGGCTCTTATTCCTATGAGCCGAGAAAATTGTCTTTGGATCTTGAAAATCAGAAAACTCCACCAACAAAACCATCAATTGAGGAGCCACCGGTGTTGGAGTTGGAGCCACTACCTCCACACCTCAGCCCCGCATTTTGCATGCACAAGATTATTCTGGAGGATGATGCAAAGCCCTCCCTAGAACATCAAAGGAGGCTCAATGAAACAATGCAAGAAGTGGTGAAGAAAGAAGTGATCAAGTGGCCAGATGCAGGCATGGTGTATCCAATCTCCGATAGCTCATGGATTTCTTCGGTGCAATGTGTGCAAAAGAAGGGTGGAAGGACTGTGGTGACAAATGCCAACAACGAACTTAGTCCCACTCGGACCATTACCAGGAGGAGGGTTTGCATGGATTACCGGAAGCTGTATAAAGTGACCCACAAGGATCATTTCCCATTGCCATTCCTCAATCAAATGCTTGATATTATCTTGGAAAGTTTGATGACAGCCATGTGGTGGCTGATGTTCATTCCAAATGATTGAAGGGTAACATGCGTCGTGCCGCGATGTTAAATCAGGCGCTTCTTGGGAGGCAACCCATGTGTTTTTCTTTGATTTTCTTTGTAGTATAGGATTGATTTTTGAACTAACTGGCTTTGAGATGTTGCAGGGTTATGTTGATGCTGTGTAAGGCTTGATGAAAAAAAAATATACAGGTCTCTGAAGTTTCTAGTGCGGCTGCAGTCCATTCTGTGCGGACCGCACTGGTGTGGGTAAGATTAGGCTTCTCTGAAGTTTGCCACCGCGACCGCGCTACATTTTATTAGGACCGCAGTTGACCTCTGCGGCCGCAGTCTGTTTTGTGCGGACCCCAGAGGTTTCCTCCTCAAACTTGTTCTAAGCAAAGCAGTGCGGACCGCGGTCCATTTTGTGCGGCCGCACTGATAGGTGAGAATGGGCCCCAGTGGTTTCTCTATAAATAGACCCCAAGGGCCTCCTTTTACCATTTTCGAACCCTTAACTCTCGGAGACCCTAAACTACTGTTCATCTCCTCTCTTGTCTGTATTTTCTTGCTTAGCATTGATCAATTACACTTCATCGTACATTCTAGTAACATTTCACCCAACTCTTAAGTCTTTAAATTTGAAATTTCATTTTATTTTCATTTCTATTAGCCTGTAGCTTCTTTTTCTTCCCGTATGTTGCTGATTGATGAATTAGGTTAGTTTAAATGTTAATTTTTGTGTGCTTGATGAGTATAATGAGTTGGGTAATAGAGTAGGGACCCTAATTAGGTAAAAATTTGAACTTAAAAGCAAAATCTGATAAACCCTAATAGTGCCATGTCTGGGCACGTAGCACGGACCGTGGTCATTTTTGTGCGGTCTGCGGTGCCATCTTGTGTCCAGTTGACTTTTGCCCAGTGCGGCCGCACTACATTTTATGCGGTCTGCACTGGCCCAGTGCGGCCGCGGTTGGTTTTGTGCAGACCGCACTGGTGAGATTCAGAGAGCTTGTTATTGGAACCCTATACCTGTGCGGACCGCGGTCATTCTTGTGCGGTCCACAGTGGCCTCAGTGCGGCCGCACTACCATTTTGTGCGGTCCGCACTAGGCACCTTCTGCAACTGTCTGCAACACTATGAATCTGTATGTAATTTGTTCTGATGCAATAACTTGAACTACATTGATTAATACTAACAAGCTATTTGAATTGTGTTTGCAGACAATGGTGAGAAAAGGCTCAAAACAACTGGAAAAAGGAGAATCCTCCCGGGGTGGGAAGAAGAAGATGGTAAAACTCACTCACCAAGCTTGGGAGAACATAAAAAAGACTACAAAGCTAATTAAAGCTGCAGACAGAGCTGCTTCCCATTCCTCGGGGAGTGAGTACCAACCGTCACGGGACATTTCTTCAGACTCCGTGCCAGAGTATGTTGAAGACTGGCCGGAGAGATTTAGGTTAAGAGACACCCCTCCATCACCACCCACTGCCTAAGCACCAGAGCATGTTCCCACTGAGTCGTCTGAGGGCTCAGCAGCCGGCAGTGGTGAGTACTCCACCTCCCCCACAGCTTTATTTTCCGGGGAGGATGCAGACGAAGGTGAGGAGGAAGAACAAGGGGATGAGGAGATAGCTGAGGGTGGTGAGCCTCAGGTTGGAGGCATTGCCCGAACTAGAAAGCCTGATGTTTGGGAGGATAGGTTTGTGAGCCAGGTGGCGTACCACAAGTTTAGGGAGTGGTGGCCGGTGAGAAAGTTGATACCGGAGCGGAGTTTCATTAACAGAGATTTATTACCCCATAACCCTGACGTGCAGAGCCAGTTCCGAACTAAAGTGGGTTGGGAGTACTTCTTAGATGACTGTGTAGATGCTAATGAACACATGGTCAAGGAATTCTACTGCAATGTAGCCCACATCAAAAAGGGCTCCAAAGTGACCAAGTTCGCAACAAGAAAGTGTTGTTTGATGGGAAATACCTTAATGAATACTTGGGCTTCAATGAGGAGGATGAGACTTTGTACATGGCGAAGTTGGAGATGGGCGAGGAGGTCCGTCTATGGTTAGCTCAGGACCTGGAAATCCCAGGTACCGTTCCTGATTGGTTGACTGCTGGGGTAAATATATTGAGGAGGACCCTGAACTTTGAGGCTAGGGGCTGGGAGACATTTGTTTGCAGCCGGTTATATCCTACTACACATGACCAGACACTTCCTCTCCACCGGGCTGTATTGGTTGCTTCAATTATGGCGGGGTACCCCATAAATGTGGGGAATGTGATGTCCCGCATTATCTCGCTAGTAGGAGCTGAGCATGACCGGAACTACCCCTTCCCGAGTACCCTCACTATGTATTTTCGGGACCTGAAGGTGGACAAGAAGCCCTATGACGTCAAGGTCAAGGCGACAGCCCCGTTCTCCTGGTATATCTTGAAGGGGAATGACAACCCCAAGGACAAGAACTATAAAGCCCTTACTTTTGCCCCAACTGGCCAGTCTGAAGAGCCAGTTGTGGTAGAGGTCCATGCTGAGCCTACCTCCATTTTTACTGAGATTCCTCCCGGACCTTCCACTTGTGCAGCCATTCCTCCTGGCCCTTCCACATCAGCAGGCCCGGAGATTCCATCTAGCCGGGCCCATCCCATCACTGCCCACCAACTGAGCCAGGCCCTTGCCAGTATCAACAACCGGATGTCCACATCGTCATCTAAGTTGTCCACATTGTCTGCTACTGTAGCAGCTTAGTCGGCACCTCAGCCAGCACAGGTCCCACAATCAACAGAGGATGCTTTGAAGGAAATTCTTGAGAACCAGAAGAAAATCCTCAATGCTCAGGATGCATTGACAAAGACAGTGGATTCCCATAGCAAAGCTCTCAAGGAGTTTGCTAAAGAGCATAGGAAGCTGCAGAAGACACGGGCCTCCAAGGAGTCCGTGAAGGAGTTGCGGGAAGATATTGATAGATTGAAGGCAGACCAGCTGCCTTTGGACTTGATGCTTGATAGTACAGTCCCAGCAGCTCATCCACAACTGGAGCAGACCCAGAGGCCTCCGAAGAGGAGGAGGATGATCCCTAGAGCAGATGATGCTATCATCCTGTTGGCAGACCCACCGGAGGCTTCCTCCAGTCAGCCACAGGATGTACCAGTTCCAGAGCCTGTCCAGGTCCAGGTCCAGGCCCAGGTCCCAGTAGCAGCAGAGCAGACCACCGGGAACCAGTCTGAGGTTCCCGAGCACACAGAGGACCTAGGGACCACCCATGATCCTATGCAGACGGACATGGCTTAGGGAGTCATCTATATCCCTTTTCTATCTTTTTGGTGCTTATTTGGACTAGTTGGCATTGGGGACAATGCCAGCTTTTATTCGAGGAGGTGCGCCCTTCATTTTTGGATGACTGTATATATTGATACCATTTTACGCTTTCTTGTTTTTCATTTGGTCTGTATATAATTTTATATTTAGTTACTTTTATCACACTTTTTATCTTTCCTTTGGTCTGTATATAAAGTTACACTTCATTGTATATATTCATCCCGTCTATTGTATATTCAAATCCCCTCTTGTATATATTTATTCTATTTTCCGCACAAATTTTTCGTTTTTAGCTTCTTATTTGTGATTCGTAGCTTCTTGTTTTTGAAATTTGAAATAAGCCTTTGGTTTTCTTAATGCCACGGTTCTTTCCAAAGGTGGAGTGTTGTGTGAACCGGGTGGCTCTTCCCAATGATAGATGGCGTGACAACCTTCTTAAGGTTTGAGTCCGTTTTTCTTTTTGTTTTTAGTAGTTTGTAGTTAAGGGTACCTCAAGCAAAGCTTCACTTGGGCCTAGCACATTTGCCTTTGATCTTATGGTCAAAAACAAATTGTTGTGTTTAGGATGGTGAAAGTCGTGGCCTTGATACTCTTGTGTTTACCGATAATCATCAAGTGGTTTTTCGGGACCATTATATGCTCAAATCGTATCTAAGGTCGTTGTGGGCCCCTGACTCTATGTCTTTAGCAATCCCTTAGCTTGTGTGGTGAGTAATTGAATTGCAAGTCCAAGTCCTGAGCCATTGGTCTAGAACTTGCCCTGAATGTTTGTTGAGGCGAAATCCTAAGTGAATTTTGACTTGAGACGTGGTTATAGGCTCTCCTCTATGCAAATGATAGATTGAACAATTCCATAGCCTACCAATGATAAGATCCCTAGTTAACCCTTTTGATCCTTAGACCTTTTTCTTTCAAGAACCATGATACAAGCCTATACCCGTTCTAAAAGATACCCTCTCTTGGCACCCAAATCTTTCCTTTAGAATATGGCCAAAGTATAAGTTTGGGGGGAGAGACGAAGATTGCAACAAAGTGGTAAAAAGCTTAAGTTTGGGGGAGTTGATAACTAGGGATTTTGAAGTGTTTCATGCTCCTTCTTGCTTACGCTTTGATTACAAATTCTTACAAAATAGTCCCAAAAGGCTCATAAGTTGTGCTTGATTGCAAGTTTGATCAACAAAGTGAAGGGATGTCAAATATCAGCTCAAAAGGAGTGAAACCTGCACAAGTATCAAAGACAAAGACAACTCAGGACAAACTAGCTTAGTGCGGCCGCAGTACACTTTGTGCGGTCCGCACTAGGGAGATTCAGAGAGATAGAGTTTCAGGCATCAAGTCCGTGCGGCCGCAGAAGGTTTTGTGCGGTCCGCACTGAGGAACCACGGCCGCACTATCATTTTGTGTGGTCCGCGGAAGCAAACTTCAGAGAGATGCCAAGTGCTAAGGATCAAGCCTGTACGGTCCGCGGTCGTGTTTGTGCGGACCGTGCTAGTTGCCTCCGCTGCCGCAGTCCATTCTATGCGGTCCGTGGAGCCTGAGTTCAGAGAGCCAAGATTTCAAGTCCAAGAGCCTAGTGCGGCCGCAGTCCATTTTGTGCGGCCCGCACTGACCCCGCAAGGGTATTTTTATCCAGTTTTTCCAGCTTAGTATAAATAGAACCTTTTTCCATTTATAGGGTATCAGACATTTTAGCACTGTAGCTGCGTTCGTGAGAAGACCTTTCTAAGCTATTTTTGGCATCTTTAGCGTAGTTTTAGCAATTGAAACTTTGTATTTACTTTAGTAGTTAATTAATATGTCTTTCTCTTCATCTATTTCTTTGATTTTCTCTTCAAGCATGAGTAGCTAGACCCATTAGCTAGGGTTGTGGCTCAACCCTAGTGTGGGTAATTGATGGGTGTTGTAATTTAAGGTTAGATTGATTACGGTGTTTGTTATTTGGGTCAATTTTATGGTTTAATTTATGAATTAGTGGTTGCAAACACTAGTTTGTGCTTAGTAGACTTGGGCTCTTCTTGAGAAAGAGAGCCTAAGTCTCCAAAATTGATTCAACAAGGAATTGGGATGGACTCAAGAGATTTGATAGTCACAATTAAAGGGTTAAACCTCGAGAGAGTAATTACCCGACTTGAATCCTAGTTGCTCGGGCAAATATGCATACCCAATTGGTCTCGAGAGAATCAATTGGGCAAAACCACTCTTTCTACCGAGAGGTGTAGAGTGGGTAGTATTGAGCAACGGTTATGACATATTTCCCAAATCATGTCAATCGTGCCTTAGATGCAATTACCCGTCAATTAGCCACCTAGGTGAAGGTCACTACCCTAGTGCCTTTTAAACCATTAGATACAACTTGTAGCAATTCTCTTAGCTTAATCTAGTTGCATTTTCAATTAGTAGTTTGATCAAAGTAGAATTTAAAGAAAACCTCAAAAAATTATGAGAAGACCAATTAGGAACACACACACAATCCTAAGCTAGATAGATACCCGACACCAATCCTAGCTCTCTGTGGATTCGATCCCGACCCACAAATCGGGTAAAAGCTATTGCGACCCTCTCTTGCTACTTTTTAGTGGTGCGGAGTTGGCTGCGATCAGCCCGTAACAACAACTCTAACTGCTATAACTATCCATTACCTAACCCGGTACCGGTAAATAGCCTCATATCGACTAGAACCTTTTTCCAACCTTCACAACGCTGACAATGATGCAAGAAACATAAAGATCTTATCACCACTCACTCAAATCAACAAGTCACACCTAACGCCACCTAGGCACATACCTCGCAAGCTAAACCTAATAAGCTCAACGCGAATATAACTGAATGTGCAACAAGAAACACATGAGACAACTATCAAACAAGTCTGACAGGCATAACTCCCTATCAGTACCATACTACGAATCCATACCACAAGGGAGAATCGAAAAATATGAACTAATCACAAGGATCTCATCCTAATATAACTCCACCGCGGCACGTAGCCTGGTTCAAACATATCAAACCATATGAAAACGCGAGGATCCCATGATCAGCTTTGAATCACAAGTGGAATACACATCATACTAACCGAAACCTTCCACTAACTCAATTCTGTGAAGCAAAATCACAACACGTAACGAACTTCCCATACCGGTAGAGCATCTAAATCACAAATCTTCACCAAACCATCCAGAAATCACATCAAAACCCACTGCAATGAGTAACAGAAAAATTCATTCTAGTCTAACGAATCTCAATGGTGAACAGAACAAAATAATAGACTAAGCTACCACTATAGAATCTCCCAACAGGGGTAAACACATAAGTAGAGTACAAGAACCATGAAACTCACCCATATATGAAGCAAGATAGGAGGACTCACTCCGATAAACATGAATGAATCATAATAAAACAAATTCTGCTCTACGACAAATCAGAGCCATACCTGTAACGACACCATCTGGTTGAGCAGCCTTAGCCCTACCAGGGAAAGCATATCAATGGGCTGGCCCTCCACCTCTAGGGCGCTCTCTATCCGCATATCCTCCACCCCTAGCTGGCTGTGCAGGTGGGGTAGCAACTGGAATGCGGCCCATAGCCTGAGTGCTCTGATGGAATCCACCTCTAATGAGTCTGGGACAATATCTCATGATGTGCCTATTATCGCCACACTCATAACAACCCCTCTGCTAGCATGGCTTCTAGTACTGAGTCTTTGCCGGGTAACTAAAATAACCGTTGTAGGAACCCCGTGCAGGTGGTGCACTAAAAGATAACTGCCCCATATGAGTATCCTGAGGTCCCTAACTAACAGGAGCACCACGAGTAGTCTAAAGTGCGGACTGGACTGTCCGACTATCCAAGCCTCTGTCGTGATGGGTCAAAGCTAAAGAGTAGAATCCACTGAATCCTCCAGAAAGTCTGGACCTCTTGGCCTCCTTATCCTCGCTCTCCTTACCCCGAATACACTCTAACCTTCTGGTAATCTCCACAAGCTACTGAAATAGAGTATCAGTCTCCAACTCCCGAGCCATACTGAATCTAAGACCATAAATTAGCCCTTCAATAGATCTGCATACTTGCTCTCTGACTGTAGGAACCAAAGTAGGTGCATGACAGGAATACTCACTGAACCTGGTGGCATACTCTGACACCATCTTGGTGCCCTGAAGCAGCTGCTCAAACTCTGTGCGCCAGGCATCCCGGAGGGTGTGGTGAACAAAATCTCTCAAAAACATCTCTAAAAACTGAGTGGTGCGAAACAGGACTCCACCAACCCCAAAATTTTCTCTCCGTACAGAGGTCACTAGTGAACATTTATTGGAACGCCGGTATGCACAATACTCCACCTTCCAGTAGTGGAAAGCCACCAGACCAAACACAAAAGAAACGTGTTTCCAATGCGTATAAACCCCAACTGGACGCCCCTCTCATTTCGTCCCTAGTAGTTACAGATCACAAAAATGGTGGAGGGAATACTCTAGCAACTAATCAACTGGGTTTAGATGCAAAATATTAGCTTGTTGTTGGGCCAAATATAGTGGTTCCAACTCAAGGAGGTTTCTCTACAACTCACGTATAGTCGCAACACAAAATTTCAGATCCGTCCACTACTGGAACCCTAGAGGTCGAGGTGAAGACAAATGCCGGTGACCACCTTTTGGTCGGGCATGGTATCAAAGAAGCCCAGTTGGCCAAGACCAACGTCAATCGAATCCACCTGGTGAGAAGATTGGTACCAAATTGTCGGACAACCAAGTCATGGAGTTAATTATCACAACAATCCAAAAGACCATAGTTGCAAGCTTACAGGAACCAGATGCTCGAGGTAATACCACTAACAATTCATTTAAAACTACAAAGGAGCAAAGTGAACTTCAGTTGGTGGAATATGGTGCTCCAATTGAGCAAACCAATTTAAGCCAACAAGGGGTGAAGAATGCATCAAAGGAAATTGACCCTACCATCCCCAAATAATCACAGGAATCTCGGGTATCATTGCCCTCAAATTTAGTTATAACTACCATCCAAGATGAACGACTAAAATCTAAGCATGGTTGTCCAATTGATATCAATATTGATCCTATTGCTAGTGATAATGCACCTAATTCAGCAGCCCTGATCAATATCAATTAGGAGATCTCGCATGTTGTTCAGCAGAATTTGGAAGGAAGAACCCAGCTGAGCCATACAGACCAACCACTTCTTAAACATTAACTAGCAATCACCAAAAGCACCATTCCTAAGATCTCATCAAACTTTGACAAACCATCTCACACTAAGACTCATATATCACAACATGTCCCTAAGCAAACACCCACCAATAACCAACCAAATGATACCAATGCCAAACCAAAACAACCATCCAGCTTACCTGCACCACCTACACCCACAATCAAACACTCCTATGTTACCAAACTGAGGACAAGGTATAAAGCTGAACATGAACCAATTGAGTTTTCCCCTCCTAAAATCGCTACCAAAGAAGGTCAACCAGCAGTTATTTTTAAACAAAATGATTATTTGGTCAAATTAGCTGCAAGATGCAAATTCACAGTGGTGGGAAAGTTCTTAAACACCATGCCTAGAATGGAGACTATTAGGAGAAGCTTTGTGTCACAAACAGAACTTAAAGAGGGTGTCAAGATTGCTCATTTTTATGCAAGAACTGTTTACACTGATCTGGATAATGAATATGATCATGTCACTGTATGGACTAGACAATTCATGTATATCTAGGTCAAATGATAAAGTTGCAAATGGACACCCACTTTTGGCCCAGCTGAAGACTCACCCATTGTTCCTATATGGGTGGTGATTCCAAAACTACCATGGAATTTTTAATACATGGAGATATGGAGTGTCCTCCTATATCCAATAGGAAAATCTCTTTACTTGGATTTGGCTTCATTTCAAAAGACTAGAAGATGTGTAGCAAAGATAAAGATGTAGATTGATTTGACCAAGCCAAGACCACATCATGTATGGTTGGGATTTGATGAAGATAAAAATGCGGATGGGCAATGGTTAGAAGTACAGTATGAGAACATCCCAGAGTATTGTCTATATTGTAGACACCTGGATCCTAAATCACATGCATACCCAGTCAGAATAAAGGATGACGCGAACAAGAAGAAGAAAGAGAGTGCTATGTCTGATGGCAATCAGGAAAACCAACCAAGGCATCTCTCTATGGGGCAACCATCATCATCACAGAATCAAAGCAATTGGAGGGAGCAACAAGATAAAGGCACCAGAGATGATATTCACCAGAAGGGTCAGGAGCTGCAAAATGCAGGGGTAACCCCTTCAAACAGTGAATGGAAGCACCAAAAGAGGAAACACTTCAAATGTCAACAACAACAACATAAAGAACAGCACCAACCTGTCATTCCAAAAAAGAATACAGAACAACAATTGTAGGAAAATGAGGCTACTAAACACCTAAAGGATAAAGTAAGCCAAACATCAGACACAAAAACTACAACTTTGAAAGACCCTCCAGGTTCTCTAGAGAAAGGAGATACTTCTAATATTCAGAATTGCAGTACTCCTCCGCAACCCCCTGATATTTCTATTGAGGAAGTCATTGGACGAAGGAAGAATGGTCAGGAGAACCCTCTAACCTTGTAGGATGGGGAACCAAAGGGGGAGCAAATTCCTCATGATTTGCATGAGTGTGCTTCAACATATGTTAATGACCATAGGATTGACTCTTTAAACCATTCTACCAATACTCTTACACATGGGAATGCAGTTGCTTCAGAGGTTACTAATGTAGAAGAACACTGTGAATTGATCTACTCTAGTGAAGAGGATCGAGCTTTGAGGAGACTGATCAAAGGAAAAGGTCCTGCTGCTTCTGATATTCAAATCCAACTCCCCAATTCCAAGAACAAACCTAGTCAGAAAAAAAAAGAAAAGTTATGAGAAAGAAGAATGCAAGAATCAACATTAATTAACAGACACATGAAAGGCCTGAGGATACCAACCATCCTACAAGGCATTCAAGTCCAGTTGCAGCCTGTCAGAACGCCAACCTATCTCCTTCTCAACCCCTACTATCCAACAAAGGTGACATCCCTATTGAAGGTTCACATGATGCTCCCTCTAACAACTCCATACCAAAAGAAACATTTGACAAGGAAGAGGATGAGTATAGACCCATATCATCTGAAGATGAAATGGATAGATACTCTGATGATGTGGATAAATGGATAGATGAAGAGCAACATTGTGAGCTCCTGGTTGCAGCGGTGAATGGTGCAACTGAACAAGACAATGTCTTATCCTCCCAAAATAGATCACTGAGCATGAGAACATCACCCAGACTCACCAGAAGTAGAGCTTCCTCCAACAGTTATGTCCTACCAAAATCCAAATCCCCTATCACCTTTAAATGATCAGTACAATAACTTGGAATGTCAGAGGTACCAGAACCTCTGGGGTTACTGAGAGGCTAAAAACACTAAACCAAATCCACAAGTTATCCCTCATTGCTATCTTAGAACCATTCCTTCAAAGTCCAAACAATTCAACCAATCCTTCCAACAAGAGCCACATTAATTACTTTAGAATGCAGCTGACAATGCACCGGGTTGTACAGTAACAACAAAATCTAGATCTTCTGGGATCAAGAATTCACTGGTATTCTTTTGGACCAAGATGAATAGCATATGACAATTGAGCTGAAGCATGTTGAAGCTAGAGACACCTTTAAAATCTCTGTGATATATGTAAAATGTAAACCTACACTGAGAATTCCTCTATGGGAGACCTTGAAATTAAAATTTACTCCATGCATTGTACCTTGGTGTGTGATAGGAGATTTTAATGTCATTACTTCCATGGGGGAGAAGATTAGAGGAATACCACACCAGATGAAGAAGAGTATTGATTTCATCAACATGATTGAAGAATGTCGTCTAACTGATTTGGGTTTCTATGGACCAAGATACACATGGTCTAATGGAAGAGGACCTGGTGATATAGTGTGGAAGTGATTTGACAGGTGACTTGTTAATGACCACTGACTAACCTCCTTCCCTATTACTGCTATCATACGTTTGGCTTCAGCAGGTTCTAACCATTCCCCTCTCCTAATGGAAATGCATGTGATACAAGATAATGACACGAAATACTTCAGGTTTCTCAATTGTTTGGTGAAAAATGAAAGCTTCATGCCACTGGTTCAAGAGGTATGGAGCATGCAGGTTACAGGAAGTCCAATGTGGGTCTTTCACCAAAAACTTAAAGCCTTATCTTGTGCTTTAAGTAAATGGTCTAGACAACAGTACGGAGACATTTTTCAGAAACCAAAGGAATTTGAACAGAAGGTTAAATTAGCAAAAGAAAATGGGCTACTACCAATGATCTAACTGACAGGATGAATCTTCATGAACTTCAAGCTCAGTACATTAACCACTTGAATCTTGAAGATGAGGTACTAAAATAGAAGGCACAACTACAATGGTTAAAAGAAGGTGATGCTAACTCCAGCTACTTTCACAGTCTGATCAGAGGTAGAAGGAGGAAACTTTTCATCCACAGAATCAAGGATGAAGAAAGAGATTGGATTCAGGGTGATGAAGCTACTGGGGAAGTTGCTTGTGACTATTTTGAAGAACTCTTCACTGAACCCGGAGACCATATTAGAGAGGACCTTCTCAATTGTATTCCAACCACGATAAAAAATAAGACAATGTTGAACTCTCGAGAGATCCTGACACGGAAGAACTTAAGCAAGTTGTTTTTTACATGAGCCCAACCAGTGCTGCTGGCCCAGATAGGATGAATGGAAAATTCTTTCAATCATGTTGGGAAGTGATCAAATATGACTTGCTAAAGGTGATTCTTGAATTTTTTGGAGGAAGTGAGATGCCCGGATATGTCATGCCCCAACCTAGGGACGCGCGACCGGCGCTCAACCGAGTGAACCTGACTGAGCAAGCCTATTAGACACTTTCTACAAAACTCACTATGATCAAGAAAATAGGTTATTATTAATTATACAATAGGAAGATTTTGTAAACATTTCCAAATCGATTCATTTGTTACATTATTGGTACGTTTTCAAAATTATATACACTTTTCAATTTGAAGGAACAAGGGTCCAAAACACAACATAATCCACTGACCCTTCCAATACCCATATACAACTCACATAGTGTCTACGGACCCTCTAAAGATACAAAAGAGAGTCATAACAATGCCGACAACAGGACCCCGGCTATACCTCAAAATGTGGTAAACATGTAAACAAAAGATGTACTACATCACCCCAGGAAGAAATGGGGCTCACCAAGTCTGTTGGGAAGATGATGATGATGCACCACTAGCTGCGATCAACAGTGTCTACTATGGAACCACCCACATCCATTTAAAGATGTAGCACCCCCGACAAAAGGGACGTTAGTACTGTCGAATAGTACTAGTATGTATAACTAAACACCATCTCATTAGAAAGAACATTAATACAAGAAAGAAAGTAATCAAAAAATCAGTAATAGCCTTAAACAACACCACGGTACCAAATTAAGGATCACATAAGCTTTCAAGTGAATTTTCCATAACTTTAAGTTGGGACATCATTAGTATCGACACCTCATCCTTCACAATACCACTGTACTTTTATACGGAGTCCGATCACGACCCGACCGGCTAGGTCGTCTCATTGGAGACATTCCCACAATCACAATTTCCAGTTTCAATTTCCAGTACAGTACCACCATGTGTGCGGCATGGCGTCTGATCACGGCCCGATCAGCTAGGCCGGGTCACCCAAGACATTACCATATTCCATCGATCCTCTCATTTCATATTTCTTTCACATATATGAATTCATCGGCCCTAGTGGCCACAATTGTTATATCATACCTTAGCTCTTGTCCGTTTGTCATAATGCAAGCTTTTTCCCACATTTCACATTATATTATCATTTTCAACAAATAAGCCTTTCAATTCAAAATATTGGGTACACACGAGAGCAATTATAGGTCATAGGTATATAGAGGCTTTCACATACTTAGGCATAACAATCTTTATTCAAACTCGACTTGAAGTCTAGGAACTTTAGCACATACTCCATATCATTACGCATCCTCAAATAACAAGATAGCATAATGGGAGCATTGAAATACATATTGCACATATATTCTTTCAACACAAGCACATTTGGAATAGCAATTTATACATTAATCAATTTTGGAGCTTACACCAATTGCATGGACATCAAGGGGGGTTCAATTTCTAAGAAGAGGGGATTTTAGCCATACATACCTCAATAGAGCTTTCCTTAAGTTCTACAATAAATTCCGGAACTCTTAGCACCTTTAATCTGATTTAGGAATGTCACAAGTTGATTCAAGAATTAGAAGGATAATCAAGACTCTAGCTCATTTGAGCACATTATCAAGCACTAGGTGTGCATTATGTTTTTAAGTCCTTTTTGTGAAAGATTCTATCAACCCACACCCCATCCTTTACCATTTTTTTAACTCACATTCTTCCTACATTCTTTCACCACCCATTCATGTAAAACAATCAATCCTCAAGCCCATGAACCATCTTGCTAATTACCCATTTTAGTAGAAATTTCGAAATTAAGAGCTAGGGCATAAATTCTTACCTTGAAGGTGAAGACTTGGTAAACTTTACTTGACAATCTTCAAGGTTTTATGCAAAAATTGAGGAACAATTAGATGGACATCACTCTCTCACTCTAGGACTCTTTCTCTCACTCTAAAGCTTTAGAAATTTGCTAAAAATGAGCCTTAGCATATGTTTTAACGACATGGGATCGAGTTTAAAAATTAGAAATCTGGAGCCCCGACACGGACCTGCGGCCGCATATGCGACCGCATAACGGCTATGCGGTCCTTGAAATGACCGCGAAAAGTGGCCCTTAGGGACTTGAATTTTCTGCTCCGGTCTGGCACCAATATGCGGTCCGCAGACCTGTTCTGCGGTCGCATAATGTGCCATAGAACCTCCCTTCGCAAAAGTCCAAGGACGATTATGCAACCAAATTGCGGCCCGCAAAATGGTTATGCGTTCGCATAATTGGCCGCGAAATCGACCTCAAAATTGGCCGAAAAGACTGCATCACTCTGCGGCCAAAATGCGGCCCGCAGACTGATTATGCGACCGCATAATGGGCCGCAGAAATGCATATTTCTGCAAAACATTTTCCTTTAACTCCGTATCATACTATTCAATTCAAAAGGTCTAAACTACGGCGAGCAAGCTGGCCGCGAGGAATTTCTACTATTATAACACATAAATCTAACTTGGCACCATAAAATTTCGGGTTTTAGGTAAAATTTTATGGGGTCTTACATCCTCCCCCACTTAAGATCATTCGTTATCGAATGAGGATCTAGGTTCACTTAATAGCACCTTATGCAACTTTAGTTTTCATACCACATACCAGCAGCCCCAAATTTGGCTAACTCCCTAAATTTCCAATAATTTTGCCAGAGTTTCCTTTGTAACTAGGCCTATCCACCTGTCAGAGAGCCCCCAAAACATATGTTACGCATATATGCACAACCCAACAACGTAACAAAACTCATAACAATACTAACTGTGCCTCATAAGCATCATATAACCCAGAAGAACACCTTTATATTGGTTGAACAAGTAATACAAATTTTATTGGAAGTAACTTCATAGTAACTATTACATGGCTATTCAAACAAGTGAGGGTACTTCTTTTTCATTTCTTCCTCGGCAGCTTCTTCAACCTGCTAGTCTCACCATAGCACTTTCACGGAGGCAATTTCTTTATTTCTCACCTTCCGGACTTACCTATCAAGAATGACAACTAGAATTTCTTTATATGACAGCTCTTAATTAAAATTAATAGTCTCGATTGGCACGAGGTCTAGTCCTATCAATTCAACTTCCCCAACTTGGAACCACCCAATAGGTGATCTACACCTCCTCCCATATAATGCCTCAAATGGTGCCATCTGAATACTAGCATTGAAGCTGTTGTTATTAACAAACTCTATGAGTGGCAAATGATCATACCAGCTACCCTTAAAATCAAGGACACAAGCACGTAACATGTCCTCAAGCGTCTGAATAGACCGCTCTACTTGCCCGTCGGTCTGTAGATGGAAGGCTGTGCTAAGATTCACATGTGTATCCAAAACTTGCTGAAATTGCTTCCAAAAGTTAGTTGTGAACTGTGCTCCCCGCTACAAAATGATAGAAAGTGGATTGCCATGCAACCTAACTATTTCCTTGATATACAACTGAGCATACTGTTCCGCCGTGTTAGTAGATTTAACTAGCAAGAAGTGCGCTGATTTCATGAGTCGGTTCACAATCACCCAAATTGAGTTAAACTTGCGCGGAGTTCGCGGTAACCCTACTAAAAATCCATATTAATCATCTCCCATTCCCATATTGGAATTTCTATGCTTTGTGCCAACCCACCACGAAGTTGATGTTCGGCCTTCACTTGCTGACAATTCGGACACCTTGCCACAAACTCTGCCACATTCCTTTTCATGTCATTCCCCATATAGATTTCCTTGAGATCATAATAAATTTTTGTAGAACGTGGCTGCAAGGAATACCTAGAAGTGTGAGCTTCCGCCATGATTCTTTCCCGGAGTCTATCAATATCTGGAACACATAGTCGCCCTTGGTACTGTAGTGTACCATCATCCATTCCAAGAGAAAAAGCTGTGGTCTTTTGTCTATGAATCTCCTCCTTTAGTTGTACTAACAATGGATCATTGTATTGCTTCTCCTTCACTTCCGCTACAAGCGACGATTCAGCCTATTCTACACAATTACCCCTCCTTCATTGGAGTCCGCAAGACGAACTCCCAAACTATCCAACTAGTGAACCTTCCTGGCCAACGGCCTTCGACAACTTCCAAGTGAGAAACTGCCCATAGATTTTCGGCTAAGCGCACCCGCCACAACATTAGCCTTCCCCGGATGATATAAAATATCGTAATCCTTGAGTAACTCAAGCCATCTTTTCTGCCTCAAATTCAATTCCTTCTGTTTGAAAATATATTGAAGGCCCTTGTGGTCCGTGAACATATCCACATGGTCCCCATACAGATAATGATGCCAAATCTTCAATGCAAAAACCACCGCCGCAAGCTCTAAGTCATGTGTTGGATAGTACTTTTCATGATTCTTGAGTTGCCTAGAAGCATAAGCTATAACCTTTCCATGTTGCACCAACACAAACCCAAGCCCGATCCTTGAAGCATCACAATATACCATGAACCCATATGTACCCTCTGGTAGAGTCTACGACGGCGCTGTAGTCAATCTTGATTTCAACTCCTGGAAGCTCCTTTCACAAGCATCAGACCATTGGAACTTAACCGCTTTCTGCGTCAATTTAGTCAACGGAGAGGCAGGAGTAGAGAACCCCTCCACAAACTTCCTATAATACCCGGCCAAACCTAAGAAGATGCGAACCTCTGTTGGAGTTGTGGTTCTAGGCCAATTCTTCACCGCCGCAATCTTTTGAGGATCAACCATAATTCCTTCTCTGAAGACGACATGGCCCAAGAACGTGATAGATTCAAGCAAAAATTCACATTTCGAGAACTTCGCATACAGTTGGTGCAGATGAAGAGTCTGCAAAACTACCCTAAGATGATCGGCGTGGTCCTCTCGACTTCGCAAATATAAAGAATATCGTCAATGAACACTATCACAAAGGAGTCAAGAAAAGGCTTGAAGACTCGATTCATAAGATCCGTGAAAGCTGCTGGGGCATTTGTTAGCCCAAAAGACATTACTAGAAACTCAAAGTGCCCATATCGGGTCCTAAAAGCTATTTTCGGGATATCCTTCTCCCTTATCTTTAATTGGTGATAACCGGACCGTAAATCAATTATGGAGAAGAACTTAGCACCTTGTAATTGATCAAACAAATCATCTATCCTTGGTAATGGGCACTTATTTTTTATTGTGACTTTTGTTGAGTTGTCGGTAATCAATACACATCCGTAGTGATCTGTCACGCCCCAACCTCGGGAGGCGCGACCGGCGCTCAATCGAGTGACCCCAACTGAGCAAGCCTTACCAAACACTATCTACCCAACTCAATACCAATAAGGGGACCATGCTTTCATTTATTCAACAAAGGGAGATAGTATATTCAACATTTTTAGTTCATTTTAGATCACCACATTAACTGTAGATAAGTTAGTTTCCAAGGTTCCCATAGAGTTACAATTCATAGGCAACGTAAGTTTAGATTTACAACATGGATAGCACGCCCATTCAATGCCCACGCATAACCCACATACATGTCTACGGAGCCTCTAAGGATACAAAAATAAATGTGACAACGCCGGCAACAAGGCCTCGGCTATACCTCAAAAGTAAAAGTCCAAAATAAGAAGATGTGCAATATAGCCCCTTGAAGGAGAAAGGGGCTCACCAAGATCTTTGGGAAGGAGAATGCTCCGCTACTCACGATCGTCACTATCTGCTATGGAGCCACCTACATTCATTTAAGAAAATGTAGCGCCCCCGGTAAAAGGGACGTTAGTACCATAGAATAGTACTAGTATGTATAACTAAACACCATTTTACTAGAAATAACTACCAAGAAATGACAAGTAAATCACATAGGTGAATCAAATATGCAAATCATAAAATCATTCACATAATTCCCATAACTTAGTTTGGGGCATTCCTTTCCTACGTTCATCACTGTTCTCAATACCACCGCTATCTTGAGCGGAGTCCGATCACGACCCGATCGGCTAGGTCGCCTTATCTAGGCGTTGTTCCTTTCTCATTAGTCATCACATACGATTCTTTATTTCACATATATCATATCAATTCCTTGGCACTTAGGGCCACCATTATCACATCGTTTTCCGTTTTCAATATTCATCTTGCAAGTTGTGATCATAGACATATACAAGAGTAGTTTAAGTTGCAAGCACAGGTAAGTGAGCACATAGCTAGCATGAATAATTCTCAGTTTCAATCTTGGCCTATAGCCTAAGCATTTCGACACATAATTGTATTCTTCATACTTCTCTAAATTTTCAAGAATGGTACATTACATCACATTGAGGCACATCCTTCACGTATATGTAGATAATTGCAAATCTATTAATGCGCAATAACAATCAATACATTAACCAATTCAAATCTTACCACACTTTCGTAAACGCCCACGGAGCTCAATTTCTAATAAAAGGGGTTTTTAGCCATACATACCTCAATATAGCTTCCCTTACTCTTTACAGATTTTCGGAACTCTTGTCGCTTCGATCTATTTTGTAAGAATTACAAATTAATCCGAGAATTAGAGACGAAGTTGAGATTCTAGCTTGGTTCGTGCATAATATCAAACACTAAAGGTGCATTATGATCTTAGGCCCCTTTTGAGAGAAATTTCTATCCTTTTATACCCCAATTGCTCCCTTTTTAGTTTACTAGCTTCCAATACCCTAAGTTTTGATATGCATGCAAGGAATTAATTCTTATACCCATGAATTACCTTACTAATGACCCCTTATAGCTGAGTGTAGAAATAATACTGAGGTGATGAAGCCTTACCTCTTGGGATGAAAAGTTTAGTTGCCCTTGCTTGATTATCTTCAAGGATTCAACAAGGTTTCATGGAGTAATTTGGTGGGGGGAAACTTTCTCTCACTTAGACCCCTCTCCCTCACTCTAGAAATGTCCAGAAAATTGCTCAAAATGAGCTATAATACCGAATATAACGATAGGGGGGTCGGGTTAAAAATTAGAAAATTGGAGCCCCGAGTCGGATCTGCGATCGCATTTGCGATCGCAAAGTGGAAATGCGGGCCGCATATTGGACTGCAAAAAGGCTCCCAAAACCTGAACCTTCTGCTTGGGTATGCGACGGAAATGCGGTCCGCATACCCATTCTGCAGTCGCATTATGCACCGCAGAACTGACCTTCACAAAATCCCAAGGAAATTATGCGACGACTATGCGGTTCGCATATTGGTTATGCGGTCGCATAATGGACCGCATATTTAACCTCAAATTAGCTAACACACTGACTCACTCTGCGGCAGAAATGTGGTCCACATACCTGGTATGTGACCGCATTCTAAACCGCACATTTGCACTTTTCTGGAAAACTTTGATTCTTGATTTTTAAATGCATAGATCAGCTCAAAGGGTCCGAGCCGCGGCGAGCTTGCTCGCCACGAAGAATGTTCATGAGTTTCTAACACCTGGCCCTAACTTGGCACTACGAGGTTCGGGTTTAGAGTGGAAATTTTACACGGGGCCTCACATCCTCCCCCACTTAAGACCATTCGTCCTCGAATGAGGATCAAGGTTTACTTACTAACAGTCTTTGTGGATCCTTCTGCCCTTTATAACCTGAAACATATTGCCAGTCCCCAAATTTAGCTAACTCCCTAAATTTCCGAAAATTTCGCCAGAGTTTCCTTTGTATTTAGGCCTATCCCCCTGTCAGAGAGCCCCAGAATCATATCCGAATAGCATAGACATATTTCATAAACATAATGTAACTTGTACAACACCAACCAAGGCCGTATAGGCAATCACATTACCGAAAAGGGGACGGTTTTACATAGATCAACCCAAAAGATAAGAGTTCATAGGAACTAAATGCATTAAAGCTGTTACTTGACTATTCAAACAAATGCGGATACTTCTTTTTCATTTCATCCTCCGCTTCCCAAGTAGCTTCCTCAACTTGCTGGTTCCGCCATAATACTTTCACGGATGCAATTTCCTTATTTCTCAATTTTCGAACCTGCCTATCAAGAATGGCAACTGGAACTTCTTCATACGATAGCTCTTCATTAACCTCAATGGTCTCAACTGGAAAAATGGTTGCCGGATCTCTCACTACCTTCCTCAACATAGACACATGAAAGACCGGGTGTACCAATGACACCTCGTGTGGCAGCTGGAGCTTGTATGCCACCTGACCAATCCTCTGAATGATCCTGTACGATCCGACATACCTCGGACTCAATTTTCCCTTCTTTCCAAACCGCATGATGCCCTTCATAGGGGATACCTTCAGAAATACCCAATCATCTTCTTTGAACTCTAAATCTCTGCGACGAACATCCGAGTAAGAGTTTTGGCGACTCTGAGCAGTCTTCAACCTTTATTTAATAACCTTGACTTTCTCCATAGCCTGATGCACAAGGTCCGACCCTATCAACTCCGCTTCTCCAACCTCGAACCATCCAATAGGAGATCTACATCTCCTACCGTACAATGCCTCTAATGGTGCCATCTGGATACTAGCATGGAAACTGTTATTGTAAGCAAATTCTATGAGTGGCAAATGGTCATCCCAACTACCCTTGAAATAAAGAGTACAAGCTCGCAACATGTCTTCAAGCGTCTGAATAGTCCGCTCAGCTTGCCCATCGGTTTGTGGATGAAATGTTGTGCTAAGATTCACCTGCGTCCCCAAACCTTGTTGAAACTTCTTCCAAAAGTTGGTTGTGAACTGAGCCCCTCGATCGGAAATGATTGAAACTGGAGTGCCATGTAACCTGACTATTTCTTTGATATATAACAGAGCATATTGTTCCGTTGTGTGTGTAGATTTAGCTGGCAAGAAGTGTGCTGACTTCGTGAGTCGATCCACGATCACCCAAATTGAGTCGAACTTACGCGGAGTGTGCGGCAGACCTACCACAAAATCCATATTGATCATCTCCCATTTCCACATTGGAATTTCTATGTTTTGAGCCAATCTACTGGGCCTTTGATGTTCGGCCTTTACTTGCTGACAATTCGGACATTTTGCCACAAAATCCGCCACATCTCTTTTCATGTTGTTCCACCAATAAATTTCCCTGAGGTCAGGACACATCTTTGTAGAACCTGGGTGCACGAAATACCTGGATGTGTGAGCTTCTGCCATGATCCTTTCCCGAAGACCGTCGATATCAGGAACACACAGGCGGTCTTGGTACCGTAGAGTACCATTATTCATGCCGAAGGAGAAAACTATGGTCTTGTATTTGTGAATCCCCTCTTTCAATTGTGCTAACAATGGATCGTTAAATTGTTTTTCCTTCACCTCTGCTACAAGCGAAGATTCAGCTCTATTCCGTATAATTACCCCTCCTTCATTAAAGTCCGCAAGGCGAACTCCCAAACTGGCCAACTGGTAGACCTCCCTGGCTATAATTACTCCTCTTTCATGTTTATGAGTTTCTAACACCTGGCCCTAACTCGGCACTACGAGGTTCGGGTTTAGAGTGGAAATTTTTCACGGGGCCTCACATGATCCGTCTTTGTTTCTTACAAAGAGAACCGGTGCGCCCCAAGGCGACACACTCGGTCGGATAAAAACCTTCTCTAACAAATCCTTTAAATGTTCCTTTAGCTCCTTCAATTCTGTCGGTGGCATTCTGTAGGGTGGAATAAATATAGGATGCGTGTCCGACATCACATCAATCCCAAAATCAATCTCCCCGTCTGGCGGAATCCCAGGGAGCTCATCTAGAAAGACATCCGAAAATTCATTGACAGCCGGTACAGACTCAAGTGTAGGTGCTTCATCATCGGTGTCCGTGACTGGGCCAAATGATAGATACACCCCTTGTTGATCATCTTCCCGGCCTTAAGGTAAGAAATAAACCTACCTTTTGGCACCACATTATCCCCTTTCCATTCAACCACCGGCTCATTTGGGAATTCAAGCCTCATAGTTCTAGTTTGGCAATCGAGCTTGGCAAAACATGTATAAAGCCAATCCATCCCCATTATTACATCAAAATCAACCATCCCCAATTCAATAAGATCAGCCATGGTATCCCGACTGCGTACCGTTACAACACAATCTTTATAAAACCGCGCGGCCATAATAGATTCACCAATCGGAGTAACAGAGAACAACTCATGAAGTTGTTACAGTTCTATCCCAAGTTCCATAGCAACGTACGGGGTAACATAGGACAAGGAGGAATCGAGATCAATAAGAGCATACACATCATGAGATTGGACAGTCAATATATATGTGACAACATCTGGAGAAGCCTCTGCACTATGGCGATCACTCATAGCATAGAAACGGCTGGGTCCTCCCAGACTCTATGCACCACCCCTAGCTGCACCACGCCCTGCGGGTGCTGGAATGCCTCGTGCTGGAGAGGGTGCTGAAGATGTAGCTGCTGCTGGACTGGATGGCTGTGCTGTGCCCCTACCCGTACCCTGGCGGGATACACAACACTCTCTCTGAATATGGCCTCTCATCCCGCACCATTGCATATGGGTAAGTCCATGTAGCAAATCCCTAAGTGCATCTACCTACACTTGGGGCATGGGGCCTCTGCTGCTGCTGGGATCTCCCTCCTGAACGACCCTACTGGTGGGGTCCCCTATTGCCCTGCCTCGGCCTAAAATGACTCCACTGCTGCTGCTGACTGGTCCCTGATGGTGGTGCACTGGGATGGCCCAGATGACCCTCCCCTAAGAGCTGATCTTCCCCTACTAAATGACTCCCCGAAGTTGCCCGTAGACCGGGCCTTGCTGCTACCCTCTCGCTCCATCCTGTTCTTCAATTTACGGTTCTTTGTGGCCTGAGCAAATGCTACCATCTTGCCATAATTCATATCAAAATTCAAGGCAGCTCTAGAAGCCTCATTAATAGTCAAAGAACTAAGGCCCTGAACAAACTGGCGCACCTGGCCTCCATAGTGGACAATATGTGAACAACATACTTGGATAGGCGTGCGAACTCCATGTGGTACTCCCACACACTCTTGCTCCCTTGCTTTAGATTCTCAAACTTAGCTGCACAGGATGCCTTTGTCTCAGCAGGCAGGAAATGATGCATAAAGGCGTTGGTAAACTCACTCAACCTCGGCGGAGGGCTCCCCTCCTCATGGGAGTCTTCCCTCAACTCCAACCATAAATAGGCCACCCCTTTGAGATGGTAGGAAGCCAACTCCACTTCCTCTGTCTCAGTTGCACACATAACCCTGAGGGTCTTGTGCATCTCATCAATAAAATCCTAAGGGTCCTCCTCGGGATTTGCACCCGTGAACACTAGAGGATCTAGCTGAAGAAATCTGTTTACCCTAGAACTTCCAGAACCCCCTTGATGGCAAGATGAGCTCGGTGCAAAATTTGATCTCTGTGCCTGAGAAGCTACTAACTGTGTCAGCATCAAGATAGCTCCCCCAAGATCCCCATCAGAAATACCAGACCAGAAGTTGGGGCTAGAGCTGGAACAGGAATATCGGTGGGAGGGATCGTTGCACCCTCGGTAGATGTAGGAGCTGGTGCAGTCTGTTTCGGTATAGAAGAATCGGGCAGTGTAATAGTCGGGTGATTATCCTCACCCCCACCATTAAGTAGAGAATCAACAGCCACTCCTGGGGTGGCATTGGTTTCTTGGCCAATTCTTGCTTTCTTCTTAGGTGTCATTTACTGAAAGTTAGAACAATGCATGATTTAGAGGAGAGCAACCTCACATTCAGCTCTATCACACAATATAGATCAACAAAGAAGGGTATTATTCCTAAATGTCCAAGTAGTCCCCTAATTATAGATGTGGTTGACAACACACTGATAAGAAGAGCTCTACCAGACATGGCTCCAAGGCATCCTAGGACACATTAAACCTTAGGCTCTGATACCAAGTTTGTCATGCCCTAACCTCGGGAGGCGCGACCAGTGCTCAATCGAGTGAACACGACTAGCAAGCCTATTAGACACTTTCTACCCAACTCATTATGATCAAGAAAACAGGTTATTATTAATTATACAATAGGAAGATTTTGTAAACATTTCCAAATTGATTCATTTGTTACATCATTGGTAAGTTTTCAAAATTACATACACTTTTCAATTTTAAGTAACAAGGGTCCAAAACACAACATAATCCACTGACCCTTCCAATACCCATATACAACCCACATAGTGTCTACGGAGCCTCTAAAGATACAAAAGAGAGTCATAACAACGCCGGCAACAAGGCCCCGGCTATACCTCCAAACGTGGTAAACATATAAACAAAAGATGTACTACATGAACCCAGGAAGAAATGGGGCTCACCGAGTCTGCTGGGAAGATAATGAAGATGCACCACTAGCTGCGATCAACACTGTGTGCTATGGAACCACCTACATCCATTTAAATATGTAGCGCCCCCGGCAAAAGGGACGTTAGTGCTGTCGAATAGTACTGGTATGTATAACTAAACACCATCTCGTTAGAAAGAACATTAATACAAGAAATAAAGTAATCAAAAAATCGATAAAAGCCTTAAACAACACCACGACACCAAATTAAGGATCACATAAGCTTTCAAGTGAATTTTCCAAAAGTTTAAGTTGCGACATCATTAATATCGACACCTCATCCTTCACAATACCACCGTACTTTTATACAGAGTCCGATCATGACCCGACCGGCTAGGTCGTCTCATTGGAGACATTCACCACAATCATAATTTCTAGTTTCAATTTCCAGCACATACCACCATGTGTGCGGCATGGCATCCGATCACGGCCCGATCAGCTTGGTCGTCTCACCCAAGACATTATCATTTTCCATCGATCCTCTCATTTCATATTTCTATCACATATATCAATTCATCGGCACAAGTGGCCACAATTGTTATATCATACCTTAGCTCTTGGTCGTATGTCATAATGAACGCTCTTCCCCCCTTTTCACATTATATTATCATTTTCAACAAACAAGCCTTTCAACTCAAGATATTGGGTACACACGAGAGCAATTACAAGTCATAGGTATATAGAGGCTTTCACATACTTTGGCATAACAATATAATCTTTATTCAAGCTCGACTTGAAGTCTAGGAACTTTAGCACATACTCCATATCTTTAACACATCCTCAAATAACAAGATAGCATAATGGGAGCAATGAAATAAATATTGCACATATATTCTTGCAACACAAGCACATTTGGAATAGCAATTTCTACATTGATCAATTTTGGAGCTTACACCAATTGCATGGACATCAAGGAGGGTTCAATTTCTAAGAAGAGGGGGTTTTAGCCATACATACCTCAAGAAAGCTTTCCTTAAGTTCTAAAATAAATTCCGGAACTCTTAGCACCTTCAATCTATTTTAGGAATGTCACAAGTTGATTGAAGAATTAGAAGGATGATCAAGACTCTAGCTCATTTGAGCACATTATCAAGCACTAGGTGTGCATTAAGTTTTTAAGTCCTTTTTGTGAAAGATTCTATCAACCCACACCCCATCCTTTACCATTTTTTTAGCTCATATTCTTCCTACATTCTTTTACCACCCTTGCATGTAAAACAAATAATCTTCAAGCCCATGAACCATCTTGCTAATTACCCATTTTAGTAGAAATTTCGAAATTAAGAGCTAGGGCATAAATTCTTACCTTTAAGGTGAAGACTTGGTGAACTTTACTTGACAATCTTCAATGTTTTATGCAAGAATAAACGAATAATTAGATGGAGATCACTCTCTCACTCTAGGACTCTTTCTCTCACTCTAAAGCATCAGAAATATGCTCAAAATGAGCCTTAGCATATGTTTTAGCGACATGGGATCGGGTTTAAAAATTAGAAATCTAGGGCCCCGACACGGATCTGCGGTTGCATATGCGACCGCATAACGGCTATGCGGTCTGCGAAATGACCGCGAAAAGTAGCCCTCAGGGACTTGAATTTTCTGCTCCGGTCTGGGACCAATATGCGGTCCACAGACCTCTTTTATGTGCGCTGCAGAACCTCCTTTCGCAAAAGTCCAAGGACGATTATGCGACCAAAGTGAGGCCCACGAAATGGTTATGCGGTCGCATAATTGGCCGCGAAAACGCCCTAAAATTGGCCAAAATGCGGCCCAAAGGCTGATTATGCGGCCGCTGAAATGCACACTTCTACAAAACATTTTCCTGTAACTCCGTAGCGTACTGTTCAATCCAAAAGTTCTGAACCGCGGCGAGTTATAACACATAAATCTAACTTGGCACCACGTAATTTCAGGTTTTAGGTTTAAATTTACGGGGCCTTACAAGATGCATGACCAATGCATGCCTAGTTCTGTTACTCAAGGTGGAATTTTCCTAACTCTTTAACGGAATTTAGGCCCATAAGCCTAAGCAACTTCATCAACAAATCACATTTAAACTGATTGGCATCGAAATTGCACCCATACTACCACACATCATCTCAGCAAATCAGTCTGGATTTGTCAAAGGGAGAAGCATTTCAGAGTACATTATTCTTGCTCAAGATATTATCCAAGGAATTAATAAGCCAAATGTTGGAGCTATTGTGGTCATTAAGCTAGATATGGCAAAATCTTATGATAGAGTTTCCTAGGCATTTACTTGCATTACGCTTAGGAGAATGGGTTTTCATGAATTCATCATAGACATGATCCGAAGAATCATGTCAAACAACTGTATTCTATGGTTATTAACGGTTCCAGGCATGGTTTTTTCAAGTCTATTAGGGGCCTAAAGCAGGGAGACCCACCGTTTCCCTCTCTCTTCATCATTAGGGAGGACTACTTTCCCATATGCTCAATAAACTCACTCATGACCAATTTGTCAATGGGTTTTATATGGAGAAGAGGAGTCCACAAGTAAACCACCTGAGCTTTGCTGATGATATGATCATCTTCACATCAGGGAGCAAGGTTTCATTATTGAAAATAATGTAGATCATGGAGGATTATGAAGACACCTCAGGGCAGAAATCCACAAGGCCAAGAGTCACTTCATGACACCATCCTGTGTGTTCCAGTATAATGTCAACAGAATTCAACAGATTATAGGTTTTACCAAAAGGAAATCCCTAATCACTTACCTTGGATGTCCACTCTGATGTTATAAACGTCAATACCACACAAGAGGGGGGGGTGATTTGTGTGGTACCTAATTTTCGCATTAGAAGAACCTGGTTCTTCTAAGTGTTCTAACTACAGTAGTTTGTGGAATAATAAATGCTGAAAGTAAAGTGCACAGAGTTTTTACATGGAAAACACCTGGCTCAAAAGGTGAAAAAACCACGACCTACTACTCAGTAGGATTTTCCCAAACTCCACTAAAATCACTGAGCAAAAAACTGCATTTACAAAACTCTTTGTAAAACTAAGGATTAACTCTAATCCCAGTGTAGCACACAGCCTCAACTGTTGCGACACTTTCAAGTTAACTCTAACTTGAATACTCAATATACCTATTACAATTGCATCTATGAAAGCTGAAAGGTACAATATGAAAACCTACTACAATTGAACTAGACTTAGAATAAACACAATGATGAAACTGGTTCTTCTATCTTAGTTCATGTAGCTTCAGACGTGCACACTTGTATCTCGCATATGTTGCTTGCAAATCAGACTTGATCTTTTTGCTCTCAAATATGCTTAACTTCTGCTTATGTGCAATCACCTGTAAAAGAGAAGAATCGTTATATTTATAGAGTTAGTAATCAGAGTTTGATAAGAACTCGAATTGTGGATCCTTTGACAATTCGAGTCCAAGAACAACTCTAACTCCTAATCCATATCCTTGATCCGGATATAATTCTCTTTTCATAAGGAGACTTCAACTCCTTATCCTGTATGCAATCTTTTCGATCAATTCAGAAGATATTGTTGCTGATCCTTGAGACTTATCTTCTTCACGCGTATGTCACATGTGCAAGCATATCAACACTGTGTCCTACATGATGGACCTGGTTCATGACTGAGTTCATTTTGTCAATCTTCAAACCTTCATCTGAACTTGGGCCAACACACTCTACATTGGTAGGAAGAGAATCATGCACTTCAGTGACCTAATTTCCTAGGTTGTTTGCAGAATCAAAGGATGGCATGGTAGAATGTCATCCTATGGAGGAAAAGCCACCCTTATCAAACATGTGTTGCAATCTCTACCCATTCATCTCCTCTCAGCAGTGTCTCCTCCTAAAGCTATCATGAAACAAATTTAAAGAATGACAGCTAACTTCATTTGGGGTATGGACAAAGATAGAAACAAATATCATTGGGCTTCATGGGAAAAATTTCATATCCACTTATGGAAGGAGGTACTGGCTTTAGAACAATAGCTAATGTGGGCAAGTCTATGAAATTCAAACAATGGTGGTCCTTTAGAACTAAACAATCCCGGTGGAGTGACTTTTTGAGGGCTAAGTACTGTAAGAGGTCACATCCAGTATCCAAGAAATGGAACTCTGGACAATCTCAGACCTGGAAAAAGATGATGATCAACAAAAAGGAAGTGGAACCTCACATTCTATGGAAGCTTCATTCTGGCACATCCAGTTTTTGGGGAAAAATTGGTTAGTCACAGGTCCATTGGCAACTTTCAGAAATTTGTGTTTGATGAGATAAGGTCATTGGACCTATAATGGGTTCTATCGGATTTGATTACGGTATGTTTGGAAGAATAATATCACAAGTCGGCTTAGAATTTGGCTTTGGTTCTTGTCGGACGAGAGAGAGCTCCATAACCTATTGATCTAATGAGTGGTTATGAGTTTCTGCGTGTTTCTTTCATCATCTATAGTGTACTTTTGAACGAGGTTTTATTTGATATGAGGTTAATTATCGGTACCGGGTTTGTTTTTGAGCAGCTATTGTGATTAGAAATTATTGCTGCGAGTATGCGAGTTATGTGGTATTTCATGTGATTACACCTTCGGTTATGGTTGTAGCTTGATACAGCTTGTTCAGACATATACAGTGTGTAGGTGCGAGGTTCGAGTTATGTAACGAATTTTGGATGTTGGAAATTAGGTTCTAAGGTTTACAGACTAAGGTTGAAGTAAAGATCTTCAGTTATGTTATGTTGTCGGTCTTATATGGATTGAGGTGACATGGGATCACCCCCATGTATGTGCAAGGGGAGTTTACACAGCGATTTGATGGCTTTGGAGCGACTCTTGGCACGATTGAGGACGAACGTATATTTAAGTGGGAAAGAATGTAACGAACCAACCGGTCATTTTGAGAATTTACATTTCCGTTCAGCTGTTTGAAGTCTTGAGTAGATTCATATTATGTATTATGACTTGTGTGAAACGTCGGTTTTGTTTTTCTAGTGATTCAGGATTGATTTGGAAAATCGATTCTCAACTAGGAAGATTTAAGTTGGAAGAGTTGTCCAAGTTTGACTTTTGTGTATTTGACCTCAGATCGGAGTTATGATGGTTCTATTAGGTCCGGATGGTGACTTTGGATTTAGACGTAAGCCCGGATTTGCATTTGGATTTTTCTAGAAGGTTTCGGTACTATTTGGCAAAAGTTAAAAATTTGAAGGTTTGGAATGTTCATAAGTTTGACCGGGAGTTGATGTTGATGTTATCGGGTCCATATAGTGGTTCTGGGAATTGGAATAGGTTCGTTATGTCATTTGCAACTTGTATGCAAAATTTGAGGTCATTCTGGGTTGATTTGATATGGTTCGACACGAGTTTTTGAAGTTGAAAGTACAAAAGTTCATAAAGTTTTATTTGAGGTCCAATTCATGATTTTGATGTTGTCATGTGTGATTTGAGGCCTCTAGTAGGTACGTGTTATGTTTTGGAACTTTTGGGTATGTTTGTACGGGGTCCCAAGGGGCTCGGGTGAGTTTCGGAAGTGGTTCGGATCATTTCGGATGGTTTTTGTATTGCTGATTTCTGGTGTGTCTGGAAGGCATCGCGATCGCGATCAAGAAGCTAAGCTCGCGATCACATAGTGGAAATCTGGAGTTGGGTAATTTCTTAATCGCGTCCGCAGACTTGTCGTTGCGTTCGCATAGCTTTGTGAGGATTGATCATCGCGGTTGCATTGTATTACCGCGTTCGGGAAGGAGAGCTGGGGGGATGGTGGATCCTTAATGGCGTTTGCATAAGTCTTATCGCATTCACGCAGCCTTAGTATCTGTGTTCATCACGTTTGCGTGACCAGTATTGCGAACACATAGAGCTTTTTGGTGGCAGTAGCGTTTGTTCATCGTGATCGCAAAGAAAATCCCGCGATCGCGATGGTTATTATTGTTCAGTGATCATAAGTACTCTATTCCAAAGGTTTCGCACATTTTATCATATTTTGAGCTAAGGAGCTCGGATTTGGGCGATTTTGGAGGTGATTTTCAACACATGAATTGAGGCAAGTGTTTTCTACTCGGTATTGATTATATTATGTGACTCCATCTTCGATTGGCATTTGATTGATGATTTCAAAAGAGAAATTGGGGTTTTTGTCTAATCTTTCCTAAAGTAAATTTTTGAGTTTTGAATATCGATTCAGATTCGAATTTGAGTGCAATTTGTATGGTTGGATTCGTAATTGAATGGGTTGTTAGATTTTGTGAGTTTTGTTAGGTTTCAAGGTGCGAGCCCAGGTTTGACTTTTTGGTTGGCTTTGAATAAATGAGAAAAGATTTTACTTTTATCATTCGGTATTGTTTCTTTAGGCATTATTTGCTATTTTTGAGTTACTTTTGGTTAGTTTCGAGCCGTCAGAGACCCATTGTATCCATCTATCTTCATCATTGCGGCAGAACTACATTCCCATATGCTTAACAAAGTCACTCATGACCAGTTTTCCAATGGGTTTTATATGGAGAAGAGGGGTCCACAAGTTAACCGCCTGAGCTTTGTTGATGATGTGATCATCTTCACATCAAGGAGCAGGGTGTCATTATTGAAAATAATGAAGATCTTGGAGGATTATGAAAACACCTCAGGGCAGAAAATCAACAAGGCCAAGAGCCACTTTATGACCCCATCCTATGTGTTCCGGTACAATGCTAATAGAATTCAACAGATTACAGGTTTTACCAGAAGGGAATCCCCAATCACTTACCTTGGTTGTCCGCTCTACATTGAGAGGAAGAGAATCATACACTTCAATGACTTAATTTCCAAGGTTGTTAGAAGAATCAGAGGATGGAATGGTAGAATGTTATCCTATGGAGGAAAAGCTACACTAATCAAACATGTGTTGCAATCTCTACCCATTCATCCGTGTCATCTCCTAAAGTTGTCGAGAAACAAATTGAAAGAATGGCAGCTAACTTCTTTTGGGGTATGGACAAATATGGAATCAAATATCATTGGGCTTCAAGTGAAAAAATGTCCTATCCTCTTGAGAGGGGGGGGGGGGGTACTGGCTTTAGAACAATAGTTGATGTGTGCAACTCTATGGATTTCAAACAATGGCGGTCCTTTAGAACTAAGAAATCCCTGTCGAGTGAGTTTTTGAGGCTAAGTATTGTAAGAGGTCACATCTAGTATCCAAGAAATGGAACTCTGGACAATCTCAGAGCTGGAAAAAGATGATGATCAACAAAAAGGAAGCTGAACCTCACACTCTGTGGAGGCTTCATTTTGGCACATCCAATTTTTGGTGGGATAATTAGTTAGGCACAGGTTCATTGGCAAATTTCAGAAAGTTGTGTTTGATGAGATGAGGTCATTGATTATGGTTTGTTTGGAAGAATAATATCGGAAGTTGGCTTACAATTTGGCTTTGGTTCTTGTCGGACAAGAGAGAGCTCCATGACTTATTGATATGATGAGTGGTTAAGAGTTTCTGCATGTTTCAACATTCGCAGTGTATGAAGGTTTTGAACGAGGTTTTATTTGATATGAGGTTTATTACCGGTACCGGGTTTGTTTTTAAGCAGCTACTGTGATTGGAAATTATTGTTGTGAGTATGCGAGTTATGTGGTATATATTGTCATTACACCTTGGGTTATGGTTATGGCTAGATACAGCTTGTTCAGACTTATACAGTGTGTAGATGCGTGATTTGGTTTATGTAATGAATTTTTGATGTTGGAAATTTGTTCTAAGGTTTACGGACTAAGGTTGAAGTAAGGATCTTTAGTTATGTTGTGTTTTTAGGCTTATATGGATTGGGTGACATAGGATCACCCCCGAGTATGTTCAAGGTGAGTTTACACAGTGATTTGATGTCTTTGGAGTGACTCTTGGCAAGTTTGAGGACGAACTAGTGGGGGAGAATGTAACGACCCAATCGGTCGTTTTGAGAATTTACATTTTCGTTCATCTATTTGAAGTTTTGAGTAGCTTCATATCATGTATTATGACTTGTTTGAATTGTCGGTTTTGGTTTTCAGGTGATTTGGGATTGATATGGAAGAATGATTCTCAACTAGGAAGCTTTAAGTTAGAAGAGTTGACCAAATTTGGCTTTTGTGTATTTGACCTCGGATCGGAGTTATAATGGTTCTATTAGGTATGGATGGTGACATTGGACTTGGACGTATTCCCGAAATTGCATTTGGATTTTTCTAGAAGGTTTCGACACTATTTGGCCGAAGTTAAATATTTGAAGGTTTGGAATGTTCATAAGTTTGACCGAGAGTTGACCTTGACGTTATCAGGTCCAGATATTGGTTCTTTCAATTGGAATAGCTTCGTTATGTCATTTGGAACTTGTGTGCAAAATTTGAGGTCATTCTGGGTTGATTGATATGGTTCGATGCGAGTTTTGGAAGTTGAAAGTTCAAAAGTTCATAAAGTTTGATTTTAGGTGCAATTCATGATTTTGATATTGTTATGTGTGATATGAGGCCTCGTGTAGGTAGGTGTTATGTTTCGGAACTTGTTGGTATGTTCGAACGGTGTCCCAAGGGGCTCGGGTGAGTTTCGGATGTGGTTCAGATCATTTCGGATGGTTTTTGTATTGCTAATGTAAGACCCCGTAAAATCTTACCAAACCGGATATTCGTGGTGCCGAGATAGGATATTGTGGTATGGTTACCGCGCACTTCGTGCAAGTTTGATTCAATTTGGGTGATTGTGGATCGACTCACGAAGTCAGCACACTTTTTGCCAATTAAATCTACCAACATAGCGGAACAATGTGCTTAGTCATATATCAAGGAAGTAGTCAGGCTGCATGGCACTCCAGTTTCTATCATTTCAGATCGCAGAGCTCAGTTCACGGCTAACTTTTGGAAGAAATTTCAGCAAGGTTTGGGTACTCAAGTGAATCTTAGTACAAGCTTTTATCCACACACTGACGGGTAGGCAGAGCGGACTATTTAGACGCTTGAGGATATGTTGCGTGCTTGCGCTCTTGACTTCAGGGGTAGATGGGATGATCATTTTCAACTCGTAGAGTTTTCTTACAACAACAGCTTTCATGCTAGTATTCAGATGGCACCATTTGAGGCATTATATGGTAGGAGATGTAGATCTCCTATTAGGTTGTTTGAGATTGCGGAAGCTGAATTGATAGGGCCAGACCTCGTGCATTAAGCTATGGAAAAGGTTAAGATCATTAAGGAGCGGTTGAAAACTACTCAGAGCAGTCAAAAGTCCTATTCGGATGTTCGTCGAAGAGATTTGAAATTCAAGGAAGATGATTGGGTATTCTTGAAAGTTTTCCCCATGAAGGGTATAATGCGGTTCGGAAAGAAAGGGAAATTGAGTCCGAGGTAGGTCGGGCCGTAGAAAATCATTCAAAGGATCGGTCAGGTGGCATACAAACTTGAGCTACCACCTAAGATGTCATTAGTACAACCGATATTCCATGTGTCTATGCTGAAGAAGGTAGTGGGAGATCCATCAACTATTGTTCCAGTTGCGACCATTGAGTTTAATGAGGAACTGTCATATGTAGAATTCCAGTTGCCATTCTTGATGGGCAAGTCCGAAAGTTGAGAAATAAAGAAATTGCCTCCGTGAAAGTGCTATGGCAAAATCAGCAGGTTGAAGAGGCTACTTGGGAAGCCAAGGAAGAAATGAAAAAGAAGTACCCTCATTTGTTTGAATAGCCATGTAATAGTTCTATGAAGCTACTTCCCATAAATTTTGTATCACTTGTTTAGTTGATGTAAAGGTGTTCCTTTTTTTGTTATATGTTGCTTATGAGGCCACAGTTGGTGTCATTTTGTGTTATGTTACGTCATTTGATCATATATATGTCTTGTTAGGATGTGTTTCTAGGGGCTCTCTGATAGGTGGATAGGCCCAGTTACAAAGGAAACTCTGGCAAAAATTTTGGGAATTTAGGGAGTTAGTCAAATTTGGGATTGCGGGTGTGTGGTATGATAAACTGAGTTGCTTAAGATGCTAATAGGGAACCTTGATCCTCATTCGAGGACGAATGATCTTAAGTGGGGGAGGATGTAAGGCCCCGTAAAATCTTACCAAAAAAAGGAAGAAAAAAAACGGAAATTCATGGGGCCGAGATAGGCTTATGGCTTAAAAATAGTAGAAAATCCTCGCGGCTCGGACGTTTTGGGTTGAACCATACACTAAAGAGTTCAAGTAAAATGTTTTGCAAAGGTGTGCGTTTCTACGGCGCATTATGCGGCCGCATAATCACTCTGCGTTGTAGAATGGCCGCAGAGTGCGGAGTCTTTTTTGCCATTTTTATGTCATTTTTTGCAGCCTAATATGGCACCGTAGAACCATTTCGCGGGCCACACTCTGATCGCATATCCAACCTTGAGATTTTTCAGAAGGTGGTTTTTCAGTACATTATGCGACCGCAGAATAGGTCTGCGGACCGCAGACTGGTCGCACACGGAAGCGAAAATATAAGCTCCGGAGGGAAAATTATGTGGCCCATTTTGCGGACCACAGAACATTATCCGGTCGCATATGCGACGGCAGATCTGTGTCGGGGCTCCTATTTTCTAATTTTTAAATCCTCCCCTATTCCGTTAAAACATATACCATAGACCACTTTTGAGCTTATTCCTGATATTTTTAGAGTGAGGGAGAGAGTTTGTAGAGTGAGAGAATAACCTTCACACCAATATCCATCAATTCTTGTTCAACTCTTGAAGATTATCAAGAAGTCCCTCACATTGAAGGTAAGAATCTATGCCCTAGCTGTTAATTTAGAAAGTTTAGTAAAAAGGGGATAGAAAGAATTACTGGGTGTGGGGTGGAAATCTTGCATTCATGTAGTCCTAAAGTATGTGGGGAGGTTGTAAGCTAATGATAGTAAAGATTGGGGAGCGGGATGGTGAAATCTTTCATAAAAAGGGCCTTAAAACCTTAATGCACACTTGGTGGTCGATAAAATGCTCCAATGAGCTAGAACCATGATCATTTCCCTAATTTTAGTTCAATTGGTTATATTTCTACAATAGATTGGTGTTTCTAAGATTCCCAAAACATTTTATAGTGTAGGGAAGCTCAACTGAGGTATGTGGCTAAAACCCTTCTTCTTAGAATGAAATTCCACGGTGTTCACGTAATTGGTGTAAGCCCCCTGCCCCCATTGATCATTATAGAGTTAGCTATTCCGAATATGTATGTGTTGTAAGATATATGTTCAATGTGTAATCGAAATGCCTTAATGCTTCATCATGTTATCTTATCAATTGAGGATGTGTTCAAAATATGGAAATATGTGTTAAAATGTTAGGACTTCAAGTCAAATTCGAATAATGATTGTTATGCCAAAGTGTATGAAAAACCTTTATGTGCTTAGGATTCCCAAATTGCTCACATGTGTACTAATGTCTTATATGATAGGCTTAGTGTTGTTGATGGTGATAATAATGTTGAATGTAAAAAGGGAAACTTGAATTTTGAAATTCGGCCAAGTGCCAAGAATGACTTTATAAATGAGGCCACTCGTGCCAATGTATTGAAAAGATGGGAATGAAACATGAAGCGAGATGATTGATTGAAAGGATGATGTCTCAAATGAGATGGCCTAGCCGATCGGGCCGTGATCGAACTCCATGCCGTACACATGGTGGTAACTGTGCGGGAAATGGTAATTTAAATTGAGGATATGGTTGATGTCTCAAATGAGATAAACTAGCCGATCGGGTCGAGATCGGACTCCGTGGAAGAACACGGTGGTACTGTGGATTGTGGCATATCGGCACTAAAGATCACCCAACCTAATAAGATGGAAATTGACTTGAGAACTTATATGATCCTTACTTGATGTTTTAGTATTGTTTCAAGCTCTTATTGAACTCATGACTGTTCCCCCCTTGTATTATTGTTCATTCTATTGAGATGGTGTTTTAGCTTTACATACTAGTACTATTCGACAGTACTAATGTCCCTTTTGCCGGGGGCTCCGCATCTTTAAATGGATATAGGTGGTTCCATAGCAGACAGTGTTGATCGCAGTTAATAGTGCATCCTCTTCCCAGCAGACTCGGTGAGTTCCATTTCATCCCGGGGTCATGTACTGTATCTTTTGTTCATATTTTTACCACGTTTTGAGGTATAGCCGGGGCCTTGTTTCCAGCATTAGCATAACTCTCTTTTATATCTTTAGAGGCTCCGTAGATACTATGTGGGTTGCATATGGTTGTTAGAAAGGTCAACGGATTATGTTGTGTTTTAAACTCTTGTTCCACTCAATCATAAGAATGTGTGTATCTTGAAACTTAACAATGTATGTAACTAATGAAATGATTTAGTAATGTATATATGATTTTCCTATTGTCTAATTAATGAAAACATGCCCTCTCTTGATCATAAGTGAGTCGGGTAGAAATTGACTAACAGACTTGCTTGACCGGGTTCACTCGATTGAGCGTCGGTCACACTCCCCGATGTTTGGGCGTGACAGCTAATTTCTGGTGTGTCTGTAAAGCATCACAATCGCAGAGCTAGGCTCGCGATCGAAAATCTGGAGCTGGGTAATTTCTTCATCGTGTTTGCGGACTTGTGGTCGCTTCGCATAGCTTTGTGAGGATTGATCATCGCGGTCGCATTTTAATACCGCGTTCGTGTAGAGTCGCGAAGGAGAGCTTGGGGGCTGGTGGATCCTTAATGGTATTCGCGTAAGTCTTATCACATTCACGAAGCATTGGTGTCTGTTGTCATCAAGTTCACGCTACCAGTATCGCGAGCGCCTAGAGCTTTTTGGGGGCAGTAGTATTTGTTCTTCGCGATCGCGAAGGAAATCCCACGATCGCGATGGGTATTGATGTTCAGTGATTATAAGTACTCTATTTCGAAGGTTTCGCTCATTTAATCATATTTTGAGCTATGGAGCTCGGATTTGGGCGATTTTGGAGGCGATTTTCACCACATGGATTGAGGTAAGTGTTTTCTACTCGGTTTTGATTATATTCCGTGATTCCATCTTCGATTGGCATTTGATTGATGATTTCAAAAGAGAAATTTGGGGTTTTTGTCTAATCTTCCCTAAAGTAAATTTTTGAGTTTTGAACATCAATTCAGAATCGGATTTGAGTGAAATTTGTATGGTTGGATTCGTAAATGAATGGGTTGTCAGATTTTGTGAGTTTTGTCAGGTTCCGAGGTGTGAGCCCGAGTTTGACATTTTGGTTGACTTTGAATAAATGAGTAAAGATTTGACTTTTATCATTTGGTATTGTTTCGTTAGGCATTATTTGCTATTTTCTAGTTGCTTTTGGCTAGTTTCAAGCCATCTGAGGTTGATTTGCGTGGGATTGCGTTTCTAGAGTGTTGTTTGGCTTGCTAGGTATTAGATTTGGCTTGTTCGGGGTAGGTAACTTATCTAATCTTGGATTTGAGGATATTAACCCAGGGAACTATGTTATAAGAGATGTATTGGAGTGACGCACATGCTAGGTGACGAGCTTGTGGGCGTACACCGGGGTAAACATGATTCAAGTTGACTATTAGACTATGACCGAACTTGTGTTCCTATTATTTTGTTTTATTCGTGAATTCCTTACTTGCTAGAGTAATTGAGCTGTGATTCATGTTAGAAATCATTTTTAGACTATGTGCTTATTCAGCTGAGACTAATGAGGTTATTTCTATTCTTTTGAGTTATCTACTTTAACTGCAATTACATATACTTAGTCATGGTTCATCATTTGCATATCACATCTCAGTCTCTGTTCATCATTCATTGTTACATCACATGTTATCATGATTTGGGTTGAGTGGTACGAGATTTGTAAGCCCTTGAGACTTGAGATATTGATGACTGAGGTGAGCCTGAGAGCCGTGCTATGAGTGATTATTGTGGATCGGGCTACATGCTGTAGGAGGCCATATTGGCTTTACTATTATTTATTATCGTGGATCAAGTTGCACGCCACAGTAGGCCTTATAGTCTTTATATTAGTGCTTGGGCAGGATCCGCCCCTTCGGAGTCTGGCATACCAGCAGTGAGCGCAGGTAAAGTGATATATATATATATATATATATATATATATATATATATATATATATATATATATATATATATATATATATACGTGCTTTGGTGGGGGGCTTATGAGCCAGGCACTCGTGCAGTGCTGAGTGATTGTGTGTGTGTATGATGAAGTGGGCAATTGAGACAGACACCTTGAGTATGTTAAGAGTGAGAGTACCTGGGAATATCGCCGTGAAATCATTCGTTTGACATGCATACTTGGCATGTAAGCATAGAGATGCATCTTCCTCATGCTAGACGGTATTGTGACATTCATGATTTGACATGTACATTTGACATGTTGGCATAGAGATGTATACTCCTCATGCTAGACGGTATATAGTAATTGATGACTTGACATGTATATTGACATGTAAGCTTCATCATGCTAATTGGTAAACAGAAATTCTTATCTGGTGTTGTGAATTTGAAATACAGTTCTATTGATAAACTCATGTTTAGTTGATTTTTAGTTGTAATATCTGGACTTGACTGTTATACCTAGAAAGTGTCTCTACTTTTTCGTAACTATGAACAAGCTGAGCATAATATCTTTGAGCTATTACTTTTACTGCCTCCATTATATTATTATGAGTTAATATTGGCTATTGGTGTTGGACACTGACCTTCTTTCGAGCTCATCACTGCTTTCAATCTAAGGTTAGGTTTGTTACTTATTGAGTACATGTGGCCGGTTGTGCTCATACTATACTTCTGCACCTTGCGTGCAGATTTTGGAGTTGATGTTGCTGTGTATGGCGGGAACTGGCATTGAAGATGATGCGTCCCGATTATAGCTGCCTCTTGTTCTTGGTAGCTTTAGTTTTATAAATCTGTTTATGTATATTTCGAACAAATGATGTATTTATTTCGTACCAGCTTTGTAAATTCTAAGTCCTAGAAGCTCATGACTTGTACTACCAATCCTTGGGATTTTGTATAGAAAGCTCAATTATTTTATTTATTGATTCATGTTATCCTATTTGAGTTGTGTTGTCTATCATTTGGCTTACCTAGCGGGATGGGTTAGGTGCCATCACGACTAGCTGAATTTTTTGTCGTGGCAGCAGGCCCCTATTGGTCAACCTTTGATTAGATGATAAGTTATTTACCGAGCCTACTGTGGTTGAGTGCTTATGAGAGCCTAGAATGGCCGAGATACCGAGCCTAGAATGGTCGAGCGCCTATGAGAGAGCCTACTACGCCTAGTACCGAGGCTTATAGGGTCGGGCAGCTATTTTACTTACTATATTGAGAGAGTTGAGTCAGTATCAACAGGTAAGCATATCTTCAGATCATCTTTGACTCCTAGTTACTTTCAATTATTATATTATCAGTTAAGTTTCTGCTTTCAGTTATTCTATTGCCTTACATACTCGGTACATTATTTTGTACTGACGTCCCTTTTGCCGGGGGACACAACATTTCATACGTGCAGATCCTGATTGACAGCTAGATAGGCCTTCCCAGTAGACAACCAAACATTGCTTGATTGGTAAGCTCCACTCCCCCGGAGTTACCAGGTCTAAACTTTGGAGTCCACTTTATTTATACAGATTTGATGGGCAGGTCGAGGCCCTCTCCCGACCATGATACAGTTCAATTATCTCTAGAGGCATGTAGACGAGTCATTTATATTTTGTGTATCACTATTATGGCCTTGCCAGCCCTATGTACATGTTCAGTTTGGTATTACTGGTAGTAGACGTTCATGGCGGCTTCGTCGGCCTGCACAGTCATGTATATGAGATTTTGCATATGTCTACCTCTCGGATGAGATAGATGCTAGTTTCAGATGATTCAGAATATAACCTCGCCGGCCTTGATTGGTATTGTCAGCTTGCAAGTAGGCCTCGTCAGCCTAAGTTGAGGGTTACCCCTCCAGAGTTTGCAGTTACAGAGTGGTACGCTCAGGTCGAGTATGACATTGGGTGCCGGCCACGCCTCCCGAGGTTTGGGGTGTGACATACCATAGAGTTTTTTTTGAGTTATCCAACAAGATAGCTATGTTGGATATAGCATGAAGTCCTATCGATTTATCATGACATGCATGCCATCATTTTGAAATGTATGTTTCCTTTTGTAGCTTTGAAATCTTCAAAAAAAGAAAGCATCGGAAGTAAAACTTTGAAATCATGACAATCAAGTAGCGTTTGTTCATTATCCTACCGAATTGGCATGACTGCCTGTGAAACCACAGCCTCATGGCAACAGACAAGCATAATTAGTACCCCATCTATAATACTAGGAAGCAACAAACAAATCCTCAAACGTCAAAGACTAAAAGCCTAATAGAGAAAATACAAAATTTAAGAACTAGGAATATAGAGGGGTGGAACAGTGAAACTGATCCGCTCTGAGCTTATCCCTTCTATTCAAAGGCTTCATCATCGTCATGTTGAAGTGGCTGAGCGGCTGCTTGCAAAAGTTCTTGAGTATTTTAGTCCGAATATTTTCATTAAACTTGGACCATATTTGCACAAATGTCAAGAGCAGGCACAAAATCCAAATATCAGCACAAAAATATACTATTTGTATAAATTAGAGTGGCATATGAATGGAAAAACTGGCTTTCAGCTGCGCACATTAAGCAGGCAAACGTAACAGATTAATGCTGAAAAAATTAACTCACTAAATTGCCTCTAATGGTACTCATTTGACATCTTGCTTCAAAATGGCTTCCGAAAGATCCTAGTTTCTGATGATAATATAACAGTTACATAACCAGTAAATATAAAAGAAAAAGGAAAAAGGAGGGGAAAAAAATGAATACTAATCGCCTCACAGCACATCAAGTATGACTACATTATACTCGGATACAAAAATAGCTCAACTGATGTAAACTTGCTCCATCTCCAGAAGTGGAAAGTCTTCCTATGCATCTTCTGCCTGCTTATATTCAGCATCCCAAGTTAGAGTTAACTTCATACAGCAGCTGTCTCTTCAATTATTCCTTCCTTGGCTTCCTTAGCTTCCTCGCCTAGAGTAAATCGGACGAACCTCCTAACTTTAATGTTCTCTCCAAGGGCGGCAACAGTTTGCTTTACCAAATCCTTCACCAAGACACTGTCATCTTTTATGAAAGGCTGCTCCAAAAGAACAAGCTCTCCAAGCCTCTTCGAGACCCTGCCCTCAACAATCTTCTCCCTTATATTTTCAGGCTTGTTCTTAAGATCTTCTCTCTGCATTTCCAACTCCTTTTCCTTGTTGACAAGGCTTTCTGGAATCTCATCAATTGATACAAACTGCACCTGAGGGCAGGCTGCAACTTGCATTGCCAAATCATCGACAAATTCCTTAAAGGTTTCACTTCTCCCCACAAAGTCGGTTTCACAATTAATTTCAATTAGCACACCAATTCGGGAGTCATGAATGTATGAACCAATCCTCCCCTCAGCAGCAAGTCGGCTGGACTTTTTATCAGCAGTCGAAAGACCCTTTTTTCGGAGGTATTCTTGTGCCTTTTCAAGATCCCCTCCTGTTTCGGAGAGAGCTTTCTTGCAATCCATCATCCCAGCTCCAGTTTCTTCTCGCAGCTGTTTAACCAAAGAGGCTGAAACTGCTGCTTTTGGAGGCCTGCATTAACATCCATTAAACATAAACTAATCGTGAGAGATAAAAAAATATATGGTTTTTTTGGGGTTCAAAACAGGTTAGGACAAAATATCGGCGTGGAGTAAGATGAGAAACAAACTCTGATAAATTATTTCAGATTACCTCTTCCATAATGCTGCTGGAACCAGATTTCATTTGAAATAGATAAAGTAAAATGTGTGCTTAGGTTTAGAAGATTGCATAAGCACCTTTTGAGCCTAAAAACATAGCAGAAAACTGAAATTCTCATATAATAATGAAAAGTTGTGTAACAACAATTAGCCAGCTGAAAAAGGGAAATTATAATCTGAGTCGTCAAGAAATTATACACATTTCTGGTTGCTCAGAGTTTGAAGAAACGTAATAAATTGGTAAGAAGTAATTCTCAAGAAATTAGAAACATACTCAACAGTAGTCTCCTTGGCTTCAACAGCAGGTTGCTCTTTTCCTGGTGAGGCGACAGGTTTAGCTGCTGTTTGAGCAGCCACCTCTGCTGCAAAGTCTTGGCTCTTCTTTTCAAGACCTTCTCCCAGGTTGTATCTCACAAATCTCTTCACTTTAATGTTTTCACCAATCGTTGCAATTGTCTGCTTGACCCAGTCCTTTACCACCAACTTATCATTCTTAATGTAAGGTTGCTCCAGTAAGGCCAGTTCTTCAAGCCTCTTATTTATCCGCCCATCAACGATCTTGGATCTGATCTGCTCAGGTTTTGACAATAGATCTTCCTTCTGCATCTCGATTTCTCTTTCCTTGTTGATGATCTCCTCTGGAACATCTTCTGGAACAAGATACTGCACTTGGGGGTATGCAGCCACTTGCATGGCTAAGTCATCAACTAATTCCTTGAAAATGTCACCACGCGATACAAAATCTGTCTCGCAGTTAACCTCTACCAGGACACCGATTCTGCTGTCATGGATGTATGAGCCAATTCTACCTTCAGCTGTAGCTCTACTTGATTTCTTATCAGCACTTGCCAACCCCTTTTTCCTGAGATACTCCTGCGCTTTAACAATGTCACCTCCAGTTTCTGAAAGAGCATTCTTGCAGTCCATCATTCCAGCTCCTGTCTCTTCACGCAATTGTTTCACAAGAGCAGGTGAAATAGCTGCCACAATACCACAGAGGGCAGGATTTAGTGGAGCAGACATGCATTTCAAAGTACTATTTCGCTATAACAGTACCATCAAATAATTATGATGGATGACAATTTTACTTTATTTCAGTTTATCCAAATTCGCATTACAAAGAGATAGCTTGGCGGAATAAGTCAATTAGACCAACAAAAAGAAGGTCAAGAGACAAGAAAGCAGAGGATGTTGGATGGCCCTACAACCGTAATAGAGTATCTGAACATAACTAATCCCATTAACAGATTCTAGACGGACTGAAAGGGGTAGAGTCAGGAAGAAATGAATAGGTTAAATTTTACAAAACTACAGATTTCACCTACACAGGCAAACTAGTGATCCACTCAGATTTCAACAACCAGTAACGTTAAATATAGACATCACCCATCCTCATTGTCAGAATTTATATTCATACATCAAGACTTTCCACAAGTCTGACCTTTTGTGACACAATAAGGAAAGAGTCAACCTGAACTTTCTGGATATTAGTACTCAAATTCTCTTCAAGATTTATCTCTAGCAGCAGTTTTTATCACTTAGTTCCTTTATTCATAAATGTTCCCAGTAAATAAATTACAACTTACCATGTTTCAAGAGGATAACCACTGAATTAAATCCTCTTTTGTCCTATATGCATACACACACACACACACACACACACTTTGTGTGCTCTCTTCCTCTCCCTCTGACCCGACTAGCTTGGAATTGCAGCGTAAAAGTAGTAGCTGTTTGGATAAGCTATATAATGTATTAGATCTCTTGTAAGGGTGAAGCCTGCAATCTGTTATCTTTAGTGATGCTACATTCTTTTTTTATTCCTTAAGGAAAAAAGAAAAAGACGAAAGAATCTACTGTGACTAAAGATTCGATGAGCAGGGAACTGTGTTTGTAGCACAAATCTCATCATTGGTGTTTTCATACTCCCAAATCGAATGATGAAGGCAGTAGAACGAGCAAATTTTACCATTGTTGGGGACGAAATATTTGGGATCAAATAAAGATATAAGCTTACGATAGATTTGAGATTTATAAGTACAACGTAGGTAGAGAGAAGAAGTTCTCTTCAATTTGGAGTCTCCTTCATCACAAACTCTGAATGATGTTTACCACTTTAATTAATGATCAAAGAAACAACTAATGTAGCTACTTTAGAACCAGAACTTGAGTTTTTCTGGTTCATAGTTTCAGTGACATATTTAGCATGCAGTCAGGTGTACATGTGTAAAAAATCTATCCTCTAATGCAACGTCTTTCCCCAAGTAGTAGGTAAACGACCACCCCTTGCAGCTGTGACAAGCTTCTAAATCTTTGTCGCACAATTATTACAGCACTCGGTGTTGAAATTTTCACATCATACCTACTTAAACAAATGTTTGGCAACTAGATCCACAAATTTTACTCTAGAGATTCTTATTTCCACTTTAACATGTTAACGACAGCTATATTCCAGAAAAGAAAGGGAAAATAAAGGCAAAACCTTTTGCTGCGGCTTCATTTGATAAAGCAGTCCCATTTTGCTCATTTGAGTTCGTAACATTTCTATCTTGCTCGCAAAAAAATGATGTTTACCACTTCAATTAATGAACAATGAAACAACTAAATGTAGCTGCACTTTATAACGAGAACGTTTCTGGTTCACAGTTTCAGAGACATATTTAGCATGCAGTCAGGTGTACATGTGTAAAAAGTGACTATCCTCTAATGCAACGTCTTTCTCCAAGTAGTAGGTAGACGGCCATCCCTTCCGGATGCAACAAGCTTCTAAATCTTTGTCGAACATATATTACAGCACTCAGTGCTGAAATTTTCACATCGTACCTACTAAACAAATGTTTGGCAACTAGATCCACAAATTTTATTCTTATTCCCAGAAAAGCAAGGGAAAATAAAGGCAAAACCTTTTACTGCGGCTTCATTTGATGAAGCAGTCCCATTTTGCTCACTTGAGTTCGCAACATTTCTATCTTGCTCAGCAGCGGTAGCCACCTCTTCCTGTTGAGCAGATGTATCAGATGATTGGTCCTCTATGGAAGGAGTATTTTCAACTATACTCTCCACAACTTCAGCGCCTTCCTGACTTACTGTATGCAAAATTGGATTGTCAGCTAGTTTCTTGGTGACACGTCATAAATTTATCTTTCTCACATAACACAACATTATGTCCTTAAGTAAATTTCAAGATTTGCCCAAAGCAAGAAGATGATTCTCTCTCAATATGTCAATCAAACCTAAAAGCACATGTTTTGGTCAGAAAGCACTCTATAGATAAAATTGGAGACTGTGTAAGGACTGAACAAGATGCAATAGGATGAAGCAACAGAAGAATAATATACCAAACTTTCAACATGAACTATACCAGAAGTGCCTTTGCTTACCACCCATCTTTTCCACAGATAATATGTAAAGTGTACGTATATCATGCATCAACACCTTATTTTGGAATCACACATTTGGCGGCTCAGCAATGTAATAATTGTATCTGGTTGTTTGTCACAAATATGCATGCAAGAAGCAAGGATGTGAAATGAGTAATAAATCAGAGGGGAAATAGGAAAGTTTCATAGTAGAAACCTTCATCCTTGCTATTCTCCAAAAGAGCTTCAGATTGTCCAGCTGGGCTTGGTATACTTCCATTCTCATCGCCACTAGGTTCCTCTGTTTCTTTGGCAGCTTCTGTGACACTTGCTATTTGAGTTTCAACCTCATTTTTCGATACTGCATCATCAATTAGTTTCTCCACGACCTCCTCGCCAGCCACAGTTTCAGATGCTGAAATCTGATCAGCTATTTGCTCAGATGAGCCAGTTTCAGCTACAGGTTCCACAGCATCTCCAACAGGTGACGCCTCAGCTTGCTGACCAATGGTGGATGTGCTTCTTTCAGGAGTAAAATTTTCAGAAATTGACTCCGCTTCTTCATCAATGTTTGGTTTTGTATCCTCGTCATCTAGAGTTTCAGGAACACCATCAATTGCAGCATTGACTGATTCTTCCTCTTTGCCTGTAGTTTCAGGCAAGACATCCGTCTTATCAGCCGCCACATCTGCTTCCTCTACATCTTCCTTTGATTGTTCAGCTAGTTCCTCCTCTTTTTCCCTCTCATCCAAAAATGAAGAGATTTCTTCATTGCTACGGAAAGCCAAAACAAAAGGATTTGTCGCCGAATGGACAACACCCTGGTTGAGCTTTGAGTCCAACTCTGAAGCAGCTTCTTCTTTTTTCATAGTCAAAGTTACCTGTCCTCTGGTAATGCGTAATACACGGACACTAACTTCTTGACCTACTTGTAGTGAAGAGCCACTGTCGATAATTCCAAACGCTTCATCAGCTTCCTCTGATGCAGGCAGGAATCCTTCCTCTCCTTCAGGAAGAGATATAAAAGCACCAGATCTGGCTAAATTTTTTACAGTGCCCTCAAGATCTTGCCCTTTGACAAACTTCGAGACTTTCTTAACCTCATCTCTCCTTTGGTTGTTCCTTTGTGTGTTCTTCCTTGGAGTTCGGGGTCTGTCACTGCTGGTTGGAGCATCTTTCTGTTGCTGAGGCCTACTAGGATCATCACTTTCACGCATGGTGAGAGATATGCGCCCAGTCTCAGTGTTTGCTTCAACTAATCTCACTGTCACCTCTTGTCCAACGGATACAATGCTTCCGACATCCTTTACAAAACTATCACTCAACCTAGAAACATGCACAAGCCCATCTGTAAAAGCTCCAAAATCAACAAAAGCGCCAAATGGCTGGATTGATCTGACCTTTCCAGTAAAAGTTGCACCCGGAATAAGATCTTCATTCTTCACAGGGGGCATCTCACTTTTCCTAGCAGGTCTTGTACGCTTAGATCGAACAGACGTTTCTTCACTTGTGTTAGAAGCATCGGATGAAGCTTTTGAGGCTTCACCTGATCCATCATCTGTAGCAGCTGATTCTACTTCTTCCACTGCTACACCAGTTTCAGTTGCTGATACTATGAAACCTCTTAATTTAGGTCGTAAAATGCAACCAACTCTAAAATGGGGAAACAATTTAGCAGATGTTGACAGAGGCAGGTTATATTTTGGGGTAGGTAAAGACTGCTTGCTCGATTTCCGCAAAACATTGCATCTTGATAAACATGTGTTCTTTCTCGTGATAAAGACAGCTCCTGGAGTAACTGAAACATTGCTAGTTGCAATTGGAACCATTGGAGCCACGTTGATTTGAGTTGTGTCAAAGATTTGTGAACTACAAGGATTGGGTCATCTGTTTCGCACCTGCGAAGTAAATGAAACGGTTAGAGAAAGAAGAAAACATGACTGTCATTCAATGTCATAATATTGTGATAGCAATTGCACCATGAGCCAAAAGACTATGAATATATAGAAAACCAGCAAAGCCCAGGGTAATATAGTACTAGAGTTCATTAAATTGATGGGTAACGGCATACGTTTAAACTTTAGCCATCTAGGCATGTGTCTGCTAATTGATCGAAAAGCACACACAAACAACATAATTTAAAGATGGATTTGTACTTAAACATCAAGATTGTGGTTGAAAAATTATTACTCCCTCTGTTCCGGTTTATGTGACCTTATTTTCCTTTTAAGTCCATTCCGAAAAGAATGGTCCCTTTCTAAATTTGGAAACAATTTAACTTACACTTCCCATTCTATTATCAATGACAAGCTTTTATAGCCAAACAATTGGATGGCACGTTTAAGACCACAAGTTTCGAAAGTCTTCTTTCTCATTCTTAAATTTGGTGCTCAGTCAATAGCTTCGCATAGGAGGGAGTATAAGCAATTCCAAACTCTAAAAACTCTTTCTATTCCAGTTAGTTTGTTTAACATGTAGATCAGCAGCTTAGAAGAACTCAAATTCATTAAAAAGAATGAAAGAGCTGACAAGCCAACTCTCCACATATCAGATGTAAAATGAATGTATCTCATAAAAAGATAATTCACAAATGCAATTCAATATGATATATTTTGAAACAACCAAGTAAAGTCGCTGATTATCTCACCAGAAATTTATCTTTAACAATTCAATAAACCAAAACCAACATGAGACTGAGTTACCTTTCAATTAAAAGATTCAATGGCACAGTTACACGAAGAACTTAAACCATTTTCACACAACAACTCGCAAATGAAGGTAAAAATAGAAATTCAAAAGAAAGGAGTAGAAACTAAAAACAGAAGGTTTAAGGACAAACCCAGCTTTGAAGTTGTTTTTGCTGAGGTGATAGGGGTGTTACACTCTCTCTCTCTCTCTCTCTCTCTCTCTCTCTCCCAGTTTCTGAGTTCAATGTGTGAGAGTGAGTGAATGAATGAGTATATGGCTAATAAAAAAGAGGGAAACGAAAGGTGGGGCTTTCTATCCTTATCCGACCATCATCTCTTTCTCAAAGACTATGCTGCTCTCCTCGATCGGGTCGGACAAGGGTTCGTTTTGCGTCGGATTTCGCATCCTGCAACCAAACCCGCAATCCGGCCCTTGGCAATTTTGGGCAAAGTAAGTTATGATAGCTAATACTTAATTTTTTTGAATTTAAATTTTAAAAAAAATGAAATTATGCATTATATTTAATGTAAATTTAAAATATACTTAACCGTTCTTTTTATGAAAATAATAATTTTTTATATATTTAAAATTATTTTTATTTTATGTTCAATGTTATCTTTCAAGTTTAGCACTTAGAATCATCTTGTTACAACTATCATGGCTGTACAACGACATTCATCTACCGATTAGGAATTCAACTATTATGCTAATGAAGATACTACTGCAGAGATTGAGGAAAGAGATGAGCCTTCTGGTATTCCTTTAGAAATGCAAGGCAAGTATTCTACTAATATGGAGGCTTTGTATGATAGAATTAGAAATGAATTTGTTGAGAAATATTATCATGTGTGAGTGACTTTGCTTATTATTTCATGGTGGATTATCAATATATAGTAATTTTTGGAATAGACTTCTAACTCATACTGAATGATGACAATATAATAAGTATTTATACTAGATACTAGATAATATTATATGCTTTGGTATAACTATATATGTNATATATATATATATATATATATTATTGATTTAAATCTTTAATATGTATGTTTATTTTATGTTGTATATTTTATTTAAAGAAAATAAAAAATAATAAAAGCCTCTCGCGATAAAAATTTAAGTTCATTTTAAGAAAAAATAATAATTATAAGGCCTTGGTACTATCCTTTTTGATAATTCGACACTCAAAAGCACATTTTAGAAATATTTTTCAAACATAATTTATTTACCAAATATTACAAAAAGTACTTCTTAAATTAATTGGCCAAACACAAACTATTTTTTTTCATAAGTACTTTTGAAAACAAGCACTTCCGAAAAAAAGTATTTTTCAAAATAAGCAGTTTTTGGCAACTTGGCCAAACGGTCTCTTAATCTAAAAGACGCTAAACTCCAAAATAACGACCAACACCTAATGCCCTAACTATAAACGGAAGAGCAGCTCAAATTTTGATAAAATTTCACAAAAGATTAGCACACAAAAAATTGAGATTACACTAGCAAATACTGTAGATCACAGAATTGTTGTTGAAGATTTGAAGATCGCGATCTAAAGCCTGAAAAAAATAGAGTGATAGCAACTGAAAATCCGACTTTTTTCTACTCAAATTATATTGAAGTGAAAATATTTTCAATCTATTTGAATCATAGTAGCTGATATGAGTTCGAAGATGTTGAAACTTTTGCTGCTCAAAATTCGCATCGTGTTGTTCATATTTTGATTTTTGAGACTAAAGAAGTTTAGTGCTCAAACTTCTGAATTTTTAACTAAAAATTATGTTCTTAGTCTGGAGATCTAGATATCTGGAGGTTTGAATCATAGCAAATGATTTGAGTTGAAAAAATTTGTTGTTGAAATTCACTATTTCACATTAACAGTGTTGAAATTTGCACTGTCGAGATTCAATTTTGGACATAAAAGCAGTTCAGCGCTCAAGTTGTGTAAAAGCATCGAACAAAAACTGATTTTTAACTGAAATTCTGTTGTCAATTTGGAGATCTGAACATCTTGAGGAATATATATCATAGCAGCTGATTTAAGTTGTATAAATTTCCTACTCAAATTTACTATTTGACATTAAGAGTGCTGAAAATAGCACTACTAAGATTCAATTTTCGAGATAAAAGCAGTTTAGTTTGATAATCTAAGTTGAGACTTTGTAGAACCATGGAAAATATACCAATTTTTTTGTAGCACAACGAAGAATGTGATGATAACTTTAATTTCATAAACTTTCATGTGCATGCCCATTTGTGAAATAAAAAATAAAATTTCATTTCCCCCTTCCCCACTCCATGTACGAATAAAGTGCGAAAGGGGGAGTAGTAATAAGTCATATGGAATCAATGGATTCATGATAAAGTAAAATCCCTCGATGACATATTTTATCACAATTAATATTTTTTGGCTGATAGAGGGATCAAATGGTATATAGTTCATTTGTTGGTAGCTTGGAGGATTAAAAGCATGCAATTCTAATAAAGACCTGTTGGAAATTTGAACAACTTCTTAGAGAGATTGTAAAACTGCTACAGAAGGACAATAGCACTATAGTTATTCAGTATGATATTGCTCAATGATATTTGCCAATTACAATTTGCAGCGATATGAGCGTTAGTGTTTACATGGAATTGAAAAAATTAAACGCAAGATGACAACACTCCCACTATGTGTGTTGTTTGCTAAAAATACTATAGATGCAAGCACCTCCAATGTCGATGTTGATACAACTTCATTAGAAATTGCACAATTTGAAACCAGTGATGTGATCAACACTTTATATGTGCAAGAAGGAGATGACACCTATAACTACTCGGTCGGTCATTTTGTGCATTGCAGCCCATTCCCCTATTTTTTGCCTTCTCTATGTTCATTTGTGGTTATGTGACTTACCGGGATGGTTGGATTAGTTTCGGGGAAGTTTTCGTAATGACCCGGCCGATCGTTTTGAGAGTAATAGCCCAATCCCTTATTTACTGCTTTCCCCGTATCTTTTTCTGCTTATGTGACTTGCCGAGAAGTTTAGTTTGTGGTTTCGGAGTGATTTGGATACTTAGTGCCTAAAGCGGAAGCTTAAGTTATAGGATTTTAACCATAGTCATAACTGTGTGAAGACGACTCCGGAATGGAGTTTCTTCTGTTTCGTTAGCTTTGTTGGGTGATTTTGGACTTAGGATCGTGTCCAGATTGTGAATCAAAGGTATGTAGCTGAATTAGGCTTGAAAACAAAAGTTGAATTTTTGGAAAGTTTGACCGGTAGTATACTTTTTGATATCGGGGTCGAATTCCGATCCCGAAAGTTGGAGTAGGTCGTAATGTCAATTATGACTTGTGTGCAAAATATGGGGGTCAATCGGACGTGATTTGATGGGTTTTGGCATCGGTTGTAGAAGTTTGATGTTTCAAGTTCATTAAGTTTGAATTAAAGTGTGATTCGTGTTTTTAGCGTTGTTTGATGTAATTTGAAGGCTCGACTAAGTTTGTATGATGTTTTAGGACTTGTTGGTATATTTGATTGAGGTCCCGGGGGCCTCCGGTGGATTCTGGGAGGTTAGCGGACTAGAATTGGACTTGTGAGTTGCTGAAGTGGGCATCAGCTGGTGTAATCGCACCTGCGGTGGGGTGACCGCAGGTGCGGACTCACACGTGCAGAAGGGAGCTCGCAGATGCCCCCTGGTCTGGGTAACCAATGGTCGCAGGTGCGACAAGAGGAGCGTAGAAGAGGAGCCGCTCCTGCAGGGGAGTGATCGTAGAAGCGGGAGCCGAGTGGGTGAGGACTTCGCACAAGCGGACCATTGTACGCAGGTGTGCACGCACAAGTGCGGCCACCTTATCACAGAAGTAGTCCCAGGCCTCTTAAGTCATTTCCACACCTGCGATAGAATTTTCGCAGTTGCGGCATCACTGGTACGGCTGAGGGTCCGCAGGTGCAAGATCACTGGCAGAAAAAGGCTAAGTTCGAGGATTTTATCCCATTTTTTATTTTGGGACTTTGAGAGCTTGGATTTGGGCAATAATTTGAAGGATCTTTAGAGGGAGCTATTGGATAACGATTCTTAACCCATTTATGGTTATATTCCACTAATCTATAGTTGATTTCATCATTTAATTAAGGACTTGGTTTGAGAAAATTGGGGAAAAACTTGGAAAGTTCTTCAACCAAGTTTTTGGGTATTGATTGGGATTTTGATATCAGATTTGAGTACTTTTGGTACAAGTGAACTCATGAGTGAACGGGTGTTCGTATTTTGTGACTTTTACCTGATTCTGAGACGTGGGCTCGGGTCGACTTTTTGGGGCAATTTTCTTATTTTGTTGCTTAAGCCTTGATTTCATTAATTAGATTAGTTTCTTATAGTTATATTTATGGTATGTAATTGCTTTTGGCTAGATTTGGGCTATTCAGAGTCGAAAAATTGTGGAAAGGGAATTCTTATTGATTGATTAAGCTTGGTTCGAGGTAAATGGCTTGCCTAACGTTGTGTAGGGGAAGTCCCCTTAGGATTGAGTACTGTTGTATTACTTCTGTGATATGTGAGCGCCGTGTATGTGAGGTAACGAGTGTGTACACGGGCTATTTGTTGTAAAATCCAATTCTTACTGAGTAATAACCTGTTTCATCTTAATTGAGTTATACCAACATGTGTAGTTATCATGTTTAGCCTAATATCGCATGTCTACGTGTCTTAAGTGCTTATTTGAACTTTGTGCAGCATGCTTAGTTGATTTCTTGTTTTTCCTTTATCTGTATTAATCTTAACTGTAGGATTCTTGCTGTTAATTGTTGTATTCATCGGTTTCGAGCTGTGTGTTTACTTTGGGACTACGAGGCAGTACCTCGGGAGATCCCCCAACACATTTGCTTTGAGACTACGAGGCGGTACCTCGGGAGATCTCCTGCACATTTACTTTTGAGACTACGAGGCGGTACCTTGGGAGATCTCCTTGCATATTTACTTTTGGGAATACTAGACGGAATCTCGGGAGATCCCCTGCTGTTTTATCCCTGTGTACTGTACTGTTATTTTTTCATCATTTCCTCTTTGTTAAATTCCAGTCTCTAATTACACTGCAATATTTTTCTACCTTATTTATTATATATACCAATAGGGCCCTGACTGACCTCGTCACTACTCATTCGAGGTTAGGCTTGGCACTTACTAGGTACTGTTGTGGTGTACTCATGCTACTCTTCTGCACATGTTTATGTGCAGATCCAGGTACTTCGTATCAGCCTCGTCGTCAGTGAGTAGTGAGACTTTGGAGGCTTCAAGGTATATCTACCGCGTCCGCAGAACTCGGAGGCCCCCCGTATTCCGTCCTATGCCATTTACCTTTTTGTAGTTTTTCTTAGACTTTGGCATATAGAGATACTTAGTTTCTTCTATAGCTTGTGACTTATGATGTTCGGGGTTTTGGGAGTACTGAGTATACTAGAGTGTTTGTTATTGTACATGCAGAGCGATATCTTTATCAGTTATTTAGTTATCTGTTGCAGTTAGTTGTTAAATTTTTGCTTTCATTTTTGTTATTCCGCAATGTTAGGCTTACCTAGTCATAGAGACTAGGTGTCGTCACGACATCTTACGGAGGGAGAATTAGGTCGTGATAAGTTGGTATCAGAGCTCTAGGTTCATAGGTGTCGTGAGTCACAAGCAGGTTTAGTAGAGTCTCGCATATCGGTACGGAGACGTCTGTACTTATCTTCGGGAGGCTATGGAATTGTTAGGAAAATTTGACTTTTTTTGATTCCTTGTCATGCAAAATTATTGACATCGAAATTCTAAACTTCTGTCTTCTATTATCTCACAGCTTGGGACGACACGTACAACCAGATCAGACGACCAGGCACCTACACCCCCTTCTAGAGCCGCGAGAGGTCAAGGCTGGGGTAGAGGCCTAGGACATCCACATGGTGCAGCCAGAGCACCCACACGAGCTACTACATAGGAGCCACCAGTATCTCCAGTCGGAGCACAGGCACCTGAGATGCCTGTTACCGCATCAGCTGTTCAAGAGACTCCACCCCCCTGCTAGAGCCGTGAGAGATCAGGTCCGGGGTAGAGGCCGAGGACATCCACATGGTGCAACCAGAGCACCCGCACGAGCTACTACATAGGAGCCACCAGTAGCTCCAATCGGAGCGTAGGCACCTGAGATGCCTGTTACCGCACCAGCTCTTTAGGAGACCCTTGCATAGTTCCTAAGCATGTTCGATACTCTAGCTCAAGCAGGGTTGATTCCCCTTGCTCCAACCACATCTCAAGCCGGGGGAGGAGCAGAGACTCCCGCCGCCCGCACCCTAGAGCACCGGTTCAGGTCGATCACGTTCTAGAGGTTATACCAGTACAGCCGGTAGCCCCAGCTCGGCCCGAGGGTAGGGCAACAGTTACTGAGGAGGAGCAGCGTAGGCTCGAGAGGTACAAGAAGTACCACCCTTCTACTTTCAGTGGCTTGGCATCAAAGGATGCCCGGGATTTTCTTGAGGAGTGCCACCGTATCATCCGTACTATGGGCGTAGCAGAGTTGAGTGGGGTTTCTGTCACTATGTTCCAGCTTAGAGGAGTGACCTATCAGTGGTGGCATGCTTATGAGTTGGGTAGTCTGGCTGAGGCAGCTTCACTTACTTGGACTCAGTTCTCGGATATGTTCTTGGGGGAGTATGTTCCAGATTCTCAGGGATGCTTGGGGCGCAGAGTTTGAGCAATTGTGCTAGGGTTCTATGGCCGTGTCAGAGTATGCGGTTCGCTTTAGTAATTGTGCTAGGCATGCACCAATCTTGGTTGCTACAGTTCGAGAGAGGGTCAGTCGATTTATCGAGGGGCTCCATCCCAACATCAAGATTAGCATGGCCCGGGAGTTGGAGATGGATATTTCGTACTAGCAGGTTATAACTATTGCTAGGGAGTGGAGGGCATGCTTGCTCGGGAGAGAGAGGAGAGGGAGGCCAAGAAGACTCGAGAGACTGGCTCTTATACTGGTACTCGTGCCCCAGCTGCAGTTCGTTATGGTATAGGCTATATGAGTCGCTCTGTTCATTCAACACTTCCAGCCGCCAGTGGTATTCCAGCTATTCCTAGGCCCCAGTAGCAGTATTATGCACCGCCAGTGTCTAGTGTACCTGCTGCACGGGGTTCTTTCAGCGCTGAGTTCAGCCGACCTGGCCCGAGCCCTTCATAGCAGCCACGCCCTTCGAGAGCTTGTTTTGAGTGTGGCGATACTCGCCATATGGTCAGCGATTTCCCCAGACTTAGGAGGGGTGCACCTCCACATACTTCTCAGGCAACGCGTGCTCCAGTAGGTTCTCATGCTATGATTACAGCACCAGCTACCACTCCACCTGCTCAGCCAGCTTGAGGTAGAGGTCGGGTAGGTAGAGGTCGACCTAGAGGGGGAGGCTAGCCCAGATATTATGCCCTTCCTGCTCGTACAGAGGCAGTTGCATCTGACTCTGTCATTACAGGTATTGTTCCGATCTGTCATAGAGATGCGTCGGTTTTATTTGATCCATGCTCCACTTATTCTTATGTGTCATCTTATTTTGCTCCGTATTTGGGCGTATCCGTGATTCCTTGAGTTCTCCTATTTATGTGTCTACACCTGTGGGAGATTCTATTATTGTTGACGGTATGTATCGGTCGTGTTTGGTTGTTCTTCATGGTTTTGAGACCAGAGCCGATTTATTATTATTTAGTATGGTAGATTTTGATATTATCTTGGGCATAGACTGGTTGTCTCTCCATTACGCTATTCTTGATTATACTCCCCGCAGAGTTATTTCATTTCTTAAAGCTCAACAAATGGTTGAGAAGGGGTGTGATGCGTATCTAGCTTATGTGAGAAGGGTGCCCCAGTCTTGCTTGAAAAGGGTTTCATTTAGCCCAATGTGTCACCTTGGGGTGCCCCAGTCTTGTTTGTGAAGAAGAAAGATGGTTCTATGCATATGTGCATTGATTATCGCCAGTTGAACAAAGTTACAGTGAAGAACATGTATCCATTGCCTCGTATTGATGACCTATTTGATCAGTTATAGGGTGCTAGAGTGTTTTCCAAGATTGACTTGCATTCAGACTATCATCTGTTGTAGATTCGGGATTCAAATATCTCGAAGTCTGCTTTTAGGACTCGGTATGGTCACTACGAGTTCCTTGTGATGTCATTTGGGCTGACCAACGCCCCACCAACATTTATGCATTTGATGCAATGTGTATTCCGTCCCTATCTTGACTCATTCATCACTGTGTTTATTGACGACATTCTGGTGTACTCCCGGAGTCGAGAGGATCATGAGCAACACCTGAGGACTGTGGTTCAAGCCTTGAGAGAAAAGAATTTATATGAAAAATTCTCAAATGTGAGTTCTGGCTAGATTTCGTGGCATTTTTGGGCCACGTAGTGTTGAGTGAGGGGATCAAGGTGGATCCTAAGAAGGTGGAAGCAGTGCAGAGTTGGACCAGACCGTCCTCAGCTACGGAGATCCGGAGTTTTCTTGGTTTGGCGGGGTATTACCATCAATTTGTAGAGGTTTTCTCATCTATTGCAGCACCTATGACCAGGCTGACCCAGAAGGGTGCTCCGATCAGGTGGACAGAGGAGTGTGAGGAGAGCTTTCAAAAACTCAAGACAACTTTGACTATGGCCCTAGTATTAGTATTTCCTAAAGGTCCAGGGTCATATACCGTATATTGTGATGCATCATGGATTGGACTTGACGCGGTGTTGATGCAGGACGGTAGGGTGATTGCCTACGCATCCAACAACTGAAGGCGCATGAAAAGAACTATCCCGTCCACAACCTTTAGTTAGCAGCTATTGTTCATGCCTTGAAGATTTGACGGCACTATTTGTATGGTGTCCCTTGTGAGATCTACACTGATCACCCGAGTTTGTTGCATCTGTTCAAACAGAAGGATCTTAACTTGCGCCAGCAGAGGTGGTTAGAGCTGCTTAAGGATTATGATATCACTATTCTATACCATCCCGGGAAGGCCAATGTGGTGACCGATGCCTTGAGTCACAGGGTGGAGAGTTTGAGGAGCTTAGCATATCTATCAGCAGCAGAGAGGCCGATATCATTGGATGTTCAGGCCTTAGCCAACCGGTTTATTAGATTGGATATTTCTGAGCCGAGTCGAGTTTTGGCTTGTGTGGTCTCCCAGTATTCTCTTTATGATCGTATCAGGGAGCGTCAGTATGATGACCCCCATTTGCTTGTCCTTAAGGACACGGTTCAGCACGGTGATGCTAAGGAGGTCACTGCTGGTGATGATGTTGCATTGAGGATGCAGGGCAGGCTATGTATGCCCAATGTAGATTGATTGCATGAGTTGATTCTCCAGGAGGCTCACAGTTCGCGGTACTCCATTCACCCGAGTACTGCGAAGATGTATCAGGACTTGAGGCAACATTATTGGTGGAGGAGAATGAAGAAGGACATAGTGGAATATGTAGCTCGGTGTCTAATTTGCCAGCAAGTAAAGTATGAGCATCAGCAACCAGGTGGATTGCATCAGAAGTTAGAGATTTCGGAGTAGAAATGGGAGCGGATTATTATGGATTTTATTGTTGGACTCCCATGGACTCTGCGGAAGTTTGATGCAATTTCGGTGATTATGGATAGGTTGACCATGTCAGTTTATTTCATTCCTGTGATGTAACGACCCGACTGGTCGTTTTGAACAATTGCATCCGATTCGGCAGTTCGAGTTCAAGAGCAGCTTCACATTATGTATAACGACTTGTGTGCAGGGTTGGATTCAGTTTTCGGATGAATCGGAGTCGAATTGAAAAGAAGGAATATAGTTTTGGAAGTTTAAGCAGAGAGAATTGGACCAGAATTTGACTTTTGTGTAAACGGCTCCGGAATGAGTTTTGGGGTGATGTCAGTAGCTTCATATGGTGATTTTGGACTTTGGCTTGTGTTCGAATTTGGGTTTGGAGGCCCGTAGGGTAATTTGGGGCATTTTGGTGAAAATTGGAAAAGTTGAAATTTGGGAAATGGAGAGGTTTGACCAATAGTTGACTTTTATGTTATCGAGGTTGTAATGTGATTCCGAAAGTTGGAACAACTCCGTTATGTCATTTGGGACTTGCCTGCAAAATTTGGTGTCTTTTGGAGTTGATTTGATATGGTTCGTACGCTTGGTTGCAATTCTAGAGGTTCTTGAAGTTCATGGTGATTTTCATGCGTTTGGGCATCTGATTCGTGGTCTAAGCGATGTTTGAAGTGATCTTAGATTGGGGCTAAGTTCGTATGATGTCATGGGATGTGTTGGTACATTTGGTTGAGATTCCAGGGGCCTCGGATAAGTTTCAGGGTGAATTTTGAGCGAGTCCGGGCATATCGGTACTCTGAGATGGTTCTGGCACTTTTGGGAGTGCGGACCACACCAAAAATATGCGGACCGCAGAGGAGTGTGCGGACCGCACTAAAATTATGCGGACCTCAGTGCGAACCACGCAATTTGGTGTGTGGCCGCACATCAAGATGTTCCGCAAGTGCACTGCTCTGACTTCGGAAGCGTATATCTTTTGATCTACAAGGAAATTTGAGATGATTCGAAAACGGAAGTTGTAGCCCTTCGTGTCTAGTTTCTAGAAATGTAAGGAAATCACAATTTGGACATTTGTAGAGAAAGTAACGACCAAAATAATAAAGCCTGTCACAACAGTCAAATCCTCCGCGGATAGCACTGGGTTTTTATGCGGACATCACTGGTGGAAATCCGGGAGGCGCACTATAAATATGAGGTTTAAGGTTTTATTTCATATTTTGACCTAGAGAGCTCGGATTTTGGTGATTTTTTGAAGGTTTTTCAAGAAATTCATCGGGGTAACTGATTCTAACTCGGATATGGCTAGAGTACATGAATCTATCACTGAATTCATCATTTAATTCGTGATTTGGGATGGAATTTGGGAAGAAAATTTGTGAAATCTTTCAAAAATGTAAAATGATGATTTGAAGGACCAAATGGTATCGGAATTGGATAATTTTTGTATGGGTGAACTCGTATCGGAATGGGTATTCGATTTTTGTAAATTTTGTCGGGTTCCGAGGTGCGAGCCCAGGGAGTTGACTTTTGTTGACCTTTTGCAAATTGTATAAGAATCATAATTTTGTTAATTGAAATTATTTTCTCTTGCATTGTTAGATGTATTCAAATCGTTTTTTGCTAGATTGAGTCGAGCATTGATGAATTGGTAAGGAAAAGCTAAATTGAGTATTGAATTGGCCGGATTGAGGTAAGTATCTTGCCTAACCTTGTGTGAGGGACTTCCCCTTAGGATTTGAGTCTTCCATGCTAATTGTAGTCCGTGCACGCGAGGTGACGAGTGTGTGCTCGGACTTATTTGTGGGAAAAATTGCCTTTAGGGTTCTTAGGTCCTTATGTTTCATCATATGGGAAATATTCTGTTATGGTTGAGTTATCTAATTGCATAATTTACCCCTATATGCTCCATACGATGTTGTTAGCTTTCTTCTAACTCCTACCTGTTACTTGGCATTAATTGTCTTAATTGAATTAGTTGTTCTTTGTTGTTTTGTTAAGGTTATTGCGCTTCTTAGTTTCCCCGTGATTCTCTTGTTGCTATGTAATCATACTCTTGGTGGTGGAATTTCCCTGTGATTGGATTGTTGGATTGTTGTTGATTCCCTTGCCGGGATGCATTGTCTATATTGTTGATTTCCTTGCCGGGATGTACTGTTTATATTGTTGATTCCCTTGTCGGGATGTGTTGTTTATATTGTTGATTCCCTTGCCGGGACGTTATTGTTCATATTGTTGGCTCGGGGTACCAAGAGATCCCCAGGACATATATTGAGGATACCAAGAGATGCTCGGGATACCAAGAGATCCCTAGCTTGTATATTGAGGATACCAAGAGATCCCCAGCACATGTATTGAGGATACCAAGAGATCCTCGGGATACCAAGAGATCCCTAGCTTGTATATTGAGGATACCAAGAGATCCCAAGTACATGTATTGAGGATACCAAGAGATCCCTAGCTTGTATATTGAGGATACCAAGAGATCCTCGGGATACCAAGAGATCCCCGACACATATATTGAGGATACCAAGAGATCATCGGGATACCAAGAGATCCCCTAGCTCATATACTGAGGATACTGAGAGATCCCCCAAGTATTTACGTTTGGGACTATGGGACGGGATCTCGGGAGATTCCCTGTCGATATTCTGTGAGTGTAAAAGCACGAAGGGTGATGTCGTGCACTTTCTACTTGCTGTGTGTAATTGGTGTTATTAATTCAAGTGTTTTAACGAGTTAGATTCCCTTGCTTCTGTGAGTCTTTGTGTTGGAACCCATAGTGTTGTAAATACCTAGCCGTATATATATACATATATATTTCAAATCTTCAACTATACTATTTCTACATTTTTGACTCAATTTATTTCTCAACTAAATTTTCCTTAAATCGTCTGAGGTTGTAGTCTACTTAAAAGGAATTTCTACTAAGTTGTAAATTATTAAATCCCATGGTAAAGGTAATAATTCATTCGATGTTGTGTTCTAATTGAGAATGGTACTTTCTTTATTCAAATGATTTCTAATAATAACTCCATCTTTTCTCGCTGGTTTCCCTAATTAGTTTTGAATTTGAAATTTTCTTATATTAGGTAAATGAGACTTCTTGAACATCTTGAGTGCATTTGTACGGACATTATGTATTGTATAGTATGTGGATTTCTTTTGTCAAGAGTGAGATGGGAAAATATGGGAGCACAAGGTGCCATGTATGCTGAAGGCTCGGAAGTTGAGATTATGATATGAAAAAACGAGGATTGAGATGGTCGGGATTGTGTATTAGGCATGATGTGAATGATTGTGTTGGTATTGCCTTCTTCATTTGTATATATTCTTACTTGTCTCTGTTCCTGTTATGTCAGTGTTGATTTACTTGGTTATCTGATTTACTTGGTGTCATTCGTTACTACCCGTGTTTTCCCTTTATTGTTCATTTCATTTGACCAATAGGTGTCTTGACTGTTCCTCGTCACTACTCCACCGAGGTTAGTCTTGATACTTACTGGGCACCACTATGGTGTGCTCATACTACACTTCTGCAGATCTTTTTGTGCAGATCTAGGTATTGTTCGCTAGTAGCTGTGTCGATTCTTGCCGAGGAGACTAAAGGTAACCCTGCTGCTACGTTCGCAGGCTTCGGAGTCACCTTCCTATTTTATATTCTCACTGCTGTACTTATTTCCATTCGGTTGTGTTTAGAAATGGTAGCGAAAACTCTATAGAGCTTAAGACTTGTACTACCGGGTTTTGGGAAGATGTTCTGTGTATAAGAAATTTATTTCAGAAGAATTTTAGATGTTATTTTCATTGTTGTTATTCCACAATTATTAGGCTTACCTAGTCCTTAAGACTAGGTGCCATCACGAAGCCCAACGGAGGGGAAATTGGGTCGTGACAAGTTGGTATTAGAGCTCTAGGTTCATGGGTGCTATGAGTCATAAGCAGGTTTAGTAGAGTCTTGCAGATCGGTGCGGAGACGTTTGTACTTATCTTTGAGAGGCTACAAAACTGTTAGGAAATTCCACTTCTTTCAATCCTTATCGTGCGATATTGATTCAACTCGAAGTATATAACTTATGTTCCACTACATCCCCTCGTGTATGATATTACGCTCTCAGTGTCCGCCATGCGGCAGTGGTTCGTGATGCTACAAACGGGCTACGAAGGAGTCAGGGATGCTCAGGCATTGTCTCAACGTACTGCCCAGGCTGAAGATACAGAGGTATTGAGAGACTATTCAGTTGTTCATATGGACGCGCAGCGGTTTCCAACATTTGGTTGATAAGTGCGAGCTTGTGAAGGTTTAATTAGCTGACTAGTCGTCGCAATTGTGGCAAAGATGCGAGGTGGATGTTGATTGAGGATGGCTGGTGATGTTGGGGTACCTTGTGATTGGTGTTGTGCGAGTTGCGAAAGTTAGTTTTGCGGATCATCAATTGCTATTTTCTATGGCTTCGCGCTAAGTGGAGGAGTCCACTAGCGGCGTCCGGATTGCAGAGTCAGATTTACATCAGTATTGGCCTGAGGTATGTATATAAGTGGTATTGGAAGGTTTTCGAAATTTTTATATCACTAAAGACTGAGATCTTGCAAGGGACGATATTGGGGCTTTGCTTGGGATTATTGCATACTGACTATCCGAAGAAAATGGGTCAGCTCTGTGGTGTTGGGTCAACATAGTGATGGAGTGATTGGTCCTTTGAATAGGAATCCTCTACTGGCATTTGTTCCAGCACTCTTGGATTGGGCGGTTTGTGTAACTCGATTGAGTTGGGGAGGTGCAGTCCTGATGGCTTGGTTGCGTGCGGGTGCATGGCTGGTAGCATGGTGATTACTGGGTTTTGAGGCTTTCAAGGTTCATGTTTTGTTACGCGGCAAGAAACTCTATATGGGTGATTCAGCGGAGTAATAGGGTGTGAGTGATATATCAGCCATTTTATTTGCGTAGTTGTTGTTGGGTATGGAAATTTTAGTACTCCGGAGGTTTGGGGCTAGATACCTTCATATTTAGACTAATTCCTGTTTGCAGACTCTGAAGAAATGTTGAGAATGGGATAATTAATAGCATACAATACCGATAAGTTGTTGTGGATCTTTTGAAGAATATTTATCTAATTGAGAAGAACTAGGATTTTGTTGGGGCTACTTGGAAGATCAGCGAGAATATGTGTTTTGTATTGGGTCAGGCTTGTGTGCTCCTGTGAGATTGTCATTTTGGTTATGTTCTCAAGCAGAATGGACATTATTTGTGCCTCTAGCCTATGTTATGTGCTGCTTTGTTATGTTGTGGTGAGCTATGAGGTTGTACGATTATTCCCCAAGCATGTTGTAGTTCTGTTCAGGCCTTATGGCGATGCGGGTAAGATAGCCATCGTGATGTTGATTTGCTCATTTGCACCTTATATATGTTCTTGCTTCTCTCATATTTTATTGCTTCTATTCATTGTTCCCACAGTTTTAGTTGTGCACTCTATTGTGCTAAATCTCAGTATTCATATGATCAGTGGGCCCGAGCATAGTGGCTTGATGAGTATTTGGGAGCGGGCTGCACGCCGCAACGGATGTTATGTGGCATACCCTTTCCTTGTGTCTATTTGGTGTTCTGTTTTCCTCCGTGAACCCATTTTGATGAACACTATATTTTTGTTGTTGCACATGCTACACTTGTTAAAAATTCTTCTACTTTGGTTTTCTTTATTTGTGTTACATAATTGAGTAATTATTGGTTTGGTGTACGAATTGTGTAATGTGAGAATCTGTGTGGTTCCGTGATGAGCTATTAGTTGTGCTGCTTGTATTGGCGGAGATGAGGTTCTTAGACATGAGATTAGTACTATGGTATCGGACGAGAGAGTTTCTTGACTTGTTAACTTCATGAGCGGCTATGAGTTTCCGCATGTTTCTTTATCATGTTAGTGTTGTGGAAGTCCGTAACAAGGTTGTGTTCAATGTGAAGTGTATTGTCGGCATCCAGAGTGTTATTTGAGCAGATATGGTGGTCAGAGGTTATTGCTTCGAGTATTTGAGCTGCGTGGATCAGCACGTGATTGTATCCTAGGTTGGAATTTTTGGCTCGATTCGTCTTGTTCGGGTGTAATCAGTGTGATGATGTGGAATTTGGGTTCTATGACTAATTTCAGATGATGAAGTTTGGGTTCTGTTCTAAGGTTATGGACTAAGGAGGAGATGAGACATTCAGTTAAGTGGCATCGCCAGTTCTGCATAGGTTGGGTGATGGGGAAACACACCCGGTGTATGTATGAGGAGCTCATGCAGTGGTTCAATGGCTTTGGAAACGACTCCGGGCACGTTCGAGGACAAACGTATGTTTAAGTGGAGGAGGATGTAACGACCCGACTGGTCGTTTTGAACAATTGCATTCGGTTCGGCAGTTTGAGTTCAAGAGCAGCTTCACATTATGTATAACGACTTTTGTGCAGGGTTGGATTCAGTTTTCGGATGAATCGGAGTCGAATTGGAAAGAAGGAATATAGTTCTGGAAGTTTAAGCGGAGAGAATTGGACCGAAATTTGACTTTTGAGTAAACGGCTTCGGAATGAGTTTTGGGTGATGTCAGTAGCTTCGTATGGTGATTCTGGACTTTGGCTTGTGTTCGAATTTGGGTTTGGAGGCCCGTAAGGTAATTTGGGGCATTGTGGTAAAAGTTGGAAAAGTTGAAGTTTGGGAAATGGAGAGGTTTGACCCATAGTTGACTTTTATGTTATCGAGGTCGGAATGCGATTCCGAAAGTTGGAACAGCTCCATTATGTCATTTGGGACTTGCCTGCAAAATTTAGTGTCGTTTGGAGTTGATTTGATAGGTTCGGACGCTTTGTTGCAATTCTAGAGGTTCTTGAAGTTCATAGAGATTTTCATGCGTTTGGGCATGTGATTCGTGGTCTTAGCGATGTTTGAAGTGATTTTAGTGTGGGGCTAAGTTCGTATGATGTTATGGGATGTGTTGGTACATTTGGTTGAAATTCCGGGGGCTTCGGATGAGTTTCGGGGTGAATTTTGAGCGAGTCCAGGCATATCGGTACTCTGAGATGGTTCTGGCACTTTTGGGACTGCTGAACGCACCAAAAATATGCAGACCGCAGAGGAGTGTGCGGACCGCACTAATATTATGCGGACCTCGGTGCGGACCGCACAATTTGGTGTGCGGCCGCACATCAAGATGTTCCGCAGGTCCACTGGTCTGACTTCGGAAGCCTATATCTTTTGATCTACAAGGAATGAGATGATTCAAAAGCAAAAGTTGTAGCCCTTCGTGTCTAGTTTCCAGAATAGTGACGAAATCAAAATTTGGACATCTGTAGAGAACGTTATGTCCAAAATACTAAAGCTTGTCACTACAGTCAAATCCTCCGCGGACAGCACTGGTTTCTGTGCGGACAACACTGGTTTTTGTGCGGACAGCACTGGTTTTTGTGCGGTCAGCAGTGGTGGAAATCTGGGAGGTGCACTACAAATACGAGGTTTAGGGTTTTATTTCATATTTTGACCTAGAGAGCTCGGATTTTGGCGATTTTTTGAAGGTTTTTCAAGAAATACATCGGGGTAAGTTATTCTAACTCGGATTTGGCTAGAGTACATGAATCTATCATTGAATTCATCATTTAATTCGTGATTTGGGATGGAGTTTGGGAAGAAAATTTGTGAAATCTTTCAAAAATGTAAAATGATGATTTGAAAGACCAAATGGTATCGGAATTGGATAATTTTTGTATGGGTGAACTCGTATCAGAATGGGTATTCGATTTTTTTAAATTTTGTCGGGTTCCGAGGTGCGGGCCTGGGGAGTTGACTTTTTTTGACTTTTTGCAAATTGTATACGAATCATAATTTTGTTAATTGGAATTATTTTCTCTTGCATTGTTAGATGTATTCAAGTCGCTTTTGGCTAGATTGAGCCGAGCATTGATGAATTGGTAAAGGAAAAGCTAAATTGAGTATTGAATTGGCCGGATTGAGGTAAGTATCTTGCCTAACCTTGTGTGGGAGACTTCCCCTTAGGATTTGAGTCTTCCATGCTAATTGTAGTCCGTGCACGCGAGGTGACGAGTGTGTGCTCGGACATATTTGTGGGAAAAATTGCCTTTAGGGTTCTTAGGTCCTTATGTTTCATCATATGGGAAGTATTCTGTTATGATTTAGTTATGTAATTGCGTAGTTTACCCCTATATGCTCCATACGATGTTGTTAGCTTTCCTCTAACTCCTACCTGTTACTTGGCCTTAATTGCCTTAAATGAATTAGCTGTTCTTTGTTGTTTTGTTAAGGTTATTGCCCTTCTTAGTTTCCCCGTGATTCTCTTGTTGCTATGTAATCATAGTCTTGGTGGTGGAATTTCCTTGTGATTGGATTGTTGGATTGTTGTTGATTCCCTTGCCGGGATGCATTGTCTATATTGTTGATTCCCTTGCCGGGATGTACTGTTTATATTTTTGATTCCCTTGCGGGGATGTGTTGTTTATATTGTTGATCCCTTGCCGAGACGTTATTGTTCATATTGTTGGCTCGGGATACCAAGAGATCCCCAGTTCATATATTGAGGATACCAAGAGATTCCTAGCTTATATATTGAGGATACCAAGAGATCCCCAGCACATGTATTGAGGATACCAAGAGATCCTCGGGATACCAAGAGATCCCTAGCTTGTATATTGAGGATACCAAGAGATCCTCGGGATAACAAGAGATCCCCAGCACATGTATTGAGGATACCAAGAGATCCCTAGCATATATATTGATACCAAGAGATCCTCGGGATACAAGAGATCCCTAGCTTGTATATTGAGGATACCAAGAGATCCTCGGGATACCAAGAGATCCCCAGCACATATATTGAGGATACCAAGAGATCCTCGGGATACCAAGCGATCCCCTAGCTCATATACTGAGGATGCTTAGAGATCCCCCAATTATTTTCGTTTGGGACTGCGGGACGGGACCCCGGGAGATTCCCTGTCGATATTCTGTGAGTGTAAAAGCACGAAGGGTGATGTCGTACACTTTCTACTTGCTGTGTGTAATTGTTGTTATCAATTCAAGTGTTTTAACGGGTTAGATTCCCTTGCTTCTGTGAGTCTTTGTGTTGGAACCATAGTGTTGTAAATACCTAGCCGTATATATATACATATATATTTCAAATCTTCAACTACAATAGTTTCTACATTTTTGACTCAATTTATTTCTCAACTAAATTTTCCTTAAATCGTCTGAGGTTATAGTCTACTTAAAAGGAATTTCTACTAAGTTGTAAATTATTAAATACCATGGTAAAGGTAATAATTCATTCGATGTTGTATTCTAATTGAGAATGGTACTTTCTTTATGCAAATGATTTCTAATAATAACTCCATCTTTTCTCGCTGGTTTCCCTAATTAGTTTTGAATTAGAAATTTTCTTATATTAGGTAAATGAGACTTCTTGAACATCTTGAGTGCATTTGTATGGACATTATGTATTGTATAGTATGTGGATTTCTTTTGTCAAGAGTGAGATGGGAAAATATGGGAGCACAAGGTGCCATATGTGCTGAAGGTTCGGAAGTTGAGATTATGATATGAAAAACCAAGGATTGAGATGGTCGGGATTGTGTATTAGGCATGATGTGATTGATTGAGTTGGTATTGCCTTCTTTATTTGTATATATTCTTACTTGTCTCTGTTCCTGTTATGTCAGTGTTGATTTACTTGGTGTCGTTCGTTACTACCCGTGTTCTCCCTTTATTGTTTATTTCATTTGACCAATAGGTGTCATGACTGTTCCTCGTCACTACTCCACCGAGTTTAGTCTTGGTACTTACTGGGTACCGCTGTGGTATGCTCATACTACACTTCTGCACAATTTTTTTGTGCAGATCTAGGTATTGTTCACTAGTAGCTGTGTCGATTCTTGCCGAGGAGACTCAAGGTAGCCCTGCTGCTGCGTTCGCAGGCTTCAGAGTCACCTTCCTATTTTATATTCTCACTGCTGTACTTATTTCCATACGGTTGTGTTTAGAAATGTAGCGAAAACTCTATTGAGCTTATGACTTGTACTACCGGGTTTTGGGAAGATGTTCAGTGTATAAGAAATGAAGTTCAGATGTTATTTTCATTGTTGTTATCCGCAGGACTAGGTGCCATCACAAAACCCAACGGAGGGAAAATTGGGTCGTGACATGTGATGACTACTTATTTTAAGTAGTTGGCTCGAGTGTATATCTGCGAGATTGTTAGGCTTCATGGCGTGCCGATATCTATTATCTCTGACCGGGGTTCATAGTTTACATCACGATTTTGGAGGGTCGTACAACATGATTTAGGTACTAGGGTTGAGTTGAGCATAACATTTCACCCTCAGACGGACGGATAGTCCGAGCGCACTATTTAGATACTAGAGGATATGCTCTGTGCGTGTGTGATAGAGTTTGGAGGTTCTTAGGATCAATCCTTGCCACTAGTAGAGTTTGCCTACAACAACAGTTATTAGTCGAGCATTTAGATGGCACCGTATGAGGCTTTGTATGGTAGGCAGTGTCGGTCTCCAATGGGTTGGTTTGAGTCGGGAAGGCTAGACTGTTGGGCACAAACTTGGTTCAAGATTCCTTGGAGAAGGTTAAGGTGATTCAGGATCGACTTCCCACAACCCAGCCCAGACAAAAGAGTTATATGGATCGGAAGGTTCGCGATGTTGCATTCATGGTTAGAGAGCGGGTCTTGCTCTGGGTTTCGCCCATGAAGGGCATTGTGAGGTTCAGAAAGAAGGGCAAGCTAGCCTAAGGTTTGTTGGCCTATTTGATGTGTTGCGGTGAGTTGGGGAGTTTGCTTATGAGCTTGTATTGCCTCCCAGTCTAGCAGGAGTTCATCCAATATTCCATGTTTCCATGCTTCGGAAGTATCACGTCGATCCGTCTCATGTGTTGGATTTCAGCTCAGTCCAGTTGGACAAGGATCTATCTTATGTTGAGGAGTCATGGCTATTTCAGACAGGCAGGTTCGAAAGTTGAGTTCGAAGAACATTGCTTCAGTGAAGGTTCAGTGGAGGGGTCAGCAAGTCGAGGAGGCGACTTGGGAGATCGAGCATGATACGGGCAACCGTTATCCTTAACTTTTCTTCACTTCAGGTATGTTTCTATGCTCGTTCGAGGAAGAACGATTGTTTTAAAAGGGGGAGGGTGTAACGACCTGGCCAGTCATTTTGAGAGTAATAGCCCCGATCCCCTATTTACTACTTTCCCCGTATCATTTCTTGCTTATGTGACTTGCTGGGAGGTTTTGTTTGTGGTTTCGGAGTGACTGGGGACACTTAGTCCCTAAAAGGGAAGCTTAAGTTCTAGGATTTTGACCGTAGTCGAAACTGTGTGAAGACAACTCCGTAATGGAGTTTCGTCGGTTCCGTTAGCGCCGTTGGGTGATTTTGGACTTAGGAGCGTGTCCGTATTGTGAATTGGAGGTCTGTAGCTGAATTAGGCTTAAAATGACGAATGTTGTTGGGAAGTTTGAACGGTAGTGGACTTTTTGATATCAGGGTCGAATACCGATTCCGGAAGTTGGAGTAGGTCCATAATGCCAATTATGACTTGTGTGCAAAATCTAGGGTCAATCGGACGTTATTTGATAGGTTTCGGCATCGGTTGTAGAAGTTTAAATTTTCATGTTCATTAAGTTTGAATTGGAGTGTGATTCGTGTTTTTAGCGTTGTTTGATTTGATTTGAATGCTCAACTAAGTTCATATGATATTTTAGGACTTGTTGGTATATTTGGTTGAGGTCCCGGGGGCCTTTGGTGGATTCTGGGAGGTTAAGGGACTAGAATTGGACTTGTGAGAATTGCTGAAGTGGGCATCAGCTGGTGTAATCGCACCTGCGGTAGGGTGACCGTATGTGCGCACTCACACGTGCGGAAGGGAGCTCGCAGATGCGGCCCTGGTCTCGGTAACCAGTGGTCGCAGGTGCGAGAAGAGGAGCGCAGAAGCGGAGCCGCCCCTGCGGGGGAGTGACCGCAGAAGCAGGAGCCGAGTGGGTGAGGACTTCGTAGAAGCGAACCATTGTCCACAGGTGCGCATGCACAGTTGCGGCCACCTTGTCGCAGAAGCGGTCCCAGGCCTCTTAAGTCATTTCCGCACCTGCGATGGAATTTCCGCAGGTGCGGTGTCGCAGGTGCGAGATCACTAGCAGAAAAAGGCTATTTTCGAAGGTTTTATCCAATTTTTCATTTTGGAACTTTAAGAGCTCGGATTTGGGCGATAATTTGAAGGATTTTTAGGGAGCTATTGGGTAACAATTCTTAACCCATTTATGGTTATATTCCACTAAGTAGTAGTTGATTTCATAATTTAATTAAGGACTTGGTCCGAGAAAATTTGTGAAAAAGTTGGAAAGTTCTTCAACCAAGTTTTTGGGCTTTGATTGGGATTTTGATATCGGATTTGAGTACTTTTCGTACGAGTGAACTTGTGAGTGAATGGGTGTTCATAATTTTTTACTTTTACCCGATTCTGAGACGTGGGCCCGGGTCTACTTTTTGGGGCGATTTTCTAATTTCTTGCTTTAGCCTTGATTTCATTAATTAGATTAGTTTCTTGTAGTTATATTTATGGTATGTAATTGCTTATGGCAGATTTGGGCCATTCGGAGTCGGGAAATCATGGAAGGGGCACTGTTATTGATTGATTGAGTTTGGTTCGAGGTAAGTGGCATGCCTAACCTTGTACGGGGGAAGTCCCCTTAGAATTTGGTACTGTTGTGTTACTTCTGTGATATGTGAGCGCCGTGTACGTGAGGTGATGAGTGCGTACACGGGCTATTTGTTATAAAATCCGATTCTTACTGAGTTATAACCTGTTTCATCTTAATTAAGTTATACCAGCATGTGTAGTTATCCTGTTTAGCCTAATATCGCATGTCTACGTGTCTTAAATGCTTATTTGAACTCTGTGCAGCATGCTGAGTTGATTTCCTATTTTTCCTTTATCTGTATCAGTCTTAACTGTAGGATTTTTGCTATTAATTGTTGTATTCATCGGTTTCGAGCTGCGTGTTTACTTTGGGACGACGGGGCGGTACCTCGGGAGATTCCCATGCACATTTACTTTAAGACTACAAGGCGGTACCTCGGGAGATCTCCCTGCACATTTACTTTTGAGACTACGAGGTGGTACCTCGGGAGATCTCCTTGCACATTTACTTTTGGGACTACGAGATGGTATCTCAGGAGATCTTTTGCTGTTTTATCCCCGTGTGCTGTACTGTTATTTTTCTGTGATTTCCTCTTTGTTAAATTCCAGTCTCTAGTTGCACTGCAATATTTTTATGCCTTATTTATTAAATATACTAGTAGGGCCCTGACCTGGCCTCGTCACCACTCGATCGAGGTTAGGCTAGGCACTTATTGAGTACCGTTGTGGGGTACTCATGCTACTCTTTTGCACAGTTTATGTGCAGATCCAGGTACTTCGTATCGGCCACGTCATCAGTGAGTAGTGAGACTTTGGAGACTTTAAGGTATATCTATCGCGTCCGCAGACCTCGAAGTCTTCCTCTATTCCCTCCTATGTCATTTACCTTTCCGTACTTTTTCTTTGACTCTAGTGTATAGAGATACTTTGTTTCTTCTATAGCTTGTGACTTATGATGTTCTGGGTTTTGGGAGTACTGTGTATACTAGAGTGTTGGTTATTGTACATGCCGAGCGACATCTTTATCAGTTATTTAGTTATCTGTTGTAGTTAGTTGTTAAATTTTTGCTTTCATTTTCGTTATTCCACAAATGTTAGGCTTACCTACTCATAGAGACTACGTTCCGTCACGACTTCTTACGGAGGGAGAATCGGGTCGTGATAGTTTTGGAATAAATTGGAACTTAGTCCCAGGGCTGAAAGTTTAAGTTTAAAGAGTTGATCAGAGTTTGACTTTTTTGTAGACGACTCCAGAATGGTGTCTTGATGGTTCCAATAGCTTTGTATGGTAATTTTGGAAATAGGTGCATGTCTGAATATTGTTTTGGAGGTTTGTAGGTTGATTTGTTTCTTTTTGGCAAAAGTAGGAAAGTTGAAGGTTCGGAAGGATAAGCGGTTTGACTGAGAATTGACTTTGTTGATATCGTATTTGGATTTCGGTTTCGGTTGTTGGAATAGGTCCACTGTGTCATTTGGGACTTGCATGCAAAATTTGAGGTCATTCAAGTTGAGTTGATATGGTTCGGCATGAGTTATAGAAGTTGAAAGTTCATTAGGCTTGAATTACGGTGCGATATGTGGTTTGGTGTTGTTTGATGTGATTTGAGGCTTTGAGTAAGTTCGTATCGTATTTTAGGAATTATTGGTATGTTTGGATGGGGTCCGGGGGGCCTCGGGTGTGATTCAGATGAGTTGCGGATAATGTTTGGACTTAGAGAAATGGTTGAAGGATTGCAGATTTTGGTGAAATCGCACCTGCAAGGGATTGGCTGCAGGTGCGAGGCCGCAGAAGCGACCTGGTGATCGCAGATGCGGGCTAGGCAAAAGCTGGGGAAGAGAGCAGGTGCGAGGGTATTTCCACATCTGCGAGCCCGCATATGCGGGCGTGTGAGAGCAAAAGCGAAGAGGAGAGGCTATAGAGGAATTCTGCAGATGCGGACATTGGGGTGCAGGTGCGCATGTGCAGATGTGCATAGGACACCGCAAAAGCGAAATGTTGCTGGAAGGTCAAGGACCGCAGATGCGGAATGAGCCTTCAATAGCGGACTACTAGATGCAATGGAATGTCCGCAGAAGTGGATGGCCGGGCACTTAGAGAGAGCCGTAGATGCAACCACTGTTTCACAAAAATGGGATAGCAGGTGCAATTAAGTGAGCCGCTGGTGCGAGAATTGTTGGGCAGAAGGTTTTAAAATGAGGGTTTGATCATTTTCTCATAGTTGGAATTTTGGAGCTCGGTGGAGGCGATTTTTGAGAGGCTTTTTGCTACAATTGAAGAGGTGAGCAAAGATTATTCAATTTTTGTTGATAGATATTGATTACCATTGATTATTACACCTAATTGAATTTATAGTGAAATTTGTAAATTTTGGGCTATGTTATTGGAGAGTGAGATTAGGTGATTTGAGGGTCGATTTGTGGATGGGATTGGATGAAATTAGTATGGTTGGACTCGTAATTAAATGGGTGTTCGGAATTTGTAAATTTTATCGGGTTCCGGGATGCGGGCCTGGGGTTGACTATTGGGTTGACTTTGCATATTTGATTCAATACTTAGCTTTATCATTTGGAATTATTTCCGATTGCTTATATTGATGATACTAAGTTGCATTGGCTAGGTTCGAGTCGCTCAAAGACCGATTTGCATGGCAAGGACTTTTTGGAGTATTGATTTGGACTCTTTGAGATAAGTAACATATCTAAACTCGGATTTGAGCGTACTTAACCCATGAAACTATGTTATATGAGAGGTATTGCTGTGACGTACGTGCTAGGTGATAGACGTGTGTGCGTGCACCGAAGTGTTCATGATTAGAGGTGGCTTTTAGGCTATCATAGAATTGTTTTCGCTATCATGCCCTGTTATATCCGTGTTTTCTAAAGGTTTACGATCATTTCAGCTCTGATTCATATTAGAAATCATGTCTAAGCTATGTGCTATTCATTTGATACTTCATAAGACTATTCTTGCCATTTTTTGAGCTATTTGCATTAATTGTACACATACTCTCAGTCACGATGCTACATTCGTGTATGATATTTCTTTATCAGTACGTTCTTATTTGACTCCTCACATGTTGTTGATGCCTCATATGTGTAACATTGTTGAAATTTAATATTGTGAGATGTGGTTAACTGAGACTTGACTAGTTGATGACTGAGTTTGGGCCATAGTGCCCATTTTGTATTGATTTTGAGGTGACGCGTACACCAGGCTCATATTGGGCTAAGTGATACTGTTTTGGGAAGAGTGTGCACCAGGACCCATTATATGGGCGATGTGATTATAATTAGTGCTTGAGCAGGATCTGCTCCTCTAGGGTCTGACATACCAGCAACGGGTGCGGGCACAATATTTTATATACTTGCTTGATGATGGGCAATTATGCCAGGCACCCGTAAAGTAATCAGTGTTGATGTGTGATTATTCTTAATGGTGTCACTGTGATATTGTTGATTTGACATGTAAATTTGACATGTACGCATAGAGATGTACCTTCCTCGTGCTAGCTAGTAGGTGAAGTGTCATAACTGTGTTGGGCTTAAACTATTATACTTGAAAAGCATGCCTAAATTTCTGAAATGTGAACAAGCGGAACATAATATCATTGATGTATCTACTTCTACTATTTCCTTTATATTCTGAATTGTTACTAGTTATTGATATTGGTCTCTGATTGTTGTTTCTGAGCTCGTCACTGCTTTCAGCCCAAGGTTAGTATTGTTAATTATTGAGTATATGGTGTCAGTTGTACTTATGATACACTCTGCACTTGGTGTGCAGATCCAGGTACTTCTGGACGAGGTGAGCTCTAGAGTTTTGTTCTACTAGCTTTTGGGAGACTACAAGGTAGCTGTTACACCCTCCTGAAACCTTGCAGTTCTCTTTCATTATTTCTATTATTATTGTTCTACCATTCAGACAGTTGTATTGAGAATTTCCCTGGTATTTTGATACTTAGTAGTGCTCATGTACTCGTAGACACCAGATCTTTAGGATGTTTGTAGAAGTATTATTATTACTTTCTCAGCTATTTTCATGATATTTCCGCTGTTGAGTTTATTAAACCTTGTTTTATCAAATTCGTTGTTCTCGTGTGACTGTTGGCTCTCCTAGTAAGTAGTGTTAGGCGCCGTCGCGGCTCCGGTTAGAGTTGGGTCGAGACAAGTTTGTATCATAGCACTAGGTTTCTTATATCTCACAAGTCATGAGCAAGTTTAGTAAAGTCTTGTGGATCGGTACTGATACGTCTGTACCTATCTTTGAGCGGCTACTAAACTTTTAGGAAACTTCTCTTTCTTTGCATTCTTATCGTGCAAATTTGTTTCCGAATTTTGAACATTGACTCTTCTATTCTCTCATAGATGGTGAGGACACATGCAGCTAGATCAGGTGGACAACCACTAGTACCACTCGTTAGGGTCGCGAGAGGCCGGGGCCGCAGTAGAGGCTGAGGTGAGGCTGGTACTACAACTAGAGAAGCACACGTGGAACCACCAGTTTCTCTAGTTGAGGAGCAGGTACCAGATATTGTTTAGTCGGTACCAGCTTAGGCACGGGCAATGACTATCATTATTCCTGGCATTTAGGAGGCCTTAATCCCAGATTTTGATTGTGTGCACGAGCCTGGCTCAGAAGGTTTCGATTCCAGTTGCACCAGCTACCTCACAGGCTAGGGGAGGTGCCCAGACTCCCCCTGCCCGTACTCTAGAACAGCTAGCTTAGTGTCATCAGACACTAGAGGTGTTACTAGTTCAGCTGGTTGTTGTTGCTTGGACCGAGGTTGGTCCACCTATGAGTGATGAGGAGCAGAAGAGGTTGGTTGTGGTTTGGGAGGCTTAAGCCTCCAGAGTTCGGCAGAGATGAGTCGAAGGATGCTTAGGATTATCTAGATTGGTGTCAGCAGATTCTTCGCCTAGTGGGTATTTTGGAGATCAATGGAGTTGCATTTACTACTTTCCAGCTGAAAGGGGCAGCCTACAGATGGTGGTAGGCTTATGAGCTGAGCAGGCCAGTTGGCGAGTGCCACTTACATGGCATGAGTTCTCAGTTCTCTTCTTAGAGACGTTTGTCCCACACGCTTGCAGAGAGGAGTTGCGTAGAGATTTTGAGCAGCTACACCAGGGAGCTATGATCGTGACTCAATATGAGATGAGATTCGCGGATTTGGCCCATCATGATATATAGTTGGTTCCCACTGAGAGAGAGAGAGAGGATCAGGAGGTTCATTGACGACCTCAACTATGGTTTACGTTAGAGTTTGGCTCGAGAGGCCGAGACGAATGCTAGGTTGGACCAGGTGGTCGAGATGGCTAGGCGCTTGGAGCAGGTTCGCAGGCTTGAACACGGGGAGTTGGAGGGCAAGAGGCCTCGTGGTTTAGGTGGTTTCAGTGATACCTCGACTGGAGGTCAATCACATCACACCAGAGGTCTTCCTTGTAGGCCCTCTTAGATGGCTCATCAGGTTCCTCGTGGTTCATCAGCTAGCCACATTTCATACAACACTCGTCCAGTTCAGTCATTTTTAGTGCACTCGCAGATCAAAGCTCATACCGTGCTCCATCAGTTCAGGTTCGTTAGTACCAGGCTCTTCCAATGGTTATTTTAGTTATCGGGGTCTGATTAAGGTCCCAGAGTCAATTCCTGTTTGAGGTTGTTATGATTGTGGAGGTTTGGGGCATGTGAGGAATTATTGTCCTCGTCATTATAGAAGACCAGTGCAACAGGGCGGCCAGACTATAACTCCCGCACTAGTTGCTACACCACGTGCTCAGCCAGTTCAGTTAGGTGGTGTTCAGGCTCTTTTCTTCTTACACCCCATATTTTCGTACGTAAAAGTGCGTCGTAAGCAAACTAATGTAAGACCAAGAATGAGATTATCTTTAAAAGTATAAAAGGTAAGTTATTATGTTACCTCAGAGGTTACAAATATTGAAGATCATGAACAACAAGTACAAATAGGGTTGGAAGGTTCAGAAGCTAAGGGAATTGAAGAAAATAATGGTTCGTCAAAAGTCGACTAGTTGGCAATGTTATAACCCGTACCTTTGGGATGAGATAGGGTTCTTTTCATGATAAGAGGGTTATGTTCTGATTTATTTTAGTTTTATGATAGTCATGTGTTAAGTTCTGAGGTCAAGCGAGTTGTGGAACAAAAGTCGATGAAAGTCATCACATGTTACGTTCGTAAGTTTTACTGAAATTTGGGTCAAATGTAACTGCGATTTTCTCCCTATATGCTTAGAGTTACGGGGTGTTCCACCCATCATATTGAATATCTATGAGTCTATTTTCAAACACATTAAACCGTTTGTCAATACAATATTAGTGTAGAGAGTTATATGCCTTTTTGCGAGACTGCGCAGACTGCTAGGTGACAAGTAGGTGTGTCATCTACTTGCTTAAATGAGAGGATTATATATGTCCAAAAATGGGCTAGTTAGGGTCGTCCAAAGAGACCTTTAAAGGCCTATTTCCTTCATATATTACATTGATAAATAGGTCATAACAACCAGGCCTAAACCCCTGCAAACAATCCTCCCAAAAATTACTCACAAACCCTAATTGAATTGCTCTCCTTTTCAAGTTCTAGTTGGAGGAAAAACCTAGAGTTTGAAGAACCAAGATAGGAGGTGAGTTATTCAATAAATAAGGTAAGTTTAATACTCTTTTTATCCATTTTTTCTACTGGAGATGTATGGAAAGTCGTTTTATAATTGTAAGAACTCACAGGACGGTGATCGGAAGCCGTGAGTTTGAGTTATTCACTTGTAGCAAACTCTTTCGTGTTGCTGTTGGATTACGTGTTTTGCTACTGTTTTATGGAGTTTCTTAGGAGAAAGCGTGTGGATAAACACCACATAAATTTAGGGTGGTTGGATGCTCGTTCATCGTGATATTTTCGGGCTATATGCCATTACTACGATGGTCGTTTTATGTATGAAGAGATTGGGGTGTGTTGGGCTGTTTTGTAGTATTTTGTGGTGTATATAAGGTTGGAAAATAATGTATATATGTTATTCTTGTTTTGTTGGTGTTATCTTGAATTTGTAGGAAGTATAGATTATTGGGAGATGCTACCCGTTTTAATACAAAATATGTTTGTCGTTCATTGTGCAATAGTTGTACCTATCGTAACTTAACGATAGTATTATTATCGTTGTTATAGATTAAGGTGCGAAGAGGAAAGTCAACTTGGTGATTGGAAAGATTGTGATAAGGTATGTTAAGGCTAAAACTTTCCTTCATTTTGGCATGATCCCGTAACTACATGAGTTTGATAACGAGACAAAAAGAGAAGTTCGTATTTCTGAACTTATCTACAATATCCTAGTCTCATAAGTTACAGTATTCTCCCTTATCGGGAATTTATATTCCGTTAAGTATTGTCTTCTTCCAAGAGAGTAGAGGGTATATATATATACAGTATTACAGTATTTTCTCCACCATTAAGCTATAATCGATGGACAGGCCCCTATTGGGCAACCTCAGATCAGATGGTAAGTTATATACCGAGCCTATTATAGCCGAGCGCCTATGAGCGAGCCTAGAATGGCCAAGATACAGAGCCTAGTATGGCCGAGCGCCTATGAGGAAGCCTACTACGACAGAGAAGTTACACGTTCCGAGCCTTGTAAGGACGAACAACTATTTTACTTACTATATTGAGAGAGTTGAATCAGTATCAGCAGGTAAGTATATCTCTAGATCATCTTTGACTCCCAGTTACATTCAGTTATTATATTATCAGTTTAGTTTTAGCTTTTAATTATTCTATTGTCTTACATACTCGGTACATTATTTCGTACTGACGTCCCATTCTTACGGATGCTGCATTTCATGCATGCAAGTTCAAATAAACCGCCCGGTAGACCTCCTCCGTAGGTTCTGTCTATGATCACCTTGATCGGTAAGCTCCACGTCTTTCAAAGTTTCCGAGTTTAGGGTTTTGAGTACATATTGTGTATATATGTATATAGACATATCCTGTTAGTTAGCAATATGTTCGGGGGCTGACAAACTTGGTATCAGAGAAGTTCTATCCTAGGGAGTATACGAGCCGTGTCTAGTAGGGTCTTGTTTATGGATGTGTTGTGCACCACATTTTATAAGAAGGGAACTACAGGGCAATTAGGAGTTGGTTACCCTTCTTTAAAATCTAAATCGTGCTATATCATTGAGTTATAGGAAATTTGAGTTAAACTTACGTGGTGTTTTCATACACACATGACGGTGACTAGGAAGACTACGGCTAGCCAGAAGAGAGATACAACAGCAGGTGAGGGGACCAGCAGGGTACCCCAGTAGATGGGGCCCAGTCCGAGGTCCAGGGCGAGACCCCTACTCAGCCATTACCGGCTCCTCCACCACCCGAGTAGATTCCTAGGGATACCGCACATCCAGTTCCCCCTCCACTTCCATCAGATCAGGACTTGAGGAGTGCAGTGCATTTGTTGACACAGTTGGTAGCTACTTAGAAACATGCTACAACATTAGCTAGTGCAACATCTTCTGAGGGGTTTGGTAGTTCAAAGGTCCGAGAGCTTATTGTTTTTAGTCCCCCAGAGTTCACGGGGACAGATCAGAGGGAGGACCCACAGGATTTCATATACTACTTCACATGATCTTTCGGGTTATGCATGCCACGGAGGAAGAGGCAGTTGAGCTGGCAACTTTTCGACTCCGCGATATAGCCATCCTTTGGTACGAGGGACATGAGAGGTCTATGGGACGTGATGCACCTCCAGCTATTTGGGAGAATTTTTCAGATGCCTTTCTTGAGCAGTACTTACCGTGGGAGATCCGACAGGCTCGAGTCGATTAGTTTCTAGCCCTCAAGCAGGGTAATATGAGTGTTCGAGAGTATAGTCTCCATTTTGACTAATTGGCAAGATATGTACCATCCACTGTTGCTACTATGCTGGAAAGGATCCATAGGTTTATAGCAGGGTTGGCCCCATAGTTGACCGATGCATGTGCCACCGCTGCATTGCAGGATAACATGGATATCTCTCGGATTTAGGCATTCGCCTAGAATATAGAAAGGGGCAGGCATCGGCAGCAGGGTACAAAGAGGAGTGAGCAAGGGCAGCGTAAGAGGATGATATTTGCCAGGTCTTAAGATCCGTCTCAGGGTAGTTATAGGCCCCAGTACTTCGGATGGCCACCTAGGCCTCTACCACCTCAGTTACAGGGTTACATGTATGACCACTATACTAAGTCAAGACCAAGTGAGAGATCACGGGCGTCGGGTTCGCAGTGACAGTGAGGTTGAGGGCAGACATGGTCATTTCTACCGCGATGTGACATCTCTGGTAGAGGACACTTGGGCCAATCCGAGCAGGTTCCGACGCTTGTTATACATGTAGACGTCCGGGGCATATGATGCGAGATTGCCCAAATAGAGATTCTCGGGGTATGGCACAACCAACGAGTTCAACAACAGGATCATATATGTCCGTGCATCCTTCAGGGCGCGAGTCTCAGTCTTCGGCTTGTGGAGGTCGAGGCAGAGGTAGATGTTCCAGTTTAGGTGGCAATCAGAACCGTATCTATGCTTTAGCGGGTCGATACGACCAGGAGTCTTCACCAAACGTTGTGACAGGTATATTGACCATTTGCTCTCATGATGCTATGCCTTTATAGATCCAGGATCTACTTTATTGTATATTTCCCTATTTGTCGCGGGGAAGTTTGGTATAGTTCCTGAAGTACTAAGTGATCCTTTTGCGGTATCTACACCGATCAGCGAACCGATTATTGCTAGATTGGTTTATCGAGGTTGTACGGTGACAATTTATAGTCGTCAAACCTCAGCCGACCTAGTTAAGCTAGAGATGATGGATTTTGATGCTATCATGGGCATAGAGTGGTTGGCAACTTGCTAGCCACAGTTGATTGCCGAGCAAAGACAGCCAGATTTCATTTTCCAGGTGAGCCAGTCCTTAAATGGGTAGGTAATACAGAGACACCAAAAGGTAGGTTTAATTCCTATCTGAAGGCAAGGAAAATGATTGCAAAAGGGCACAATTATCATATTATGCGAGTTAGAGATGCAGATGCTGAGATGCCTACACTTCAACCTATTCCAATAGTAAGAGAGTACACATATGTGTTTCCAGATGAGCTTCCAGGAATTCCTCCAGAGCGAGAGATTGATTTTAGCATCGATTTGCTTTCGGGAACTCAACCAATATCCATACCTCCATACAGGATGGCACCTGCCGAATCGAAGGAGTTGAAGGAGCAGTTAAAAGATTTGCTGGAGAAAGGTTTCATCTGGCCAGTACTTATGAATAGCCTATTCCGACCAGTTTTAGATCTGTTCGTGATAGTATTTATTGATGATATTCTAATTTATTCACGTTCAGAGGAGGAGCATGCGGACAACCTACAAGCGGTACTCCAAACCCTCCGTGATCGTAAGTTGTATGCTAAGCTTTTAAATGTGAGTTTTGGTTGAAGTCTGCAGCATTCTTGGGGCCTATTGTATCCAATGGAGGTATAAAGGTAGACACTCAGAAGATTGAGGCCGTGAAATCTTGGCCTAGACCTACCACTCTGACATAGGTTCGTAGCTTTCTAGTATTTGGAGGATATTATCGGAGGTTCGTAGAGGGTGTTTCTTCCCATTCGGCACCATTGACGAAGTTGATGCCGAAAGGAACTAAGTTTCAATGGACGAAGGCTTGCGAGCGGAGTTTCTAAGAGCTTAAGAACAGGTTGACCTCACCGCCAATTCTAACATTTCCAGAGGGTCCAGAGGGTTATGTCGTGTATTGTGATGCCTCAGGTGTCGGGTTAGGATGTGTCCTGATGCAACATGGGAAGGTAATTACGTATGCTTCAAGGGAGTTGAGGAAGCACGGGAGGAATTATCCGACCCACGCCTCGAATTAGTTGGGGTTTTCCATGCACTTAAGATATGGCAGCATTATTTATACGGTGTTCATGTTGATGTATTTACAGATCATAAAAGCTGGAAATATATCTTCAAGCAAAAAGAGTTGAATTTGCGACAGAGGCGATGGCTAGAGTTATTGAAAGGTTACGACGTTAACATTCTCTAACATCCAGGGAAAACTAATGTTGTAGCAGATGCCTTAAGTCACCGATCTATGGGTAGCTTAGAACATATTGAGGCTGAGAAAAGAGAACTAGCTAGAGAGATTCATCAATTGGCTTGTTTGGGGATTTGGTTAGTAGATTCTAATGATAGTGGAGTTGTACTCCAAAACACTGCAAAATCATCTCTCGTAGCTGAAGTCAAGGAAAGGCAGTAGGAGGACCCAAAGTTGGTCGAGTTGAGAGAGCGAGTTCCACAGCAGAAGAAGCCATTGTTAGATCTCAAGGAAGATTGGGTGTTGTTTGTGTGTCCCAGATGTAGCAGGGCTTCGAGAAAATATTATGTTAGAGGCACATTATTTGTGGTACTCCATCCATCTTAGGTCGACGAAGATGTATCATGACATTAAGTATGTGCACTGGTGGAACGATATGAAGAAGAACATTATTGAGTTTGTCGCCCAGTGTCCTAGTTGCCAGAAGGTGAAGGTAGAGCACCAGAAGCCCGGAGGGCTAATGTAGACTATTGAGATCACGACGTGTAAATGGGAGGCGATAAACATAGACTTCGTCATGGGTTTGCCTCGTTCTCATCATAAGTTCAATTCTATATGGGTGATAGTCGATAGACTCACGAAATTAGCCCATTTCCTACCGGCTAGATCTACATATACATCCGAAGATTATGCAAACTTATATAATAAGGAGATAGTGCGGCTACACGGAGTACCGGTAACTATTATATCTCACCATAGGACCTAGTTTACAGCACATTTCTGGAGGTCATTTCAGAGAGGGCTTGGGACTCAGGTGAATCTCAGTACAACTTTTCATCCACAAGCTGTTGGACAAGCCAAGCGCAAAATTCAGATGCTCGAGGATATGTTACGATAATGTGTGTTGGATTTTAAAAGACGTTGTGATGAACATCTACCTCTTATCGAGTTTGCATATAATAACAGTTACCACTCCAGTATCTAGATGACTTTATGCGAGTCTTTGTATGGGCGTAAGTGCAGATCTTCTGTAGGGTGGTTTGATGTTGGAGAATCTGGGTTACATGGGCCAAACTTGATTCAGTAGGTCGTAGCGACTGTTGATAGCCCAAAGTCGTCAAAAGTCATATTCTGATGTGCGGCGACAAGAGTTAGAGTTCGGGGATTATGATTGGGTGTTCTTAAAGGTATCGCCTATGAAGGGCATGATGGCGTTTGACAAGAAAGGCAAGCTTAGCCCACGGTATATTGGGCCTTATAGGATTATTCGAAGAGTGGGCCGAGTAGCATTTGAGTTAGAGCTGCCCTCGGAATTGGAGTCTATCAATCTGATTTTTCACGGATCTATGCTACGGAAGTGCATTGGCGATCCTACCTGAGTGGTGCCCATTGATGATGTACATATCACCGAGGACTTATCATATGAGGAAGTTCCAGTTGCCATCCTAGACCGAAAAATCCGCAACCACGAAATATGGAGGTAGCCTCCGTGAATGTTTTATGGAGAAGCAAGAACGTGGAAGAGATGACGTGGGAAGCGGAGGAAGAAATGAAGTCTAAATATCCTCACCTATTTCAAACTGAAGATATGGCTCGAGACGGGATACTTCGACACAGCTCTATTCAGGCTAGTAGGTCATCATGTAAGCTCTTATTTTTGACTTTGAGTATTTATGATTTACGGCCGTGTGAGGGGAAGTGCTGCTATTTATAGACATTGGCCATGTGTGGCATGCATAGTATGTTTTCTGGGTGCGTGCAGGTTGGTTTTAGTCTAGTGTACAGAGGAGACTCGCAAAATTTTCCCAAGTCTCTAAGAGTTAAACATTCGAGGACGAATGCTCCTAAGAGGGGAATGATGTTACACCCTATATTTTCGTACGTAAAAGTGCATCGTAAGCAAAATAATGTAAGACCAAGTATGAGATCATCTTTAAAAGTATATAAAGTAAGTTATTATGTTATCTCGGAGGTTACAAATATTGAAGATCATGAAAAACAAGTACAAAGAGGGTTGGAAGGTTCAGAAGCTAAAGGAATTGAAGAAAAGAATGGTTCGTCGAAAGTCGAAAAGTTGGGAATGTTATAACCCATACCTTTGGGATGAGATAGGGTTATTAACATGATAAGAGGGTTATGTTATGATTTATTTTAGTTTTATGATACTCATGTGTTAATTTTTGAGGTCAAGCGAGTTGTGGAACAAAAGTCGATGAAAGTCATCACATGTTACATTCGTAAGTTTTACTGAAATTTGGGTCTAATGTAACTGCGATTTTCTCCCAATATACTTAAAGTTACGGGGTTTTCCACCCATCAAATTCACGTTCTATGAGTCTATTTTCTAACACATTAAACCGTTTGTCAATATGACATTGGAGTAGAGAGATATATGTATTTTTGCGAGACTGCGCAGACTGCTAGGTGAAAATTAGGTGTGTCACATACTTGCTTAAATGAGAGGATTATATATGTCCAAAAATGGGCCAGTTAGGGTCGTCCAAAGAGACCTTTTAAAGGCCTATTTCCTTCATATACTACACTGATAATAGGGCATAATAACAATACCTTAACCCCTGCAAACAATCCTACCAAAATTACACACAAACCCTAATTGAATTTCTCTCCTTTTCAAGTTCTAGTTGGAGGAAAAACGTAGAGTTTGAAGAACCAAGATATGAGCTGGGTTATTCAACAAATAAGGTAAGTTTACTGCGCTTTTTCATACATTTTCTGCTGGGGATGTATGGAAAGTCGTTCTATAATTGTAATAACTCACGAGACGGTAATTGGAAGCCGCGAGTTCGAGTTATTCACTTGTAGCGGACTGTTTTGCGGACTGTTTTGTATTTCTGTTGGATTGCATGTTTTGCTACATTTTTATAGAGTTTTTGAGGATAAAGGGTGTGGAGAAACACCACAAAAATGCAGGGTGGTGGGCTGGTCGTTTGTCGTAACATTTTCGGGTTGTTTGACACTACTACGGTGGTCATTTTATGTATGAAGAGATTGGGGTATGTTGGGCTGTTTTATAGTATTTTGTGGTGTATATATGGTTGGAAAATAATGTATATATGCTGTTATTGTCGTGTTCTTGTGTTATTGGTGTTATCTTGAATTTGGATGAAGTAAGGATAATAAGGGAGATGCTGCTCGTTTTTATACAAAATAAGCTTGTCGTTCGTTGTGCGATAGTTGTACCTTTCGTAACTTAATGATAGTATTTTTATCGTTGTTGCAGATTAAGGTGCGAAGAGGCGACTTCAACTTGGTGATTGGAAAGACTGTGATATGGTATGTTAAGGCTAAACCTTTCCTTCATTTTGGCATGATCCAGTAACTACATGAGTTTGATAACGAGACATAAAGAGAAGTTCGTATTCCTGAACTTATGTACATTATCCTAGTCTCATAAGTTATAGTATTCTCCCTTCTCGGGATTTTATAGTTAAGTATTGCCTTCTTCCAAGAGTTCAGAGGGTCTATATATATATATATACACAATATTATAGTATTTTAACCACCATCGAGCTATTATCGATGGACAGGCCCCTATTGGGCAACCTTTGATCAGATGGTAAGTTACATACCAAGCCTACTATAGGCGTGCACCTATGAGCGAACCCTAATTGGCCAAGATACAGAGCCTAGTATGGCCGAGCGCCTATGAGTGAGCCTAATACGGTAGAGCAGTTACACACTCCGAGCCTTATAGGGCCGGACAACTATTTTACTTATTATATAATTATTGAGTTCAGTCAGCATCAATAGGTAAGTACATCTCCAGATCATCATTGACTCCCAGTTACTTTCAGTTATTATATTATCAGTTTAGTTTCAACTTTCAGTTATTCTATTGCCTTACATACTCGGTACATTATTTCATACTGACGTTCCATTCATAGGGATGTTGTATTTCATGCATGCAGGTTCGAATAGACTACCTGGTAGACCTTCTACGTAGGTGTTGTCTGTGATCAGCTTTATTGGTAAGCTCCACGTCCTTCGGAGGTTTCGAGTCTAGGGGTATATATATATATATATATATATATATAGGTAGGTCGGGGCCCTGTGCCGACCATAGTACATCCATAAGTACAGACTTGTAGACATATCCTGTCAGTTAGTGCAATACGTTGGGCTGCTAGGCCTTGTATATATATTTGTTTGTCAACTGTAGTAGTTATGACGGCCTTGTCGGGCCAGCTTTATATTGATGTTCAGTCAGAACTAGTTTCCGTTCGGTTTTATATTTTGTTTTACAAATTGTATTGCAATGTGTCCCTATGGCCAATGTATGACATTGTATGTTCAGAGTCCATCAATCGCAAGTTGGTACGCTAGGTTAAGTGAGGCACCGGGTGTCAGTCTTGCCCCCAGGTACGGGGCATGACATTGCTATGCATTTTCCACCATACTAGAGGCAATTGCTTCCGATGTTGTGATCACGCGTATTGTTTCAGTGTGCCATAGGGATTCTTCAGTATTATTTTACCCTGGTTCCACTTATTTATATGTGTCATCATACTTTGCTCGTTACTTGGATATGCCTCGTGATTCTTAGTTATGCCTATTCTTGTATCTATACCAGTGGGTGATTCTATTATTGTGGACCGCATATATCGGTCATGTGCGGTGCTATTGGGGGTTATGAGACCAGAGTTGATCTTTTACTGCTTTGGATGGTTGATTTTGACGTGATTTTGGGCATGGACTAGTTGTCGCCATGTCACACTATTCTTAATTATCATGTTAAGACCGTGTCATTGGTGATGCAGGGGATGCCGAGGTTTGAGTGGAGAGGCTCCATGGATTATGTTGATAGTAGGGTTATTTCACATTTGAAGGCTCAACGGATGGTTGAGAAGGGATGTTGGTATATTTGGCCTTCGTAAGGCATGTTAGTGCTGATACTCCTACCGTTGATTTAGTTCCCATAGTGAGAGACTTCCCAGATGTATTTCCAGTAGACCTACCAGGTCTGCCACCCGACATGGACATTGATTTGGTAATGACTTGGTACCAGGCACTCAGCCCATCTCCATTTCATCGTACCACATGGCACCTATAAAGTTGAAGGCTTTGAAGGAACAATTGTAGTAATTACTTGATAAGGTCTTCAACAGGTCTAGTGTGTCACCTTGGGGTGCAATGGTTCTATTCGTGAGGAAGAAAGATGGTACTATAAGGATGTGTATTGACTATAGGCAGTTGAACAAAATTACAATTAAGAACAAGTACCCACTACCGTGCATTTATGACTTATTTGATCAGCTTCAGGGTTCTAGAGTATTCTCGAAGATTGATTTGAGGTCGGGATATCATTAGTTGAAGATCCAGGATTCAAACATTCTGAAGACGGCATTTAGAACAGCTATGATGATTATGAGTTTCTCGTGTTGTCTTTTGGGCTAACCAATGCCCCATCAGCGTTTATGCACTTGATGAACAATGTTTTCTAGCCATATCTTGATTCTTTCGTCATAGTATTCATCGATGATATATTGGTGTACTCACACAACTATGAGGATCATGCGCATCATCTGAGGATCGTACTCCAGACTTTCAGGGAGAAAAAGCTATACGCTAAATTCTCCAAGTGTGAGTTGTGGCTTGATTCAATTGTTTTCTTGGGGCACATGGTCTCTAGTGAGGGGATCAACGTGGATCAAAAGAACTGAGGTAGTTCAGAGTTGTCCTAAACCGTCTTCATCTATAGAGATTCGGAGCTTCTTGGGTTTGGTAAGTTATTATTGCTGTTTTGTGGGGGTTTCTCATCCCTTGCTGCACCTTTGACTAGAATGACCTAGAATGGTACTCCTTTCAGATGGTCCGATGAGTGTGAGGCGAGCTTTGAAAAGCTCAAGACTGTATTGACTACAACTACAACCCCAGTATTGGTGTTGCCTACAAGTTCGGGGTCTCACATCGTGTGCTGCGATGTGTCGCATAATGGGCTTGGGTCGCTAGGGTGATTGGCTATACGCCTCGGTAGTTGAAGGTGCATGAGAAGAATTATTCTATGCATGACTAAGAGTTAGCAACCATAGTTCATGCGCTGAAGGTTTGGAGGCTATCTGTACAACGTTCCATGTGAGGTCTATAGCAACCATCAGAGTCTCCAACATCTGTTCAAGTTGAAAGACCTTAATTTGCAGCGTCAGAGATGGTTAGAGTTGCTAAAAGACTATCATGTCACCATATTATATCATCTTAGGAATGTCAATGTAGTGGCCGATGTATTGTGAGAGTGGATCTTTCAGAGCATATCCGGGTTCATGCTTGCATTGTGGCTCAGTCATCGTTGTTGGAGCGTATCAAGGCTCGCTAGTTGATGATCCCCACTTGTTGGTGTTGAGGGACACAGTGCAGCGAGGTGGGTCTGAGGAGGTTATGATTGCTGATGATGGTGTTATGCAGCCTCAAGGCTGGATTTGTGTTCCAAATGTTGATGGGTTGAGAGATTTGATCCTTGAGGAGGCTCACAACTCGCGCTATTCCATTCACCCAGGTGTCACGAAGATGTATCGTGACTTGAAATAACACTATTGGTGGCGGAGAATGAAGAAGATATTGTTGCTTATGTCTCTCCGTGTTTGAATTGTCAATAGGTGAAGTATGAGCATTAGAAATCGGGAGGGTTGACTCAGATATTGGAGATACCAGAGTGGAAGTGCGCATCACTATGGATTTTGTGGTTGGCTTACCAAAGAACTTGATGAAATATGACGCAGTCTGGTTAATCTGGACCGGTTGACTAAGCCCGCACACTTCATTCCGGTGATGACTTCCTATTTTTCAGAGCGGTTGGCTCAGATTTACATCCAGGAGATTATCGACCTGCATAGTGTTCCCGTTTCCATCATTTATGACTGAGGCACGCAGTTCACATCACATTTTTGGAGAGCGGTGTAGCGAGATTTGGGCACACGGGTAGTGTTGAGTATAATATTCCATCCCTAAACGGACGGGCAACCCGAGTACGTTATTTAGATCTTGGAGGACATGCTACATGATTGTGTTATAGATTTCAGAAGTTCACGGGATCAGTTTCTACGACTCGCTGAGTTTGCCTAAAACGACAATTTTCAATCGAGTATGCAGATAGCTTCTTACGAGGTTTTGTATGTGAAGAGATGTCGTTCTCTGATCGGTTGGTTTGAGCCTGGGGAGGCTAGATTGTTGGGAACTTATTTGGTCCGTGATGCTTTGGAGAAGGTTAAGGTGATTAAGGAGCGACTTTGTACAACTCAGTCTAGACAGAAGAGTTATATGGACTTGAAGGTTCGAGATGTAGCTTACATGGTGGGTGAGAAGGTTCTGCCTTAAGTTTTGCCCATCATGGGTGTGATGCAATTCGAGAAAAAGAGCAAATTGAGCCCTTGATATATTCGCCATTGTGAGATGCTTGAGAGAGTGGGAGAGGTAGCTTACAGACTTGCCTTGCCACCCAGTCTATCGGGAGTTCACCTAGTATTTCTGTTTTGATGCTCCATAAGTATTATGCTGATCCGTCACATGTTTTGGACTTCAGCACGATGCAACTAGGTAGGGATTTGACTTATGATGTGGAGTCGATGGCTATTTTGAATCAGCATGTTCGAAAGTTGAGGTAAAAGAATATCTTATCAGTGAAGGTGCATTGGAGACATTAGCCGGTCGAGGAGGCAACTTGTGAGACCGAGCAAGAGATGCGGACCATATATCCTCACCTTTTTAAGACTCCAGGTATGATTCTAGACCCGTTCGAGGATGAACTTTTGTTTAAGATGGGGAGAATATAGTGACCCATTCGGTCATTTTGTGTATTGCAGCCCCGTTCCTCTATTTGTTTCCTCTTCTATGTTCAATTATAGTTATGTGACTTACTTGGGTGTTTGGATTGGTTTCGGGGAAGTTTCAGAATAAATTGGGACACTTAGCCCAAGGTTGAAAGCTTAACTTGAAAAAGTTGACCAGAGTTTGACAATAGTGTTTTTATGGTTCCAATAGTTTCTATGGTGATTTTGGACTTAGGCGCATGTCCGGATGTTGATTTGGACATCCATAGATTGATCTGGTGCTTTTTGGAAAAAGTAGGAAAGTTGAAGGTTTGGAAGGGTAAGAGGTTTGATCGGAAGTTGACTTTGTTGATATCGGGTTCGGATTTTGGTTCAGGGAGTTGGAATAGGTTTGTTGTGTCGTTTGGGAATCATGCAAAATTTGAGGTGATTTTAGAGTTTATTTGATATGGTTCGGTATGAGTTTTAGAAGTTGAAAGTTTATTAGTTTTATTAGGCTTAAATTGAGGTGCGATCGAGGTTTTTGTGTTGTGTTATGTGATTTGAGGCTTCGAGTAAGTCTGTATCGTATTTTAGGACTTGTTGGTATGTTTGGATGGGGTCCCGAGGGCCTCGTATGTGATACAGATGAGTTGCGTATCTTGTTTGGACTTAGAGAAATGGCTGAGGGATTGCAGGTTCTGGTGCAATCGAACCTACGAGGGATTGACCGCAGGTGTGAGGTCGCAGAAGTGGCCTGGTGATCGCAGTGAAATAGGAATAAGGGTTTGTTCATGTTCTCATAGTGCGAGAATCGCTGGGCAGAAGGTTTTAGAACAAGGGTTTGTTCATGTTCTCATAGTCGGAACTTCGGAGCTCGGCTGGAGGCGATTTTTGAGAGGCTTTTTGCTACAATTGAAGAGATGAGTAAAGATTATTCAATTTTGTTGATAGATATTGATTATCCGTTGATAATTACCCCTAGTTTATGTGAATATAAAGTGAAATTTGGGGATCTTGGCTATATTACTGGAGAGTGATATTTGGTGATTTGAGGGTCGATTTGTGGATGGAGTTGGAAGAAATTAGTATGGGTGGACTCGTAATTGAATGGGTGTTCGGATTTGTGAATTTTGTCCAGTTCTGGGGTCCAAGCCCGGGGTTGACTTTTGGGCTGACCTTGCATATTTGATCAAGACTTAGCTTTATCATTCGGAATTGTTTTCGATGGTTTATATTGATGACATTAAGTTGCTTTGGCTAGATTCGAGTCGCTCGGAGGCTGATTCACTTGGTAAGGGCTTTTTGGAGTTTTGATTTGCGCTCTTTGAGGTAAGTAACATATCTAAACTCGGATTTGAGGGTACTTAACTCAGGGAACTATGTTATATGAGAGGTATTGGCATGACGTAAGTGCTAGGTGACCGGCGCGTGTGCGTGCACCGAAGTGTTCATTATTAGAGGTGGCTTTTAGGCTATCATGGGATTATTTTGCTACATCCTTTGTTATATCCATGTTTTCTAAACCTTTACGATCATTTGAGCTCGGATTCATGTTAGAAATCATGTCTAGGCTATATGTTATTCGTCTAAGACTTGATAGGACTATTCTTGTCGTTTCTAAGCTATTTGCCTTAATTTTACACATACTCTCGGTCATGATGCTACATCCGTGTATGTTATCTCTGTCTTAGTATGTTCTTATTTTATTCCTCACATGTTGTTGATATATGTGTAACATTTTTGAAATTGAATATTGTGAGATGTGGTTAACTGAGACTTGACTAGTTGATGATTGAAATTGGGCCATAGTGCCCATTTGGTATTGATTTTGAGGTGATGCGTACGCCAAGATCATATTGGGATAAGTGTTATTGTTTTGGGGAGATGTGTGCACCAGGCCCTATTATTGGGCTATGTGATAATAATTAGCGCTTGGGCAGGATTTGCCCCTCCGGAGTCTGACATACAAGCTGTGGGAACATACACAATGTTTGATATACGTTATTGATGATGGGCAATTATGCTAGGCACCTATACAGTGTTATGTGTTGATGTTTGGTTAGTCTTAATGGTTTCACTGTGATATTGTTGAATTGACATGTAGGCGTTGAAACGTACCTTCCTTATGCTAGCTGGTAAATGAAGTGTCGTATCTGTGTTGGGCTTAAACTATTATACTTGAAAAGCATGCCTAAATATCTGAAATGTGAACGAGCTGAACATAATATCATTGAGCCACCTACTTCTACTATTTCCTTTATAATCAGAACTGTTACTGGTTATTGATATTGGTCTCTGACTGTTGTTTCTGAGCTCGTCACTGCTTTCAACCCAAGGTTAGTATTGTTAATTATTGAGTATATGGGGTCAGTTGTACTTAGGATACACTCTGCTCTTGGTGTGCAGATCCAGGTACTTCCGGATGAGGTGATCTCTAGAGTTCTGTTGCTACTAGCTTTTGGGAGACTACAAGGTAGCTGCTATATCGTCCGCAAACCTTGAAGTTCTCTTTCATTATTTCTATTATTACTGTTCTATTATTCAAATAGTTGTATTGAAAATTTGCCCTTCTATTTTGATAATCTGTAGCGCTCATGTACTAGTTGACACCAGATAATTGGGATGATTGTAGCAGTATTATTGTTTCTTTCTCAGCTATTTCATAATATTTCCATTGTTGAGTTTATTAAACCTTGTTTTATCAAATTCGTTGTACTATGTGACTGTTGGCTCGCCTAATAAGTACTATTAGGCACCTCCGCAGCTCCGGTGGGAGCTGGTTCATGACAAAGTTTAAAAAGTACAAATTTACAAAGATAAGAACTTGATGGTTCTCGTTATGAAACAGTATGTCGTAAGAGAAAAATTTCAATATCGGGTTAATAAATCGGACCCAAAAAAGTTCGTTTGCATTTTTGGAAGTAAAGACTATATGCTTATTTCCATTGCTTGTTTACTATGTCATATTAAAATTTGAATTCAATCACATTAAACTCCGTTCTGATACTGTTTTTATTTTCTGTAGAAAAAGATATTATCAGTAAAAGATGATACCGATATAGTATATCAGTGTGCTATGTGAGTATAGAATTGTACTGGTTTGTCTATATCTTTTATCAGTAAAACATGATACCGATATAGTATATCAGTATGCTATATCAGTATACCATGTGAGTGTAGAATTATTCTGGTTTAGAAATGATACCCGCTAATCACATGTACAAGCTCATAAATTCCAACAAGTATAGAATATAAATATGATTAAATCATGAAATAACAGATGAAACCACTTTGGTGCTCACAATTTTCTTAACGTATTCTGCTCCGTCAAATATCTAGTATATAAGGAAGATATGCAATTAAATCAGGTAATAGCCAAGGAAATTGCAAGTAAAGATGAAATGCAATAACCAAATATCAAGTCGTTGCAGCATGCAAACCAATCCCAAAATTGAAATCACATCACGGATTTAATGCCCACATAAGAGTAATAGTAACCGAACCAAACCAATGATCAGCTCTCCTAGAGACCACATCAACCAGTAACCCGTGGGTTTCTCACAATCCGCATGTACACCATCAAGAAGACACACGAGAGGGTGACTCTAGGGGGATGGATCCATATTCATACGTAGCACGGACAACTCACGTGCTATCATAATCTTCTTGGCGTGGTTACAGGCTGTCATGCCCTGACCTCGGGGAGCACGACCAGCGCTCTGCCGAGGTACCCTGGTCGAGCAAGTGTGAACAATGCCGTCTACCTAACTCACACATGAATAAAGAGAAGATACATTTCATTTATTAGACAGTGAGAGGTCAAGTGTATAACACCAGTTCATTGTCATTACTTACGTCATTATGAAGCGTCCAAAATAGTATACCACACAACATAGTTTGAAGTGGAACATGTGATACAATTACAACATTTTAGATTAACTTTCCCAAACAAGATATAATCCACACTATGTCTACGGAGCCTCTAACAGAAACAAAAGAGTGCTACGACACTGCCGACAACAAGGCCCCAGTTATAACTCAAAAAGCTATATACAAAGGACAAGAGATACAAGCCCCCGAAATGAAGTGGGGCTCCCCAAGTCAGCTGAGGAGAGGGTGTACTGCTATCACTGATCAATGTCGCGTGTTGTGGAACCACCTGCATCCATTAAAGATGCAGTGCCCCCGACAAAAGGGACATTAGTACATATGAAATAATACTAGTATGAAAAACTAAACACCCCTTCAATAGAGCGAGTAACAGTATCATGAGAAAGAAACATGGAATCACTGAGGGCCTCAAGCAATACTAAAGTATCAAGTTGGGAGAAAGGATAAATTTCAAGCAATTTTTAATACTTTTAAGTTTGGGAAATCTTTAGTACGGATACACCACCATGCTTTTAGCACGAAGTCCGATCTCAGCCTGGTCGGCTAAGTCGTCTCACCCTGAGACGTCCACTCACAATACCACCATGTCGCAGCATGACATCCGATCTCAGCTCGATCGGCTAAGCCATCTCACCACAATGCCGTGTGGGTCGACGTCACCTCACATTCCACTAGCAATCATCTCATCCCATTTAAGGATAATTATCTCAACACATCAATCTCATCCTATATTCCGGGAAAACTCTTACTACCTCACACGGGGATTTTACCCCTCACTCACTCCTACACCGGCACGTGTAGTTTCGGGGTTACGTTATTTCAACCAACCCTTCCTTGGTGACTAATGATACTCCCAAAGCATTTGTTATTTGAAGGAGTATACTAATATCATTCTTGGCACGTTGGTCGTATTTCATATCTCATGCTCTCTTTTTTCACTTTCAAGCATCATCATGGATTATCAACAAGACATTTCTATTCAAGACTTTAAATACACATGTGAGCAAATAAGAGTCTTAGGAACATTGAGATTTCTTACACAATTTGGCATAATAACTTTCATTTGAAACACGACGTGAAGTCATAACATGTTAATACACAGACCATACATAGATTACATTCCCGAAGGATAACACAACATATAGAAGAACTCGGAACACATTTTGAACATACATCTTTCGACACAAAGCTTATTCGGAATAGTCAAATTTATAATGAACAACTCGGGGCTTACAAGAACATCGTGGGATTCAATTCTAAGAGAGGAGTTTAGCCAACATACCTCATTTTGAGCTTCTTTTAATTACTACAATGTTCCGGAAAACATTAGAAACTTCGATCTAATTGGAAATATAACAAAAATGAACACAAACTAGGAAGGTATTCGTGGTTTCAACTTATTTGAGCATTTTATCAAACACTAGGTGGGCATTATGATTTCAAGGTCCTCCTATGTTGGATTCCTTCATCCCACAACCTAAAGTCTACCCATTTGAGCTCAACAACCTTCCCACAAACCTTGATAGTACATGCATGCGTAAATAACACCCTCACACCCAAGACTCACACTCCCCGTTAACCATCTTCTACCCCAAATTCGAAGTAGAAACTAGGGTGTGGAACCTTACCTCTAGGATGAAGAACTTGTGTGTTTTCCCTGTCAATTCTTCAACTTTTGAGCAAGGATTGATAAACAATACCTTAGGAACCCCCCTCTCACTCTAGAGCACTTCCTCACTCTAAAAATATCAGATTTTCTCTATACAAATGGTCCTTAACGTCTATATATCGAAATAGGGTCGGGTTATGAAACCAGAAAATGGACCCTCCGAACACAGCTCTGCGATTGCAGAGTGAACCGCAGAATAGGTATGCGGTCCGCGAAATGGGACGCAGAGGCGATGCCAAAAACCGGGCTGATCGGTTCAAGTCTGCGGCTGATCTGAGGTTACATAATGGACCACAGAACCTCCTCCTGAAGTTTTCTCCTGCTGGTATTGTGACGGATGTGCGGCCCGCGAAACCACTATGCGGTCGCATAGTTGACTGCAAAACGACCTCTAAAAGTGGCCATTTTTCTGATTCACTTCGCGGCAAATCTGTGGTCCGCGGAGTAGTTCTGAAATGCCTTGTTGTGCAAAAAAATTTCTTCAACATCCCAACACACTTTTCAACCCAAAAAGTCCATACCGCGGTGAGCTACAATCATCAAACACATAAGCCTACCTTGGCATCACAAAACCTCGGGTTCTAGGTAAAATTATACGCGGCCTTACATAGGCTCAATATCATAATTTGCCCGACGTGGTCACAGGCTCAATATCAAAAATCCACTCGACGTGGTCACATGTTATATCACAATCCGCCCGACGTGGTCACATGATATATCACAATCCTCTTGGCGTGGTCACATGCTATATTACAATCCGCCTGGCGTGATCACATGTTATATCACAATCTGCCCACAATGCAGGTTATATCACAATCTGCCCAGTGTGGTCACAGGCTATATCACAATCTGATCGGCGTGGTCACATGCTGTATCATAATCCGCTTGGCGTGGTCACATGCTATATCGCAATCCGTATTGAGTGGTCAAAGGCTACTAGTCCAATTCACATAACACAAAAAGCAGATATACGAGAATATATGTACATGATCAATGAACATCAAATTTCATACTCTTGGACTAGTATAAGTGACATGTTAAAGTGTATGCATGTGCAAAGTGTGCTATCATAGCTCAAATCAGGTAAATACAACATGAAAGTAGCAATTATAAAGTTCAATCAGGATATTAACGTCTATGTAACCTCAAACATGGCTCAAACAGCTCAAGACAGGGGTACAAATATAAGAACCATCACAACGTGAAGTTTAGAAATCAATCCAAGGCATATCATAGCCTAAATACTGCCTCGAGCAAGGAAAATACCTTGATGCATGCTCATGGGCTCAACTCCACACATATGCGACATCCATAGCATGTAACTATCACAAATAACTCTGGCAAGTAGTGTCTCAACCAAGTTTAGATAATATACTTACCTCAAGCAAGCCAAAATAATAGTCTACAAGCTCCATCCCACACGAATCGACCTCGAACAACTCGAAACTAACCAAAAGCAACTCAAAACTTCAAATAATGCCATAGGAAGCAAACCCAAACAATAAAGGTTGAATCTTTAATCAAATACTCAAAGTCAACTAAAAAGTCAACCCAGGCCCGCACCCCGAAACTTGACAAAACTCACAAACTCCGACAAACCATTCAAAGACAAGTCCAATCAGACTAGTTGCACTCAAATCCGACTCTGAATCTGTCACACCTCCTTTTTCACTACACCCCCGTAAGAGGTATAAGGGAGTTTTTCCAATTAAAGTGACAATCGAAATGGGATTATTATTAAAAATCAGAGTCACCACTTGGGATAGTTTATGGTGTCCCAAGTCACCGGTTTGAATCCCGAATCGAGGAAAGATTTGACTCTGTTTATGTCTGCGAGCACAGAAATCCGGGTAAGGAATTCTATTACCCCGGGAGAAGGTATTAGGCACTCCCGAGTTCCGTGGTTTTAGCACGGTCGCTTTGATCAAACCCGGCTTATTAAATGGTTTAATTACTCATTTTAGAACCTATGTGCTTTTGCCTCTTTCACCGCTTTTAATTAAGAAAATTATCTTGAAACGGGTTACGAGTACGTATACCCATTTGTTTGGCGCGTCAAAAATCATGTCACGCAAACGTGTCCACAATTAATAACGCTTTATTATTATTAAGAAAAGTTTGGCCGAAGTTGCGCGAACGCATACTCTGGTTTTGTTTTTAGAGATCGTAGTCATGTCACATGAACGTGTCCACAACCACGATAGTATATTAAATGTGCCTAAAGCATACTACAAACATTTGCCATTTTATATCTAAACCAACACGAGGGCCATGTATGATTTATAAAGTGGGTGTGAGTCCAATTCCCGTCTCAGGTCTAGGCTCAAAAGGAGCCCAATATCGTGTTGCAAGTGCTCCAGCTTTTGATTTCTGAATGAATTGAACTGGGCCCAAAAGAAGGCCCAATTCCGCAACAGTATACAACGGCTAACAGGGCTCAAGGTCGAATCCCTACGACAGCATAACCATTACACAAGCAAAAAATTAGATGACTCCCAATCGACCCCAAACAAAATGAAATACGCCAGATCTAATTCAACATTACCCCGACACCCATTTAGCTTATGAACTTAATCGCTTCAGAGGAAAGAACAACTAATAAAAAACTCAAAATTAAGTGATCATCCTGTATTCACGCCACTCTGATTTCCAGAACTGATTTCAAAAGAAAACTTTAACCATTTCGTATTAATTTTCAAAAAAAAAAACAAAAAAAAACAGCAGTGTCCAAAAATAATCTCGGAATTAGACCATATGATTTCACGAGCATTCAACTAGCATTTAACACAGCCTAACGTGAAGCTTTTCAAAGATCAAAATCAGTTTAACTTTCACTAAAAGGAAAACTCTAAAAAGCCTTTCAAAAGCTTTTCAAAGATTTTCCAAAAGGGACACCTGGTGATTGAACAAGCAAGACCAAACTTCCAATATGCATCAACATGTATCTGACATCCATGACTGTGAACTTAAAACCTAATATTCCAGCCGACTAATCTGCAGGTTAATAGTCCCTTCGTTTAGCTAGAGTTCCAACAATATTACAACACCCAATGTTCAGAAATGTCACGACCCTAGTTCACCAACCGTGAACATGTCATGACGGCACCTGGTCCGCATGACCAGGTAAGCCTAACATTTGCGGAAGTATATTAATTGCGGAAAAATAGAGAAAAATCAAATCAAATATCTAAAAGAAACTGTACTGATTGCCGCTTGGCAAGTACAACTCAATATCACAAGTCTAAAACAATTCCCAAAACCCGGAAACTCACGGGCAACACAGGCTACAGAAGTGTATAGTAAAAGTTTCCAACTCCAGAATTTCTAACAACTGAAAGAAGGAAAAACTAGGTCCTAAAGATAGAATAAGAGGGAGACTCGTCGGTCTGCGGATGCAGCAGATCTACCTCGAAGTCTCCGTAGTCCTCCCGCCTCACTGATAGGGCGCCTGAGTAGAGGTACCTGGATGATCTGCACATGAAAAAAAAACATGCGCAAGAACGGCATGAGTACACCACAGCGGTACTCAGTAAGTGCCAAGCCTAACCTCGGTCGGGTAGTGACGAGGAAGGTATGGGCCATACTGAGACAAAATATAGTAATAACAATAATTAACAGGATGATAATCTGACAGAAATAATAAATACAGCAGTGTAATAAGAGAGGTTAAACAAGGCAATAGCAAATACACAAGAACGGAACAACCACAGAATAAGTACAGCTCAACAACAATGGTAACAATGAGGATCTCCCAGGATACCGTCCTGTAGTCCTTTTCTCAACGGTCCAGTGGATCTCCCGGGATACCGTCCCGTAGTCCATCATAAGTGTATATCCGAAGGATCTCTCGGGATGCCGTCCCGTAGTCCAACTATCAATGTGTAGGGGGATCTATCGGAAATCTAACCCGCAGTCCCAAAGTAAAAGTGCAGGGGGAGATCTACCGGGAATCGAACCCGTAGTCCCAAAGTAAACAAACAAGGGGGGAGCTACCGGAATCCCACATCCGTAGTCCCAATGTAAGTGCGCAGTCACAACCAGAAGGTACACGGAAACGAAGTACGAAAGACAAGCAACAGGTAGTACTGGCCTAGCATGCGTCATGTAGTACAGTTAAGGCAACTCAAACAATTAGGCAAGTTAAATCAACTAATCATGCTTTCCTAATCTAGCACAGGTTATAATTGCAAGTATAATAAAGCAAAATGAAAGGAACTAAATCTCAATATCTTAAGAAAACCGGGTTTCCAACAATTAGCTCAAGTACACGCCCGTCACCTCGCGTACAAGGCACTCAAATCAACAAATAACAAATCCTAAGGGGAAAGGTCCCCCACACAAGGTTAGACAAGCCATTTACCTCGAACCGGCTCAATATCAACAGAAACCAGGCCTTTGCCACGAGTATCCGACTCCAAATGGCCCAAATCTATTCAATTCAATTACATATTGTAAATAATATTGCAAACAACTGATTCCACTATTAAATTTAGAGCTAGGGCACGAAAATAGGTAAAATGATCAAAATGCCCCTCCATCCATCGTCTCGGAATCGAATAATTTTTACGTTTTCAGAACCCTCGTACTCTCACGAGTCTAACCATATAAAAATCTCCCAAATCGGAGGTCAAATGACCCCACAAAACCCCATAGTTAGGTCTAAGAAGTTTACCCACTTCCCATTCAAAACACGAAATTAAAGGGTGAATTTGCGATTAGATTAATGGGTTTTAGTCATAGGAGAGTAGAGAATCATTACCCGGTGATTGCCCTTGAAAAACCCTTGAAATTGCTCCCAAATCTGAGCTCCAAACCTTGAGTTTTGATAAAAATGGCTTACCCTCGGTTTTGAATTGTTTATAACTGCCCAGGTATTTGTTCAATGCGATCGCAGGAATTGGGCTGCGATCGCGAAGAGTAAAGTTAAAAGGCTCCAGAAAATGGTCTATGCGGTCGCATCCCAAGTCATGCGATCGCAGAGGAGAAGGAAACAGATCTATGCGATTGCGAACTGGGCCACGCGATCGCGAAGAGGAAATAGCAATGAGGCACCAGCTCCTAAGTTCTACTATGCGAACGCGTGAGTGCATTTGCGAACGCGAAGAAGGGGGAAGCTGGCCTCTGCGATCGCGAACCATATAATGCGATTGCGTAGAACAAAAATATCACCCTCCGAATTTACACTATGCGATCGCGGAAGAAATGATGCGATCGCAGAGAAGGAAAATGGTCTGCAACAGCTGAAGCAAAATCTGCAACTTTGAACAACACAAAAATGCCCCGTTGAGCATCCGAAACACTCCCGAGGTCCCCGGGACCTCAACCAAACCTACGGACATATCCCATAACATCATTCAAACTTGTACCAATCCTTAAACCACCCTAAACAACGCCGGAAACATGAATTAATCAAAGATTCAAGCCTAAGAACTTCAAATTCCAACAAAACACGCTTTCGATCAACAACCTAACCAAACCTCGTCCGATTGACCTGAAATTTGCACGCATGTCCCAAATGACATGACGGTGCTATAGAAACTTCCGGAATTCCATTCCGACCCTCGGATCAAAAATTCACTATCGGACTGAAAACTTCAAAAACTCAAACTTCGGCATTTCAAGCCTAAATGAGCTACGAGGTTCCAAAATACATTCCGAACGCGCTCCCAACCCCGGAATCACCTAACGGAGCTAATGGAACCATCGGATTTCCATTCCGAGGTCGTCTTCACACTGTTCCGATTACGGACCATTTTTCAACACTTAAGCTCTCATTTAGGGACTAAGTGTCCCAAAACTTTCCAAAACTCAACACCGAACGTCCCGGCAAACCAAACTAGCAGAAATGAACTTACGGGAAGCAGTTAATGGGGGATCGGGGCGTAAATTCCAAAAACGACCGGCTGGGTCGTTACATCCTCCTACACTTAAACTTTCGTTCGTCCTCGAACGAGCATAGAGAACATACCTGAAGTAGTGAAAAGATGCGGGTACTGGCTGCGCATATCCTGCTCGGTCTCCCAAGTCGCCTCCTCGGCCGGCTGACCCCGCCACTGAACCTTTACTGAAGCGATGTTCTTTGACCTCAACTTTCTGATCTGCCTGTCCAAAATAGCCACTGGCTCCTCAACATAGGATAGATCCTTGTCCAACAAGACTGAACTAAAATCCAACACGTGCGACGGATCACCGTGATACCTCCGGAGCATCGAAACATGAAATACCGGATGAACTCCGGCCAAGCTGGGAGGTAAGGCAAGCACATAAGTAACCTCCCCAACTCGCCTCAAGATCTCAAAAGGGCCAATAAACCTCGGGCTCAGCTTCCCTTTCTTTCCAAACCTCATGATGCCCTTCATAGGCGAGACCCGAAGCAGAACCCGCTCACCAACCATATATGAAACATCACAAACCTTCCTGTCCGCGTAACTCTTCTGTCTAGACTGGGGTGTACGGAGTCTGTACCCAATAGCCTGGCCTCACCCGGCTCCAACCAACCCACCGAAGATCTACACCTCCTGCCATATAAAGCCTCATACGGCGCCATCTGAATGCTGGACTGATAACTGTTGTTATAAGCAAACTCCGCCAATGGCAAGAAATGATCCCAAGACCCTCCAAACTCAATCACACACGCACGGAGCATGTCCTCAAGAATCTGAATAGTGCGCTCGGACAGTCCGTCCGTCTGGGGGTGAAATGCTGTGCTCAACTCCACCCGAGTGCCTAACTCCTGCTGCACAGCTCTCCAGAACCGCGATGTAAACTGAGTACCTCTGTCTGAAATGATAGAAATTGGAATACCATGCAAACGGACGATCTCCCTGATATAAATCTCCGCCAACCACTCCGATGAATAAGTGGTACACACAGGAATGAAATGAGCGGACTTGGTCAGCCGGTCCACAATAACCCAAATGGAATCAAACTTCCTCAAGGTCCGTGGAAGTCCAGATACAAAATCCATGGTGATGCGCTCCCATTTCCACTCCGGAATCTCTATCTGCTGGAGCAACCCACCCGGGCGCTGGTGCTCGTACTTCACCTGCTGGCAGTTGAGGCATCTAGACACATAGCCAACTATATCTTTCTTCATCCGCCTCCACCAGTAGTGCTGCCTCAGGTCCTGATACATCTTCGCGGCACCCGGATGGATGGAATACTGCGAGCTATGGGCCTCTGCTAGAATCAACTCTCGAAGGCCATCAACATTGGGCACACAAGTCCGGCCCTGCATCCTCAATACTCCGTCATCTCCAATAGTCACATCTCTGGCATCACCACGCTGAACCTTGTCCTGAAGGACAAGCAAATGAGGGTCATCATACTTACGGTCAAATAGGGAAGACCGGGAAACCACACAGGCTAGAACCCGACTGGGCTCCGAAAGATCCAATCTCACGAACTGACTGGCTAAGGCCTGAACATCCATCGCCATAGGCCTCTGTGAAGCTGGTAAATATGCCAAGCTTCCCAAACTCTCCGCCCGGCGACTCAAGGCATCCGCTACCACATTGGCCTTGCCCGGGTGATAAAGAATAGTAATATCATAATCCTTTAACAACTCTAACCATCTCCTCTGACGCATATTCAGGTCCTTCTGCTTAAGCAAGTGCTACAAACTCCGATGGTCAGTATAGATCTCAGAAGGCACCCCGTACAAATAATGGCGCCGGATCTTCAAAGCGTGAACAATAGCAGCTAACTCAAGGTCGTGGACAGGGTAGTTCTTTTCATGCACCTTCAACTGTCTGGACGCGTAGGCGATCACCCTACCGTCCTGCATCAACACCGCTCCAAGTCCAACCCGTGAGGCATCACAATAAACTGTATAAGACCCCGAACCGGTAGGCAACATCAAGATAGGGGCTGTAGTCAAAGCTGTCTTGAGCCTTTGAAAGCTCGCCTCGCACTCCTCTGTCCACTGAAATGGGGCACCCTTCTGGGTCATTCTAGTCATAGGGGCAACAATCGATGAAAATCCCTCCACAAAACGACGGTAGTAACCTGCCAAGCCAAGGAAACTGCGAATCTCTGTAGCTGAGGACGGCCTGGGCCAACTCTGCACGACCTCTACCTTCCTCGGATCCACCCGAATACCCTCGCTAGAAATCACATGGCCTAAGAATGCCACAGAACTCAGCCAAAACTCACATTTTGAGAACTTTGCATATAACTTTTTCTCCCTCAAGGTCTGTAGCACGGTCCTCAGATGCTGCTCATGATCTTCCCGACTCCGGGAATACACCAGAATATCATCAATAAAAACAATCACGAACGAGTCAAGATATGGCCTGAATACACTGTGCATCAAATGCATAAAAGCTGCCGGGGCATTAGTCAGCCCAAAAGACATAACAAGGAACTCGTAATGACCATACCGAGTCCTGAAAGCAGTCTTCGGGATATCTGGCTCCCGAATCTTCAACTGATGGTAACCTGAGCGCAAGTCAATCTTAGAGAACACCTGTGCGCCCTGAAGCTTGTCAAACAGATCATCAATGCGAGGCAAAGGATAACGGTTCTTCACCGTAACCTTGTTCAGCTGGCGGTAATCAATACACATGCGCATGGAGCCATCCTTCTTCTTCACGAACAAAACAGGAGCACCCCACGGTGAAACACTGGGTCGAATGAAACCCTTACCAAGCAATTCCTGTAACTGATCCTTCAACTCCTTCAACTCAGGACGAGCCATACGATACGGAGAAATGGAAATGGGCTGAGTGTCCGGCAACAGATCTATGCCGAAATCAATATCTCTCTCAGGCGGCATGCCCGGAAGATCAACTGGAAATATATCGGGATAATCCCGTACCACTGGAACAGAATCAACAGAAGGGGTATCAACACTAACATCTCTCACATAAGCCAAATACGCGGCACACCCCTTCTCAACCATGCGCTGAGCTTTAAGAAAAGAGATAACTCTACTGGGAGTATGATCTAAGGTACCACTCCACTCAACACGCGGAATACCTGGCATAGCCAGTGTCACGGTCTTGGCGTGACAATCAAGAATAGCAAAATGGGGCGACAACCAGTCCATGCCCAAAATAATGTCAAAATCCACCATACCGAGTAATAATAAGTCTGCTCTGGTCTCAAAATAGTAACCAAACATGACCGATAAACGCGGTCCACAACAAGGGAATCTCCCACAGGAGTAGAAACATAAACGGGGGCACTCAAAGAATCCCGAGGCACACCCAAATGCGGAGCAAAGTAAGAAGACACATAAGAGTAAGTAGAGCCCGGATCGAATAGAACCGATGCCTCTCTGTGACAAACCAGAATAATACCTGTAATGACGGAGTCGGAGGCAACAGCCTCAGTACGAGCAGGAATAGCATAATATCTGGCCCGGCCCCTCTCTCGAGGGCGACCTCTATCTCCCCGACCTCCGCCCCTAGCCGGCCGGGCAGGTGGGGTAGCTGCTGGAGCTGTGATCATGGCCTGAGAACTCTGAGGAGCACGCTGCGGCTGAGCAGCCTGTGAAGATGCACCCCTACCAAGTCTGGGGCAGTCCCTAACCATGTGGCGTGTATCACCACACTCAAAACAAGCTCTGGGAGGACGCGGTGGCTGTGACTGGCTGGGACTAGGCCTGCTGGACTGACCTCTGGAAGCACCTCGCGCAGGAGGCGCGCTAGAAACTGGAGGTGCATAGTAAGGCTCCTGTGGTGTAGGCGGAGCTGGAGTACTGCCGGCTGCTGGAAGAGCTGAATGTACAGGGCGACCCGAATAACCTCTGCTATGATGACCTGCTGATGAGGTACGGGCACCGGAGTAGTGACCCGACTCCCGAGACCTCTTGGCCTCCCTCTCTCCTCGCTCCCTGGCGATCATACCCTCAATCCTCCTAGCAATGCTCACTACCTGCTGATAAGGAATGTCCATCTCCAACTCTCGAGCCATGCTAGACTTGATGGGCGGAATAAGGCCCTCAATGAACCTGCGAACTCTCTCTCGAACAGTAGCAACCAAGGCCGGTGCGTGCCTGGCCAACCTGGTATAACGGATGGCATACTCTAAAACTGTCATAGCACCCTGGCGCAAGTGCTCAAACTCTGCGCGCCATGAATCTCTGGGGAACAAACTCTCTCATAAACATGTCCAAGAACTGGGTCCAAGTCAGTGAAGCAGCCTCGACTGCACTGTCTAACTCATAAGTACGCCACCAATCATAGGCGGCTCCCCGAAGCTGAAAAGTAGTGAAAGAGACCCCGCTGGACTCCACTATGCCCATAGTACGAAGAATGCGATGACACTCCTCCAAAAATCCCAAGGCATCATCCGATGCTAAGCCACTGAACACTGGGGGATCATATTTCTTAAACCTCTCAAGTCTCCGCTGCTCGTCCTCTGAAGCAGCTGACCCATCCTCGGGCTGAACTGGTGCTGCAGGCGGTGGGGGAATAATCTCGGGAACCTGCTCAACCTGCAATCGCTGCTTAGTAGTGCGGACGGCGGGAGTCTGTGCTCCTCCCCCGGCCTGGGACGTGGCTGCAGCAAGGGGAAACAACCCCGCCTGAGCCAAGGTGGTGTACATGCTCATGAACTGAGCCAAAGTCTCCTGGAGCGCTGGAGTAGTAGTGGCAGTAGTAGGTGTGCCAGGTGCCTGGGCTCCGGCTGGATCTGCTGGTGGTACCTCGGCGGCAGCTCGCGCAGGTGCTCTGGCTGTACCACGTGCGCGTCCTCGACCTCTACCCCGGCCCCGGCCTCTGGCGGCGGCAGTAGGGGGCGCGGGTGCCTGATCATCTCGAGTAGTGCGTCTCCTCACCATCTGTGAGAGAATAGAAGACAGAAGTTTAGAATTGATGTCAAAAATATCGCACGACAAGGAATCCAAATGAAGTGAAGATTTTACCTAAACAGTTACATAGCCTCTCGTAGATAAATACAGACGTCTCCGTACCGATCAGCGAGACTCTAATAAACCGGCCTGTGTTCCGTGACTCCTATGAACCTAGAGCTCTGATACCAACTTGTCACGACCCTAGTTCACCAACCGTGAACATGTCATGACGGCACCCGGTCCCCATGACCAGGTAAGCCTAACATTTGCGAAAGTATATTAATTGCGGAAAAATAGAGAAAAATCAAATCAAATATCTAAAAGAAACTGTACTGATTGCCGCTTGGCAAGTACAACTCAATATCACAAGTCTAAAACAATTCCCAAAACTCGGAAACTCACGGGCAACACAGGCTACAGAAGTGTATAGTAAAAGTTCCTAACTCCAGAATTTCTAACAACTGAAAGAAGGAAAACTAAGTACTAAAGATAGAATAAGAGGGAGACTCGTCGGTCTGCGGATGCAGCAGATCTACCTCGAAGTCTCCGTAGTCCTCCTGCCTCACTGATAGTGCGCCTGAGTAGAGGTACCTGGATGATCTGCACATGAAAAACATGCGCAGGAAGGGCATGAGTACACCACAGCGGTACTCAGTAAGTGCCAAGCCTAACCTCGGTCGGGTAGTGACGAGGAAGGTATGGGCCATACTGAGACAAAATATAGTAATAACAATAATTAACAGGATGATAATCTGACAGAAATAATAAATACAGCAGTGTAATAAGAGAGGTTAAACAAGGCAATAGCAAATACACAAGAACGGAACAACCACAGAATAAGTACAGCTCAACAACAATGGTAACAATGAGGATCTCCCAGGATACCGTCCTGTAGTCCTTTTCTCAACGGTCCAGTGGATCTCCCGGGATACCGTCCCGTAGTCCATCATAAGTGTATATCCGAAGGATCTCCCGGGATGCCGTCCCGTAGTCCAACTATCAATGTCCCGTAGTCCAACTATCAATGTGCAGGGGGATCTATCAGGAATCTAACCCGCAGTCCCAAAGTAAAAGTGCAGGGGGGGATCTACCGGGAATCAAACCCGTAGTCCCAAAGTAAACAAACAAGGGGGGAGCTACCGGAATCCCACATCCGTAGTCCCAATGTAAGTGCGCAGTCACAACCAGAAGGTACACGAAAACGAAGTACGAAAGACAAGCAACATGTAGTACTGGCCTAGCATGCTTCACGTAGTACAGTTAAGGCAACTTAAGCAATTAGGCAAGTTAAATCAACTAATCATGCTTTCCTAATCTAGCACAGGTTATAATTGCAAGTATAATAAAGCAAAATGAAAGGAACTAAATCTCAATATCTTAAGAAAAACCGGGTTTCCAACAATTAGCTCAAGTACACGCCCGTCACCTCGCGTACAAGGCACTCAAATCAACAAATAACAAATCCTATGGGGAAAGGTCCCCCACACAAGGTTAGACAAGCCACTTACCTCGAACCGGCTCAATATCAATAGAAACCACGCCTTTGCCACGAGTATCCGACTCCAAATAGCCCAAATCTATTCAATTCAATTACATATCGTAAATAATATTGCAGACAACTGATTCCACTATTAAATTTAGAGCTAGGGCGCGAAAATAGGTAAAATGACCAAAATGCCCCTCCAGCCATCGTCTCGGAATCGAATAATTTTTATGTTTTCAGAACCCTCGTACTCTCACGAGTCTAACCATATAAAAATCTCCCAAATCGGAGGTCAAATGACCCCACAAAACCCCATAGTTAGGACTAAGAAGTTTACCCACTTCCCATTCAAAACACGAAATTAAAGGGTGAATTTGCGATTAGATTAATGGGTTTTAGTCATAGGAGAGTAGAGAATCGTTACCCGGTGATTGCCCTTGAAAAACCCTTGAAATTGCTCCCAAATCCGAGCTCCAAACCTTGAGTTTTGATAAAAATGGCTAACCCTCGGTTTTGAATTGTTTATAACTGCCCAGGTATTTGTTCAATGCGATAGCAGGAATTGGGCTGCGATCGCGACGAGTAAAGTTAAAAGGCTCCTGAAAATGGTCTATGCGGTCGCATCCCAAGCCATGCGATCGCAGAGGAGAAGGAAACAGATCTATGCGATCGCGAACTGGGCCACGCGATCGCGAAGAGGAAATAGCAATGAGGCACCAGCTCCTAAGTTCTACTATGCCAACGCGTGAGTGCATTTGCGAACGCGAAGAAGGGGGAAGCTGGCTTCTGGGATCGCGAACCATATAATGCGATCACGTAGAACAAAAATATCACCCTCCGAATTTACACTATGCGATCGCGGAAGAAATGATGCGATCGCAGAGAAGGAAAATGGTCTGCAACAGTTGAAGCAAAATCTGCAACTTTGAACAACACAAAAATGCCCCGTTGAGCATCCGAAACACACCCGAGGCCCCCGGGACCTCAACCAAACCTACGGACATATCCCATAACATCATTCAAACCTGTACCAATCCTTAAACCACCCTAAACAACGCCGGAAACACGAATTAATCAAAGATTCAAGCCTAAGAACTTCAAATTCCAACAAAACACGCTTTCGATCAAAAACCTAACCAAACCTGTCCGATTGACCTGAAATTTTGCACGCACGTCCCAAACGACATGACGGTGCTACAGAAACTTCCGGAATTCCATTCCGACCGTCGGATCAAAAATTCACTATCGGACTGGAAACTTCAAAAACTCAAACTTCGGCATTTCAAGCCTAAATGAGATACGAGGTTCCAAAATACATTCCGAACGCGCTCCCAACCCTGAAATCACCTAACGGAGCTAACGGAACCATCGAATTTCCATTCCGAGGTCGTCTTCACACTGTTCTGATTACGGACTATTTTTCAACACTTAAGCTCTCATTTAGGGACTAAGTGTCCCAAAACTTTCCAAAACTCAACACCGAACGTCCCGGCAAACCAAACTAGCAGAAATGAACTTAGGGGAAGCAGTTAATGGGGGATCGGGGCATAAATTCCAAAAACGACCGGCCGGGTCGTTACAAGAAATTATGCACTAAATCTGAACAACCAAACTACCCTAAATTACTAGCATGAACCAAAACTCAACACAAACCAGAAATGGAAACTGAAGCATTTAATCACATAAATAGCAACTGACAATGGTTATATCAAAATTAAGATTTCCATTCAAACTTCGACTTGCATTTCCAAATCTCACACATGCTAATCAATGCTCAATTCCATGATAAGTTTGGATAGTGTACTTGGAGATTACAAAAGGAAAAGAGGTAATCGCAGTAACAGCAACAGCAGTAACCCTCAGCACCCAGAAAATGGACCAACAGACTAGTTTAAAATCCAGCAGATGAGATACAAGACCCAGACACTAATTTCAGTCTCAATGAACCAGCAAACCTCAAACCAGACTTGAATTCAACCCATATTAGTATCAGCTAACCAGAAATTGCTTCAATACTAGAAATTTTTTAGAAAATACCAAAGGAACTCAATGAAACAGTGTTATTTTCCTAAATATCTTCAGTCGTTTTTGATTTTTCTGATTTCTATCTCTGAAATATAGTGCTAATGGTTCTTTGTATTTTCTGGAATTCTATCCCTGAAGTTCTGCCTTCAATGGCAAGATAAAATGCCTTTATAGGCAAGAAAAGTAGGGCAGCCTAGACAATTCAGTTTTGCACATAGGCCCTTCACCAATTCTTGTTTTTGCTTGGGAATCCTTAACTAGTTTTTTTAGAATTGCAAAACAGTCCCAAAGTCAGCTTCCATGAAGCTTCCATTTCAGTTATACAAATATTCCCTATCCTGAACTACCCAAATTACCCTTTTATAACCCTGTTTTTACTAGAGGAAACCAAACCAATATGGATCAATTTGACCCCGGGGTTCAAATCCCACAACTGGGCCTGGCAAAACCCTTATTGGATTTTTTTTCGTTTGTGATTTCCAGGCCGAATTTCAATTAGAGTTTCATGCAACTACTAGGCCAGGCAGAATTTTACAAAAGAAAAACAATTCAATGTTCTGGAGATCAAACAGGACGAAGTAATACCACAAAACAAAGAAGTCAAAATGTGATCTACCAAACTTTAAAACTAATTCAACAATGAAAAATAAACTAAACAAATGGAGGTAACAGACGAAGCAGACGAACGAAGTAGGAAACAACTCGGGGCCAAACGAAGAAGAGGATGAAAAAGAAGAAGGAGATGAAGACAGACATAGATAAATAACAAGAGAGTAAGAAAGGCGAATGACTAACCACAGAAAACGGGGAGTATTTAGCCAAAGAAGCAAAGAGGAACGACACGGCTTTGCCTGAGATGCTTCATCGAAAGCTTGAAACTCACCCTAATGAGCATCCCTAGTCGAGGATGTTCTGTTAAAGCGAGCTTTGAGCCCCGATGAGTAAGGATCTTCAACCAAACTCCAACTCCAAAATTAGGTCAAACTCAGATTCCAAATTCGTCAGCGATATTCGAGGGGGATGGGGTAATGATTTGGGAAGAGGGGGTCTTGGTGGTCATGGGGTGTAATTTTGGTGATGTTTGGGGGTGGCGCCGCCACCGGAAGTGATGAGGTCGGCGCTAGAGCTTGCAGAGGAATGTGAGAGACAGAGATGAGTTTGAACCGACTGTCTCTGAATTGTTTCGGACAGTTTTAATCAAACATGGAGATGGGCTATGGACCGTTGGATGACACAAAATAAAGGGCCCAGATTTGTCAAGCCCAAACGGTGTCGTTTGATTGGAAGATGGGGCTGGACCGGGTTGGGGCGTGGAATTGGGCTGGGACGGGTTTAAGAGAAGGGGAAAATGATTTGGGCTGAGGAAGTGAAGCTGAAGACTGGCCCAATTATTTCCTTCCCATTTTAAAATCCTTTTCCTTTCATTTCTTTTCACAAATTCTTTTTGTTCCTTTTTTTTCTTTTTCCCAAAATTAAAAATAAATAAAAATAAAAATAAAAGAAATCTAAGTTGATTCCTAGAACCTAATTAACCAACAAAATACTAATTAAACCTAAATGATAATTATCACAATTAATTAAGAACAAATTAAAAGAAAAACTACTCATAATCAGAGTTAAAATTAAAGGTGCAAATTAAATTATTTTTGTGATTTTCCTTTTTTATACAATAACTTAATTACTAATTAATTCCTAAAATGAAAAGTTAAATCCTAAATGCACATGCATTAATTAAATAAAATAAACGTGCACAGACAAATGCAAACAATTGACAGAAACATGCCACAAAAATCCACAAAATTGCAAACAAAAAAAATATTTTGTTTTGAATTTGTGGGAGTAATTCATATAGGGCAAAAATCATGTGCTCACAGAATCGATGTTCAAATTTCAACTATTCACTTTAGAAAAGTTTTGACAAAACTCCCCAATTCCTCTTTTAGATTCATCAATAAAATTCCAGTCAAAGGTAAAATTATGTAAAATAATCAAAATCCGAGTGAAAATTACTTACCGCAATCCAAATCGTGAAAATCTCCACCAAAATCACCCAAATCCGAGCTCCCAAACTCATAATGTGATAAAATAATTCAAAGTCCGAAATAGAGCACTTATATGTGCTACCCAGGTAAACCCTTCGCGATTGCGGGACACACTTCGCGATGGAGAAGAACAAAGATGAACACTTCCAGAATGCACTTCGTGTTCAAGTCAATGGCATCGTGAACGCGATGATCGCAAGCACCAGAACTCCGCGAACGCGCCAATTCCCATGCGAACGTGATGGCAGACACCCACAGCTCCCATGCTGATGCGCAATCGCGAAACTACTTCTGCGAACGCAATGGTCAAACATCTTAAAACTCTGCGAACATGATCCATGCATGAACGCGTTGAATAAAGCACCAGCAGCCCCAGAACACTAAGCGATCGTGGTCCTCTTCTCGCGATCGCGTTGAACACCCCCAGCACCAGAAAACTAGCATCTCATGCAAACTCCGAAATGGTCATAAATCAATCTGAAACATACCCGAGCCCCTTAGGACCCCATTTGAACATGCCAACAAGTCCCAAAATATAACACGGAACTACTTGAGGCCTCACATCACATATAACAACTTCAAAACCACAAATCGCACCTCAATTCAAGCTTAAAGAACTATTTCAAATTTCCAATTTCCGAACTTACGCTGAACACGTCTATTCAACTCTGAATCATCTCCAATTTTGCCCAGAAGTTCCAAATGACGCAAAAACATATTCCAACTTTTGGAACAATAATCCGAACCCGATAACATCGAAGTCAACTCTCGGCCAAACCTATAAACTTTTCGAACCTTCAAATTGCCAACTTTTGCCAGATAGTAGCAAAACCTTCTAGAAATATCCAAATGCAAATCTGGGCATACGACCAAGTTCAAAATCACTATTCGAGCCTAATGGAACAACAAAAACTCTGATCCGAGGTCAAAATTTACAAAATTCAAACTTGGTGAACTCTTCTAATTTAAAGCTTCTAAGATGAGAATCATTCTTCCAAATCAATTCTGAAGCACTCGAAAACCTAAATCGACAATACATGCAAGTTGTAATACACGATAGAAAGCTACTCATGACCTCAAACTACCAAACTAAATAAAAATGCTCAAAATAATCAGTCGGGTCGTTATAGTGTTTTAGCACTAAAAGATGTTACCAATATAGTATATCAGTATACTATGTGAGCATATAATTGTACCGGTTTGTATGTATTTTTTAATCAGTAAAACATGATACCGACATAGTATATCAGTATACTATGTGAGTATTGAGTTGTACTGGTTTGTCTATATTTTTTATCAGTAAAACACGACACCAATATAGTATATAAGTATGTTATATCAGTATATTATGTGAGTATAGAATTGTACTGGTTTGTTTGTATTTTTTACTAACATTCATATATTTATTTCCATTAATATTTTATAGTTTGAATATTGCAATGGATTTGCAGCACCATATTATACATATTTGTAGTTTGAATATTCCAATGGATTTGCAACACCATATTATACATATTTTGATCATTCTTCTTGTCTGTACATAACTGTATTTGTATTATTAAAATCTATACCCTTGATTGCATGGATAAAAGATGCACTTGGAGCCTTAAAGCATCAAGTGTACAAGCATCCAAACTTTTCAAAGTGACGGATTTCAATTCTATCCACAATTGTTTAAATAATAAGAGATTTTGTTCACAAAAGCAAGCTGACTCAGCTTTTGTTGCAGTTGTTGTACAAGATAAGCTTGTTGACACCAAACTATATATACACCAACAGATATCCAAAAGAATATGGTATGGACTTAAGCTACATGGAAGCATGGAGAACAAAAGAAAAAGCAATTGAATTGTTGAGAGGAACACAAAGTGAGTCATACAAGAAAATACCAACATATCTTTACATGTTACAGTACGCTAACCAAGGATTAGTGATACGACTACACACTGAAGTAGATGGAAGCGTCTTCTATGCATTCATAGTGATAATATGCATCAATTAGAGGTTGGATCTATTGTAGGCCAACAATTGTAGTTGATGAATGTTTTTTAAAGTCAACATCCAACGAGACCATACTCACAGCTTCAACGCAAGACGTAAAGGGTAAGAGAAAAGTTTCATAATCAGTATTGAATGTACTTTACTATTTTAAAAATGAATCCCAATTACTTTCTGTTAACCAGCAAAAAAGATCCTCAATACCGTATGATACCAATATGGTATACAAGTATACCAACAAAAAATATAATTATTTTTCTACATACCTGCACCTACATATGACTATACTACTATATGAAACGATCTATTAATATTGTATCTTGTAATTAATATTTTTTTATTTGGTTTTACAAGACAAATTCTACCCCTCGCATATTGTATACGGTAAAAATCAGAGGGCTCGATTTTATGATCATTAGGGCACCTTCTAGAGATCACCCCCAGAAGGCTCGGAGTTTAGCTCAGAGCTCAACCCTAAGGGTTTGTAATTCTCGGCCCCGAGGTAGTATAGAGCAATGGCTATGACGCACTAGCGGGAAGTTCCCAAGGGCATGATTAAAGCTGACCTAGACTATTAGGCTAGTTCATGCTCGTACAGTGGCATTAAATAGATATACCAACCTCATATCTTTGTAATAAATGCATTTTTACTATAATGGGATTCCCCTCATCTACAAAGGGGACCCTTGTCATTTTGTAAGGCATACACAACGCACATTATTCAACACAAGAATATTCTCTGCTTTCTAGCTCAAACATACTCTCCATTTGATTCTATTTCTTACATTTATTGTCCTACTTAGATTTGTTATATTTTATTAATTGTTCTTCATTTGTTGCTCATAATGATCCGCCATCAAATTTATCATAACTGTTAACCCTTCATCAACTGGCCTTAGCCGGGCATCCGACTCGACCTCGAGGCCCGCGCACGCTAGCTCGAGGCTCCGATTTCCAACTATTCAGTTTGGTTATTAAGCTATCTACAAGCTCTTATTTCATTTTCTAATCTCTCACTTGGCATCCATTGCCTAACAGCTAGCATAAAAATATATCACATATTTTTAGAACCACAAAATCAAATCTAATTGTTATAACCATTTTCAAGGTAAACAGTTTGGCGCCCACCGTGGGGCTAAAAATAATAGTGATTGTTTTCTTGCTGGTTTACTACATAACGCAAGTTATCTTTCACACTTTTTCTTGTCCAAGATCTTTGATTTCAGGTCAAAATGTCTAACTCAGTAAACGCACATGAAAACAACAATCTTGAGGACCATAGAGAAAATGGTGTAGCTGTTCCGGGTGTTGGTGTACCACCACGAAACCCTGAGGATGCACCAGAACCAATTCCTGTGGATGTGGTCTCGCGTGACGCTCAACACGTCGAAATAAGCTCCCACACCAACTGGAGCATACACCTAGGAGATCGACAAGAAGCACAAAAAACCCCGGCTCAGCAAGAACAAGGATTTAGCCTTCACGTCATCTTCGAGATGTTACAAGCACAAAAGCTGGCGATTGCTCAGCTGTAAAGCCACCAAAAGACTCCCAGCATGGTAGCACCGGAAACGGCTCCCCGAGCCGAGCAAGTACCAGAAAGATCGAGCAACAACGGGTCGGCATCCGCCCCGCCATCATAAAGATGCTCGAGGACCTTACAAAGAGGATCGAGTCGGGCGAGAAGAAGATAGAAGCCAACGACAAGAAGGTAGGGACCTAGGGTCAATCAAATTCCGGGCGCACCACCGATCCCGAAGGGTATAGATTCGAAGAAGTTCGTACAAAAGCCGTTCCCACGGGAAGTGGCCCCAAAACCCATTCCAAAGAAGTTCAGAACGCCCGACCATTCGAAGTACAACGGAAACTTGGACCCCAACGAGCACGTCACTGCTTACAGTTGTGCAGTGAAGGGCAACGACCTAAAGGACGACGAGATCGAATCCGTCCTACTAAAAAGGTTCGGAGAGACGCTTTCAAAAGGGGAGATTATCACAACCTATCCCCAAACTCGATAGACTCATTTGCCATGCTGGCAGATTCCTTCATTAAGGCACATGCTGGTGCGATCAAGGTAGCTATAAGGAAATCCAACATTTTCAAAATCAGGCAAAGGGAGAACGAGATGCTGCAAGAGTTCGTATCTCGCTTTCAAATGGAACGAATGGAACTACCACTAGTCTCCGACGACTGGGCAGTACAGGTCTTCACTCAAGGTTTAAACGAGCGAATCTCGGTAACTTCGAGACAGCTGAAGCAGAACTTAGTCGAATATCCCACCGTGACTTGGTCGGATGTCCACAACCGATACCAATCAAAGATCAGGGTCGAAGACAACCAACTAGGAGCTCCCTCGGGCTCGGTATATCCTAGCAGGCTTCTGGAAAAGGAGCCAAAGACAAACAAAGAAAGATACCAACCATACACTGAAGATAGAGGAAACGCTGCGAGGCGCAACATACCCCGCAATGACCGAAGGATGGATCGAGGCTAGAATCCTCGGGGACTTGTTAGCAGAGCTGGATTCGATAGGCACACAGGGCCGACGGAGGCACCCCGCTTGTCGGAATACAACTTTAACGTCGACATTTCAGACATCGTATCCGCCATTGGTAAAATCAGAGACAATAGGTGGCCAAGGCATGTACAATCAGATCCGTCGCAAAGGAACCATAACCTAGTGTGTGAATTTCACAACACACACGGTCACAGGATCGAGGATTGCCGACAACTCCGGGAAGAAGTAGCCAGACTACTCAGGCAAGGTCACCTCCGAGAATTCCTCGGCGACCGAGCCAAAATTCAGTTCCGGGAAAGAGAGGCGGCCAAGAAGAATGAACAAGAAGAGCCACAACATGTCATCCACATGATTGTCGGGGGAGTCCACACCCCATAGGAACCCGTTGTCAAAAGAACAAAAATATCCATCACTAGGGAGAAGCGAACTCGGGATTACATACCTGAGGACGCTCTCACATTAAGCGACGAGGACATCGAGACCTTGTCTCAGCCTCTTAACGACGCACTAGTAATCTCTTTTCTTGTGAATACATTTCAAATTAAACGTGTGCTTGTGGATCCAGGTAGCTCGGCCAACATTATCAGGTCGAGGGTGATGGAGCAGCTCGGACTGCTCGGTCAAATCGTGCCCGCCTCTCGAGTCCTCAATGGATTCAACATGGCAAGCGAAACAACGAAAGTAGAAATCACCCTTCCGGTCCATGTCATCAAAGGAGACATGAGGTACAACGCCTTACTTGGAAGGCCAAGGATACACTGCATGAGGGCTGTACCATCAACCCTTCATCAAATGATGAATTTTCCGACGAAGGACGGTATAAAAATTGTGTATGGGGAACAATATGCAGCGAGGGAAATGTTCGCGGTGCATGATGTGAAACCAACACCGACACCTCACACATCGAAGGAGTCAAAGGATAAGCAAACATCGAAGTAGCAATCACAAGACACGTTCTCAGCTACGCCCGAATAAAACAAAGAAAGGACTGTGCCGTGTCCTAAAATCGAACGTTCGAAGCACATCGAGGCTCAGAGCGCCATCACCCCTAAGGTACAACCTTCTCCCTTTTGATTCACATTTACACTGACCTTTGTGCAGGTGTCCGATCAAAGAAATCAAAACACCACCCAGCTTGAAGACCTTAGGTTTCAAAGCATACGTTGCACTCTTTTCCTTCGATCGGGTTTTATCCCAAGAAGGGTTTTACCAGCAAGGTTTTTAACGAGGCAACATCTATATGCTACCTAAGGAAGACTCAACAAGTATTCAAGGCTTCTCTTCAATCAACCTCGAATACTGGGGGGCATCCCCCGGAAGGTCACCTCTTCAGACAAGCCAAGATATGCTAAATAGGGTCTCGACAAGAAAATGATGTACCGGGCCAAACGGCCGAACGAACCGTGTTCGTATAGAATAACCAAGCCCTTGACAGCGAAAACGTGTATACTTGTACCAAGTAATCAAAGAATACTTTCCCCTCCATCAAAGCATTTCGCGTTTCAAAAAAGTTTGCTATTTCTTACAAAAACCGCTCTAGAGCCAAAAACGTCCCAAACACTCGGGGACTGGCATCAAAAACTCGAAGCCGTATGACCTCCGAGTCGGAAGCTTTGAACTTGTAAGACCTTGGTGAGGCAACATCAAGGTTACAAAAATGGCTACAGAAGCCCAAAACATCCTGAAAACTCGGGGACTGGCATCAACAACTCGAAATCGTATGACCCCCGGGTCGGAAACTTCAAACTCGTAAGCCCTCAATGAGGCAATGTCAATTCCACAAAAATGTCCCTAGGGCCAAGAAAACTTTCAATGTCTTGGGGACTGCCACCAATCGCCACCCCATCGACTTATCAAAACCCAAGGCCATAAGACCCCATATGGGCAACCTCGACCTGTAACACCTCAAGCAAGGCATGAACCATACTTGTACCAAGTAACCAAAATTGTAAGACCTCAAGTGAGGCATGAACCATACTTGTACCAAGTAAACAAAACTATAAGACCTCAAGTAAGGCATGTAAAAATCATAAGACCTTACAAAAGGCATTACCCCGACCTTAAAGTTAAGGCTATATATTCGAACTTGTAAGACCCCTAAAAAGGCATACCCTCGATATAGACACCAAAACTACTTCATTCGGGAATCAAAAAGGCTAGGGCCAAATTCAAATGACCACGGTCATAAGGCTCCGGCCAAACTAACTGACTCGGGGACACCCGACCATCGCTACAAAATCACAGGCCTTCAATTACTTCGAAAATACTTCAAAAACAACCTGTTAAACAAGCTATCTCGACATAGGCAAAAGAGCTTCGACTAAGTCAGCTCCAAACTATAGGCTTTGAAACACTCAGCCACTGAGCAAAACCTCCCGAGGTGCTTGTTCATCGCCACATAACGACTCACAATAGAGGTTTTTATCGAACCGTCGAAGAGTCAGGAAAACACAATTTCAAAAAGTCCTTAACGAGGGAAAACTAAAGCCTATATTAGAGGTCGTACCGACCCTAATGCGTAAGAGCCATTGTCACCAGCCTATATTAGAGGTCGTACCGACCCTAGTGCATAATAGCCATTGTCGCCAACCTATATTAGAGGTCGTACCGACCCTAATACATAAGAGCCCTTGTCGCCAGCCCATATAAAGGGTCATACCGACCCAATGCGTAAGAGCCACTGCCGCCAGCCCATATTAGAGGTCGTACCGACCTAACGCGTAAGAGCCTAAGGGCCAGCCTTAAATTCAAAAACTAAAGGGTCAATGACCTATAGTCGAAAACCGACTCGGAGACTGAATCCAAGACAGTTAACTTAACTAAATATTCCTAAGAGCAAAAGCATAAGAGATTTAACGCCGACTTATACTAAAAGGTCGCACTGACCCAGTGCGTAAGAGCCTAAGGGCCAGCCAAAAATCCAAAAACTCGAAGATCAAACACGGTAAAAAATGCCTAAAGGCGAACGCGTAAAAGCCTACGGGCCAGCCCAATGAGCCCTAGGGCCGTACTATAAACCCAAGGGTTCTTTTAATTTGAAGACCAGTTCATCTGGCTAATAACTGACAAACATCGAAGCAAAGGGAAGTGCGTAAAAAAGGAAACCTCAAGGCTTCCTTTTATACATATATGCGAAAAAATACAAGCTCCATTTACAATGTTCTTTGAAAGAACTATACACAAAATTAGAAAAGGAAGGCCTAGTCTACGTCCCCCTTGGGGACTATGGCCCGTCGGCCTCTTTTTCGCTATCTTCGGCATCGGACACAAGGAACTTAGCATCATGTTCGCCGGCCTTTGCCTGCTTTATCTCTTCCGAGAGATCAAAGCCCCTAGCATGGATCTCCTCGAGGGTTTCCCTTCAAAATTTGCATCGAGCATACTCCTTGCTTCTGCTCTCACGGTCGAGAGCCCCTCTCAGCTCGGCTCGAGCATCAGCAACGTCTTTCAAATAGACGGCCACTTTCTTATCAGCCTTAGTTCGGACCACTTCGGCTTCAGCTTGGGCATCCACGACTTCTGCCTTCATCTTCAGAAGCTCAGATTCAAGCCTTGTAATCATGTCCGTTCGGACCAAGCTGTTCTCACGAGCTATGCAATGTTGTACTTCGAGGGCGGAAGCTTTGGCCAAAGCATCCTTTTTCGCCGCAGCCTGGGCATCCACCCGAGCCTTTAGCTCATCGCACTCACACTTGGCTTGGCCAAATCCACTACAAAGGCATTCCAGGTCCTCCGTCTTTTTCTGCAACTGAATTAAATGAAACATCAGCCTCAGGAGATAGAAGGAGAAATATGCGATCCCTTAGAGCAAAATTAATTGCTCCTCGAGGTAGCTTTCATAGTTTAGACTTTGACTTGCCTCGTACCGCAGGTGTGCCAACTCGTCTTCCCTTTCATTACAAAGAAGCCTGAGGGATTTCTCCCCATCCACGACTTTTTGCAGCCTGGCCTCATGGTGAAGCAGCTCAGACTTGAGCTTGTTAAAAGCCTATGAAGGAGAAACTCAAGGAGAGAGTAGAAATTGCAAAAACCAAAAAAACAGTACGATCGTCCAAAACTCACCACAGAGTAGAGCCACTGAGCATCCTCAAAAGTCGAGTGCACATCTACTAGTCTGGCTCCATCAGGCCGGTAAAACCGCACCCGATTGGGATACGGTTGCTCGACATATGTGCCCCCTCGCCTCGAACATCCCTCGAAGTACCTTCGACGGGAGAAGAAGTCGGCGGCAGAAAACCCTCGTTCCTCGAGGAACCTTCGACAGGAAAAAAAGATGACAGCGGAGGAGGGACCATTTTTCTAAAGCTAGAGACCTCGAGCGCGGCAGGCTCAGTTGATATATCCTCCCTCCGGCCTAGACTCATCTTGCTATAAGCTCCGTCGCCCTGCGAGGGCCCTTTTCGCTTATTGATATTATTATTATTTGGCCCCTAAGTTGACGATTCTTCTCCCTCTCCGAGAAGGCATGATCTCACCTCATAGAACTCCCCAATGCCTATGATGACGGAATCAATACGCATAAAAAGAAAGTGCTTTTCATAAAAGGACCAAAATCACATAGCATGTACCGTGGTGTTTTGTCTCCCATATACGTTCATCGTGAGTCGAGTGGGTCGCCAATCCTTCAGGTCAGGGACCTCGTATGGCATCCATGGAATTGCTGCAGAAAGGGAAAGAAAAACGCATTTACGGAGCCCACCTCCGCCATAAGTAAAACAAATAAGACACAAGTGTACTACTTACGTGTAAAATTCCATTCCTCGAGAAATAGTAGAAACTCCGCAGGGATAACGTCAGCAGTCCGCACTCGGATAAACTGGCTCATCCATCCTCGATCCCCATCTTCTTCATCATCAACAACGAAGGGCCTGGTGGATCGACATCGCAGGGTTAGCAGGTCTCGATGGTGATAAGGACGGTACAACTTGATAAGATGACTAAGGGTAAACTCGAGCCCTGCTTACTCCACAAAGAATCTCATCATCAGTACTATCCGCCAAAACAACGGATGAACCTGTGCCAAGGTAGCCCGATACTTTCGACAGAAGTCGAGCACAACCCTATCAAGGGGGCCCAACGTAAAGGGGTACGTGTATACGTTCAGAAACCCCTCGGCACGATCCATGATGCTCTCTTCCGGGGAAGGTACCAGTAATACTACCTTCTCCCCCCATCCACAATCTTTCCTCACTAACTCAAGGTGCCCCTCTCCAATTAAAGAAGTAAACTTCGAAGCATACTCCCAACGGTACTGAACATTTGGGGGTTTTCCTGACGAAAAGTTCCCCTCAAAACAAAATGTCCCAAGGATGGCTCGCCTGACTCCGGCGGCGCACCACCAACCAGGTAGGGGCCAGAGGCGGAACTTCCTTCTCCTTGCCGAACGGATCCTGGCGTAGCAGCCATAACTGTGGTATAATCAGAGAATTGGAGCGGTAATTTGAATGAGGGCCTCAAAATTAAAATAATGAAGGACCTAACGCAGTAAAGAAGAACTCTATGAAGGAGGATAGCTACTCAGGATAGCAGAATCCTCAAAGGAGAGAAGACAAACCTATATATAGAGCAAGAGGTGACTGTCCGCCTGCCTCAAAAGCCGATTAAAAATACTGGCTAAGCCACTATCGCTTTGGGAAGATGTACCGGTGGGGTCGCCTCGGTCGTTTCATAACCATGCCATACGATTAACACTGTCGTACGATGTTTTGGGGATTAAGGACCACGGCATCAACGAAGCCTCGAGATAGTACCCAATCTCGAGGATTTCCGCTTCCATAACTGAAGGCTCTAAAGAGCCATTAATCATCATTACAAGTCTCGAGATGGTACCTGATCTCGAGGATCTCTATAAAAAAGAAGATAGGCTCTAAGGAACCGTTAACATCATTACAAGTCTCGAGATGGTACCCGATCTTGAGGATCTCTGCAAAAAAAAAGATAGGCTTTAAGGAACCGTTAATATCATTAAAAGCCTCGAGATGGTACTCGATCTCGAGGATCTCTGTCAAAAAGAAGATAGGCTTTAAGGAACCGTTAACATCATAACAAGCCTCGAGATGGTACCCGATCTTGAGGATCTCTGTCAAAAGGAGCCATTAACATCATTACAAGCCACGAGATGGTGCCCGATCTCGAGGATACATGTCAAAATGAAAGATAAGCTCTGAGGAGCTACTCATATAAGCCTGACCTCGGGGTGGTACCCTACCTCGAGGATTTTCGCTATTTGCAAATGCGGGTCATTCACCCGATTCTCTGGCTCTCGAGCTACCTAAGCCCGAGTAAATTTTCACTCAAAAACTACTAATAAAGCCTTATGGCTATTCTTCACCTTTGGATCAAATTAAACATCCTCTCGGTTACTTTAATCCAGGGGCTATCCGAGTCCAGGCGTACCCTCATCCAGGGTCTATCCATAACGCCTTAAGGCTATCTTCACTCTAAGCTCGACACGAGTTTTCAGGTTGTCCGAGCCTAAGAGATGTCTCACTCGGGGACTGTTCGCGAAAGCCTAGGGGCTATTTTATTTCTCAGAGGCTCAAGCAAACTATCCCTCGACGATTATTGACGGGGTCTAAAAGGCCTAAGTTTCGTTCTAAAAATCGAGACCTCACTCCCACTCAATTCGAAGCCGTCGGTATCGACGACCTAATTCTGTATCAAGTCAACCCGGGTTCGGATCGAAGAATGGCAAGGGATCTCAGGGAAAATCATATTTACCAATAAAAAATCAAGGAAATTACCACACCCAGATCCGGTATTTGGACCGGTCGGCAAAACCGCATGTTCTGATTCTTCGCAAACACAAATAAAAGGAAATCCGGCATAAATCAGAGACATATACAAGAAGCACTTTGCATTAATAAATGATGATTAGAAAAGCCCACGCAGGGTCCTTACACATGGTTATAAAAGCGCACAAAGGGTCCTTACAAAGAAACAAAAAACAACGGCCAAAAGTCTAAGCTACTCTCGGGGACACATCTTCGGGAGCCGTTTTTGCAACCCATCTCGACCCATCTCAACCTTTCAAACGATGTCTTCGAGAACCCCCTCCAAAGCAAAAAAGGATGAAGAAGCAGATAAAGATGAAGAAGCTGAAGAATATGAAGAAGTGGCTGGGTGAAAAATTTGGCGAGTATGGGTCTCGCCAACACTACTATTGTGAAGCCACTTCTTGAGACGTTGCACCAGTGCGGGATGCAACAGTTAGTAGATGGCACCACCTCAATCCACGGAAAGCAAAACGAGTGAAGCACCGCACCGGGTAGTTAAGAGATATGAGCAGAAGTTCGTAGTCCGCATGTCCCTTAATGTCAAGATAATTTGAGATTCCTCTCTCATTATTTCGGGCCAACAACAACAACAACAACAAACCAGTGCGATCCCACTCAATAAGGGAAGGCTCTTGGAAAGAGCCATGGCATAACTGATGACACCACTACCATGTGACCCTATGGTCACATGCTTTAAACATGGGAAATAGATTTGGATGAGGACGAAGAGAAGAGAGGAATGAAAGGCTGTTGGAGAATGATTGAATGATGTTTTGGTTCATGAAGACTCCCATTTAAAGAAAGGTGGCGGCATAACCGACGGCACAAGCAATGCCTTTGTGGGAAACGTATCAACAGGCACAATCAATGCCTTATGGAAGACAAATCGGTGGCGGTATCATTGCCTTGAAAAAAAACCGGCTCTACGTTGAATGTTTCTAGGAAAGACGTATCGATGGGACGCCTCAGTTATCGAAAAAGCTGACGTCATGAGCATGACGCCATCACAAGAGGCTTGAGGAGATTGGTGTAAAAGTCGTTTCTTATCATTTTAATCTAAGAAACGCCGGGACTATCTGTATATGGTAAAAATCAGAGAGCTCAATTTATGATCATTAGGGACCTCGTAGAGATCACCCTCGGAAGGCTCGGAGTTTAGTCAGAGCTCGACCCTAAGGGTTTATAATGCTCGGCTCCGAGGCAGTATAGAGCAACGGTTATGACGTACTAGCGGGAAGTTCCCAAGGGCATGATTAAAGCTAACCTAGCCTATTAGGCTAGTTCATGCCCGTACAGTGGCATTAAATAGCTGTACCAACCTCATATCTTTGTAATAAATGCATTTGTACTATAATGGGATTCCCCTCATCTATAAAGGGGACCCTTGTCATTTTGTAAGGCATACACAACACACATTATTCAATACAAGAACATTCTCTGCTTTCTAGCTCAAACATACTCTCCATTTGATTCTATTGCTTACATTTATTGTCCTACTTATATTTGTTACATTTGATTAATTGTTTTTCATTTATTTCTCATAAAGAGCCGCCATCAAATTTATTATAACTGTTAACCCTTCATCAACTGCCCTTAGCCGGGCATCCGACTCGACCTCGAGGCCCGCGCACGCCAGCTCGAGGCCCCGATTTCCAACTATTCGGTTTGGTTATTAAGCTATCTACAAGCTCTGATTTCATTTTCTAATCTCTCACTTAGCATCTATTGCCTAACAGCTAGCATAAAAATAGATCACATATTTTTAGAACCACAAAATCAAATCTAATTGTTATTACCATTTTCAAGGTAAACACATATACAATTGTTGATTCGGACAACGATGCATCGTGGGAGTTGTTCTTTGAGCAGTTCAAAGAAACCTATGGACAAAGAGAGCGAATGTGCATTGTATCAAACATGCATGATGATATATGGAGAGCAACTTCAATTGTTTATCGAGAAGTCAATAATTATTCATGTATGTTCCATTTATGAAACAATATAAAGACAAACTTTAGGAAGAGCCAAAAACAATTCAAAGAAGTATACTTTGTGTTAGCAAGAGCATAAGAATTCAACAGTCATATAGCAGAGTTCGAAGCAATTGATAGTAGAGTGAAAACATACCTGATGGATATTGGATATGATAAATGGTTCCGGGCACATTCCAAGCCAAATAGAACCATGACCATGACATCAGATATTGAAGAATCACTAAATACATCAAACAAGCACGCAAGAGACCTTCCATTTGTGAATTTGATTGGCTTTATGATGAGCTTGATTCAGAAATGGAATTACACAAATCGGAAGAGTGCCGTGAAATCTTTTATGAAGATTGGTGAAAAGTATGAAAACATGTCGGCAGATATTACTATCTCATCATAGGCGATGGCATTACGAATTTTCAGAATCATTAAAACATTACATATACTATAGTTTACTTCTACACCTTAGAAATTTCACTAAACAACTACATATTGTTATTAAAAAACACTATTACTTCACGCAACTAATGATTTTCTTAATAAAAATTATATTAGGTGTTGCCATCAACTAGACCATATTCCATATACGCATGCATGTCATGCCCCGACATCGGGGAGCATGACCGGCGCTCAGCCAAGATACAAGAAAGCATGCTAGATACTTTATACCCGACATTGCACATGAATAGAGTGGAGATGTACTCCATTAATTAAATATTGAAAGGATTTCATCAGCAACACCCATTTCGTTAACATTAATAGCTTCATTTATAATTTCCCAAATATATTACCAATTCATTGTTTGAAGTGGAACATGTGTTACAAATACAACCTTTCTAGTTTTGACTTTCCCAACACCAATGCGCAAACCACACTATGTCTACGGAGCCTCTAGGTGCAACAGAAAAGTAATATCGAAGTGCCGGTGACAAGGCCCCGGCTATACCTTAAAACACAAAGTACAACAACAAGTGACACCAAGCCCGGAATAAAGTACAGATCACCAAAACCTGCTGAATAGGGAGTAATTGCTAACGAGGACTAAAGCTGCCCGTTGATAAACCACCTGCATCCATTTTAGATGCAGAGCTCTCGGCAAAAGGGACGTTAGTACATATGGAATAATACTAGTATGTAAAGCTAAATGTACTTTTTCAAAATAAAATGCCAATATAATAAAGGGACAACCATGGAAACAACAAGCAACAATCAATGATATCCAAAGGCCAAGTTAAAACATAACAATTTTCAAAATTCGAAGATAATATGGTTAAGATGATAATAAAAATATGAAGATAAAATTATTTTTGGTTGCACGATCTTTAGCACTGCTATACCACCATGAATTTAGCACTAAGTCCGATCAAGGCCCGATCAGCTAGGTCGTCTCATCCGAAGATATCAACCACAATCTCTATACAAAGTGGCCCTACCGCCTCACCCCAATGTACGCGGACGGAGGTGTAATCACAATCACAATCTCTGTACAGGTATACCACCGTGAATTAAGCATGGAGTCCAATCACGGCCTGACCGGCTAGGTCGTCTTATCCGAAGACATCAACCACAACCCCAATCATTATCTCAATCACAATTCTCAAGCATAATCACCACCAAGTGTGCGGCATGGTGTCCGATCACGACCCGATCGGCTAGTCCGTCTCACCACAATGCCGTGTGGATCGATATCATCCTTCGCTAGCAATCATCTAATCCCTATTAAGGGGAACAATCTGATCACATCAATATCCTCCCAAATAAGGGAAATAATCACAATGTACTCCTACACCGGCACATGTAGTTTCGAGGTTAGGTTATTCAACCTACCCTTCCTTGGTGACTAACGATACTCCCAAAAAATATTTTTTTTGTGTTGCATACAATGGAAACATCAATACAAATGTATTTACCTCATAACCTTTCAAACCATTTATAGCCTCATTGGTACTTTCAACCACTTACAACATCATTATCTCATTGGCTCTCTTGGCCATACATATGATTCTTCTTTGATGGCACAATCGTCGTATTTCATATTGCACACTTTCATTTCGTTACATTCAAGGATCATCATCATAAACATCAACATATAGAATATTCCGAAAATCACAACTTTAAGTTCATTAGAAATGAAGACTTTAATCTCAATGGATTTCTTTCCAAGAAATGGAGTAAAGTGATTGGCAATCGAAGCACGAGTTAAACTCATAGACGAGTAACACTCCATTTATTCTTGAAATACTTTTCCTAAAAAGGGAAATACACAATTTCAACACATGAATATGGAAGAACTCAAAACACATTGGAAATACTTACAAAGCATAGCATTAGTTAAAACAGCCATATTTGGTCGTGACTTGAGTACATAAGCTTTTAAGCAAATCTATTTGCGAAGTCAATTTGGAACAGTTGAATAAAGGCTCATTACTTAACCTTTGTCACATCATTTCATTTCATTGGCACCATTGGACACACGTATAATAGTCATTATTGGCATGGTGGCCACACATTACATATCCATCCCACTTCTTTCACCTTCCAGTATCTTTATAGGTTATTAACAACAAAAAATTTCAAATCAAGGCTTTAAGTACTCATATGAGCAATTAAGTATCTTAATCACATCGAGTTTTTCTCTCACAATTTGGCATCATAACTCTCATTTGAAATACGGCTCAAAGCCATAACATTTTATTACACATATCATTCTTGAACGCATTCCCGAAAGATAACATAATGTGGTAGGAGCATTCAGAACACGTTTTGAATACATATCTTTGACACTTTGTTCACTCACGACAACATCCTTTGTCTACTAACTACCTTCTTAGAACCATTACAATCATCAATGAACTTACATCCACCAAATTTTTACTAATTAACACATTACAAAATCTCTACAACACCCAATAATCTAGGTTAAGCATTTATGTCTTCTGATAACCGTCCCATAAGTGCTAGCACTTATTTCTTGTCATATACTCACTAATAATTCATGCATGTAGGTCTATGGGTGAAAGATTACCTATTGTAGACCAAATCATTAAAGTCAACTTTTGGGGTGTTCTTGAGATTTTGAAGAAATCCTGTGGAATCCAATCAAAACCCTATTGTAACTAGTGATTGAAAAGTGGAATCATCATAAAAACACACTTAAAAACTCACCTTAAGTGTATATTGAAAGCCTTGGCCGGATGGGTGATGGAGAGAAAAGCCCTAGTCTAGAAATCCTTTTAGTTTTGGCGTAATGGCTTCTAGGCCACTTAAACATGCACCAGATTTTAAAGCCGATACATGAACCTTCGATTTTCCCATTTTAGCACCCCAACTGGATAAAAATACTTATAGTAAACCTCTCCCTCAAAGCGTGTATCTCAATTGCCTGACGTTTTCACCACGTCAGATACTAAGACCATTTATCGTTTGACATTTGTAATATCTGGGTCCCATCCCTTTTTAAATTAATTTACCAAATTTTTAATTTTTGTTCTCTTTCCTTTCTTCTTCACCATAGCTCCTCCAATACCTTCCCTTCCCCGACCATTATTTCCAATGGTAAAAATTCAAATATGATCAACTCATATCCTAGTATATATCTTAACCAAACCTCAATCTAGAAACTAGTCCAAACAAGCCATTAGATCTTCAAAAAAAAAAATATGAAAACCATTCCGACAAGGTTTCCATCAGAAAAAAATGGCATCTCGGTGGCACTCTTCAAAATCAAATTAATAGAACTCCTTGAGCACATGTTACTTCCCAACCCTGAAAATTTTTCAGTAATTTCGTAGTCTCAACCAGTCAAAGAAGATCGCCGGAAACGCTGTCACCACTATACCTATCGTCAAACTGAGAAAATGAGATAGCCTAACCAACGCTAAAATGATTAGTTTGTGGAGAAATGAAGACTGGGCAAGGGATTGTTCAAAGTCACAATGAAGAGAAAGGAGGTGGGAGTCGGGGATCGGGAAGAAACTATGGGGAGAAAGAAATTGGGGAGGGGGGGGGGGGTGGAGGGGTAAGGAAGAAGATAAGAAAGGGGTTACGGGATGGGATTTAGGTTTTAGGACTATTTTTATTTTTTATTTGTTTGTCTTTTATTAACTGTTCCTTTTTCTTATGCAGATTTAATATTTTTTAAGTTCAGTAATTCGAGTGATGCTTTTTTTCTGCGTGATTAACACGCACTTTGACCACGTCAGTTGTGCTGCTGCCACATAAGCATAGTCAAAGGTCAAAGGTGTTCACTTATAAGTAATCGATTTAGTTGAAGTGTTAAAATGGGAAAATCGAAAGTTCATATATCGGCTTTAAAATCCGGTTCAAGTTTAGGTGGCCAAGAAGCCATTTCGCCTTTATTTTTCTCTCCCCCCGCAAAGGTATTAATAGGCCCAGGTACGGTATTTTTCCACTGGTGCTATCCATCTGCTATAAGGCAAAGTTCACTAGTTTGCTAAAGCCAGGTATAGTATTTTCCACTGGTGTTACTCATGCGCTCTAAGGCTTTAGCTCGCTGGTTTGCTAAAATTTTATGCTTCCCTCCTGTGCTATAGATGAGCTATGGCGAGATAGCTCACTGTATTTTTTTTAGTCTTATTGCTTTGAAATTAACATCCAAGTGTTTCCCCATTATTACAACACTCAAAGATTAATAAAATAATTATCCCCAAGTATCCAAATAACTTTATCCTCTTCAGTAATTCTCATGTGGTTCGGGTCTAAATTAAATTGTATTCTTAAGCTCGAAATTGCTCAAATTAGCAAAAGAAATCACGAGGCCTTACACATTAGCCTTCCTTGGCACCACAAACCTCGAGTTCTTGGTAATATTTAATGGGGCCTTACATCCTCCCCCGCTTAGGATCATTCGTCTTCAAATGAGGAGTAGAGTCCGCCCCCAAACACCTAACATAACACATCTCTTCTCTCGCACATCACAAGCTCCTAAATTTGACTAACTCCCAAACTTTTCAGAAATTTTGGCAGAGTTCTCTCTGTTATTGGGCCTATCCACCTGCCATCGAATCACCAAAAACACTTCCAACAACACATCCACAACTCAAAAAAGCATCACAACATACAAATAACACAAATTCTAACCTTACCGGCATTACATTAACAAAAGTGGCATCTGGACATGAACTGTACATATTTGAATCATAACACATATTAAGTACCTTTCGAGTCATAACCATTTTCTTTACAAACATGTGAAAATATTTTCTTTCCATAATGCACTCGGCCTTCGAGGTGACCTCCTCGACTCAAAGACTGCGCCATAGCACTTGACAGAGGCAATTTCAACTTTCGGAAGGATGACAATTAAGTACCTCTCATCAGCCTATTACCCATTAATTTCACCTTCAATAGCCTCCGCCGGAATAATAGACATAGTATTTCCAACTAACTTCTGGAACCTAGATACATGATGCACCGGGTGCATGGAGAACAACGATGCGGAAATATCATACTCATAGTTCGGCCTATTTCCTTCAAGATTTCATAAGGCCTAAGGTGACTATACATAATTTACCTTTATTAGCAATCCACATAATATCTTCATGGAGAAAATCTTGAGAACAACCTGTTCACTTTGTTCAAATCTAAATCTCCATTGCGAACACCCAAACTAAAAACTTGGCGACCTTCAATAATTATTCTAAGACGTGCTAGCATGAATATGACCATAATGTTTCCTACCCATTATGTTCGATCATGGAATGATGTTTCTTCTTTGACATGTTTGAACCTACAACTCTTGATAGATTTAGTACAAATAGGAACAACGAGGTTCGAGATCGGGCTGGAATTGTTCAAGAATCCATCAATGTACTGAGAAGGGCATTTCAGGAAGTTATATCCTAAGAGACATGAAGGTTACTACCAATAGCGCTAACATGGCTAATCATTATGATGACATCATCGATTAGACAAATGGGACATTGACTTAACCAGTACCCATTGATAGCACGGGAACCATGTACATCATCCCGAGATGCAAAAGAAGTGAGTCATTTCAAACATGTGACATATGGGAAGCATGATCAGGAGGATAAAGACATTAGCATCAGTTATTCTTGGAAGACTATGAGTTATGAAAAGGACAATGATAATTGTTTCATTCCATATGTGCCTTGTTTAGCAGTAGTAAGCCTTAAGGAGAAATAGCCAAGTATGTGACACCAGTCACCTCCTGGAGTGTAGGGAAAATCAATTTAACTTGAAACAAGAAGATTCTTGCACCATGAATATGATAGGGGTTTCAAAATACATGAAGTTGCATTACTCTCTTAAAAATATTTGACATAAGAAATCTATGCCACAAGCCAACGAGGTTGAAAAAGAGGTTGAACACTTGTGGGATTATTATCATTCTGACAGGTTAACCCTTCCCGATAGTTGATCCATACGAGAGGAATAGAGATACGACAAACTTGCCTTTCAAATCAATATGCTCATGATATGTGCCAAAATCTGAAATATCCACCTGAAGTGGGGAGGAAAAGGTTGCGGTAAGGCTACTTAACACGAGTAAAACCATGTAGCTGGGACATTATTACTAGGATGAGATCATGCATGAGTTAGAGAGGTTCTAAGGGTTAATATGATGCTCCGGGGGAAAGGCAAATGATAGACCCTTATCCACCTAGGGAGGTGGAAATGTTAAGGACAGTAAACTCTCGCACATGACAATGGCATATAGAAGGAAGCGATATCTCATGGTTATCCAACAAGTGTCGGGAGACTAGCGCAATCTCAAATTTTAGAGAGACTTTATGCGAACAAGTGACCATTTGATTTGACATACACACATATGATAGGTGGTGAGATATGCTCTTATGTTACTAGACAATGAAAATAGTTCATGATAACGTTCACAAAGGGAGTAATGTGATTGTTCAAACCATGTGAGCCATATACGCAGGGGGGAGAGTGGCTCAAGATATATCTCAACGCCAGGCTGCCTTACATTAGATTTGAGCCCATGTAGTTAAATATTATGATGGTGCATGCACAAGCACAAGTAAGGAGTTGTTATTTATTTGAATCAGAAGGTCCTATAAGAAATTCATCAGGTATAGTCCTTTGTTGAGAATTTGGAGAAACAAGTGGGAAGTATAAACCTATGGTTATAATTCACTTCAAGGAAATAATTATAGAACTCAATTCCACAAGAGGTTGTAAGTAAGAGAATTTTGATAAAGAGGCTTCACAAATAGTGCGTGTCGTTCAAAGAGTAGGTACATGCAATGTTTTGTTACTCACCGTCTTGTTAAGACCATGTTTATGAAGGCTCTTCAATATGGATGTACATATACAACAAGGAAACATTTTGCGATGTTCGGAATGATTTACTAAGGAGTGACTTACTTGGTGCTTCTAGGTTGACATGGCAATACCTTAATTGATGCCCCTCGACTCCACATCCATAACATACATCGGTACCACAGTGACATACCCCCGAATGATATCTCCTACACTTCTCACAATGAGGATGAGGTTCGCTAAGCTGACTCGCCCCACTAACCTGACTTTTACCCTTTTGCATACATTATAAGCATCCACTTTATCCTTCCTCCAGGACCCTTTGACGGAAGTAACAATCTCTGCACTGCTTTGCTGTGTGGGCTTTTGGAATTGCCCAAGCCTGCCACCCCTAACACGCTTATGAACATACTTACAACACGACGCCAAATGTTCCTTCCCGCATATCAGGTAGGCCGGGATGGGTGTACCCAACCTAGGGTATTAGTTCTTCTTGTGCCCCCCCTTTCCACAACAATAAAATATTTCAAGAGTCATCCAACATAAACCCGAGTGGCACTTCTTACATATCAAACATTATGGATTATTGGTGGAAACAATCCTCTTTCATTTCTTAGGTGCTCTCACCACATGATCCGGTGGCGCGATAACATTGATAGGAACAAGGACACTTTCCCTAGAAACTGGTTCTTTCAATCCCTCCTTGCTGTCTCGAACTCATGGGTTACTCATCTCGAAAATAAGACATGACAAGGAAATTAACTTCCAATCTTGAGCTCTATCGCACGATCTAGAGTATCAAAGAAGGGTGAAATTCCTAAATGCCCAAGCAGCCTCCTAATTTTTGATGTGGTCGACAACACACCGATATGAAGGAATCTACTAGACACGGCTCCGGGACATCCTAGGACGCTTTAAAACATTAGGTCTGGTACCAAGTTTGACACGCCCCGACCTCGAGGAGTACGACTGGCTCTCAACCAAGATAGCCCGGTCAATCAAGCCTACTAGATACTTTCTACCGGACCATGGACATGAATAGAGTGGAGATGTACTCTAGTAATTAATCATTGAAAGGATTTCATAATCAACACCCATTTAATTAACATTAACAACTTCATTTATAATTTCCAAAATATATTACCTATTCAAAGTTTGAAGTAGAAAATGTGTTACAAATACAACCTTTCTAGTTTTGACTTTTCCAACACCAATGCACAACCCACACTATGTCTACGGAGCCTCTAAGTGCAACAGAAGAGTAATATGGAAATGCCGGTGACAAGGCCCCAACTATACCTCAAAACTCAAAGAACAACATCAAGTGACATTAGGCCCGAAATAAAGTAGGGCTTACCAAAACATGTTGAATAGGGAGTAACTGCTAACGAGGACCAAAGTTGCTCGCTGATGAACCACCTGCATCCATTTAAGATGTAGTGCCCCCAGAAAAAGGGATGTTAATTCATGTGGAATAGTACTATTATGTAAAGCTAAACGTCCTCTTTCAAAATAAAATGCCAATATAAGAAAGGGACAACCATTGAGACAATAAGCAACAATCAATGATATACAAAGGCCAAGTTAAAACTTAACAATTTTCAAAATACGAAGATAATACGGTGAAAATGATAATCAAAATATGAAGATAATATTATTTTTGGTTGGGACATATTTAGCATCGATATACCGAAGTGAATCTAGCACGGAGTCCGATCATGGCCCGATCGGCTAGGTCATCTTATCCGAAGACATCAACCACAATCAGTACACAAAGCGGCCCTGCCGCCTCACTCCAATGTTTGCGGGTAGAGGTGTAATCACAATCACAATCTCCATGCAGGTATACCACCATGAATTTAGCACAAAGTCCGATCACGGCCCGACTGGCTAGGCCGTCTCATCCAACGACATCAACCACAATCCCAATCATTATCTCAATCATAATTCTCAAGCACAATCACCACCATGTGTGCGGCATGGCGTCTGATCACGACCCGATTGGCTAGGCAATCTCACAATAATGTCGTGTGGATAGACATCATCCTTCGCAGGAATCATCTCATCCCAATTAAGAGGAATAATCTCATCACATCAATCTCATCCCAAATAAGGGGAATAATCACAATGCACTCCTACACCGGCATATGTAGTTTCGGGGTTAGGTTATTTCAACCTACCCTTCCTCGCTGACTAACGATACTCCCAAAAATATTTTTTTGAGTTGCATACAAAGGAAATAGCAATAAAAGTGCATTTACCTCATAACCTTTCACACCATTTATAGCATCATTGGTACTTTCAACCACTTACAACATCATTATCTAGTTGGCTCTCTTGGACATACCTATGATTCTTCTTTGATGGCACAATGGCCGTATTTTATATTCCAGACTTTCATTTCATTACTTTCAAGGATCATCATCATAAACATCAAAATATACAATATTCCAGAAATCACAACTTTAAGTTCATGAGAAATGAAGACTTTAAACACAATGGATTTCTATCCAAGAAATAGAGTAAAATGATTGGTAATCAAAGCACGAGTTAAGATGATAGACGAGTAACACACTATTTATTCTTGAAATACTTTTCCTAATAAGGGCAATACACAATTTAAACTCATGAATATGTAAGAACTCAAAACATATTGAAAATACTTACAAAGCATAGCATTGGTTAAAACAACCACATTTGGGCATGACTTGAGTACATAAGCTTTTAGGCAAATCTATTTTCGAAGTCAATTTGGAACAGTTGAATCAAGGATCATTTCTTAACCTTTGTCACATCATTTCATTTCATTGGCACCATTGGCCACAAGTATAACTTTCATTATTGACACGGTGGCCACTCTTTACAACTCCAACACACTTCTTTCACCTTCCAGTATCTTTATAGGTTATTAACAACAAGGCATTTCAAATCAAGGCCTTAGGTAAACATATGAGCAATTAAGCGTCTTAAGCACATCAAGTTTTTCTCACACAATTTGGGATCATAACTTTAATTTGAAACACGGCTCAAAGCGATAACATTTTAATACACATACCATTCTTGAACACATTTCCGAAGGATAACATAATGTGGTAGGAGTATTCAGAACACGTTTTGAATACATATGATTCGACACTTTTTTTACTTGGGATAATCGAACTTATTAGGAACGACTCGGAATATGGGAATTAGGAACTTCAGCCAACCATACTTGAAACTTACAGGAGCGTCATGGAATTCAACTCTAAGAAAGAAGCTTAGCCAACATGCCTTGTGTCGCGCCCCATTTTTCTTTGCGGAGTCCGGATTTTGATATTTTGGGACAACTCCTTTTCCTTTTGGAAATTGGGAATGAGATTTGATGAGTCGCCACCTAACAGATTAAGGTGCGTTAGGGCACATAGAGCAAATAACTCACAAACTAGTTTACATAACCAGAGATTTGGGTAAGGGCTCGAAATTACCTTAAGGAAAAGGTGCTAGACACCCCTCGAGGTCCACAATGGTGGGTCCCGACCAAACTCGATTTAAGCGAATTAGTCTTAGAAACGGACAAGCAAACAGAATTACTTTTAAAACAAGGAGTAAAAGGGGTCCTAGGTTTTTTATCCTATAGGATCAATTTTGCGCAATACTTGGTAATCGTCCCAAAGTTGGGGTGCTACACATAGCATTAGCGCACAAGTCATCATTTTGTTTTACTACCCAATTACCCTTCCCCTTTGTTTATTACCTAAGCGTTCTAATAACATCGAATACGTATCCTATGCGTGCACTACCCGTCCCTTACCTGTGGTCCTGGAGGTGTTTAGGACCTCTATTTAAGGTGGTTCTAGACTCACCTATGGTGCTTAAAAGGAGAAAATCTAAGCGACAAACCAAAAAAGGTAGGACTGTCACATAAAGAGCAATTAAGGGGGCTCATATTTACCTCCACAAATAGACAAACCAGTGCACACCATTCAGATAAGAAGTTTTTTATAGTTTTAGGAGTCCTATGGGCAGGATATCTAATTGAGTACAAACATGATATGCAGCAGTTTTATTTAGGCAAGGCAGTGAGTACCTATCAGTTTACCTACTGATTTTTTTATCACTTACTGAATCTGAGTACGTTTCAAGCAGCAAGAAAATCACAATTTTAAACCTAGAATTTAATTGTCCTACAGGCTTGCCTAGGTGATAACCGGCGGAATCCTATAGGCATGGTATCTAAACGTTAATTAGACCATAATTTTATAAACCAGTGATTTCACAGGCAGATTTCACGCAGTTTTTATCCTTTAGACCCTACAGGCATGCTTTCTAAGTGCTGAAGCTGATTATAGGCGTTGTTTCATGACACAAAAAACTGACTTTATACACGTTCCCTATAGGCATGATATCTAAATCATCAAAACTGATTTTAAACATGATCTCCTATGGACAAGATATCTACGTGAGAAGAATGTTATACTTAGTTAATAATTCCCAAAAAAGGATCCTATAGGCTTGGTTTCTAATGCACATTGAGACTTGAGGATATGCATGAACATGAATTTTGATACGGAATTGAGAAACGCCATAGAATCAGGATTTCTAGTGATGAAAAGAATGAAAATTCAGGATTTTAAAGAATGAGATAAGTCCTATTGGCATGGTTTCGTATTCATATGAGTAAATAATCGTCACAACAACCCGATAGGCATGATTTCTATTGCATATGAATAATCACAACAACCCTATAGGCATGATTTCTACCCAATCCCAACAAAGATATATAATAATCCCTCCCTGATTTACTAATAACCCCAATATCTATTTTTAGAAAGATTATTATTACAGACCAATATGAATGAATTACATATGAAAATCACTATACTATAGGGAGCCTTCATAGGCCCAACATCAGCCTGGAACCAAGCCTTCAAACATAGCACCTCTGAGCATAATGTAACCCATCCATAACACATAAAGCAGGTTCCTGGTGTGTCAATGTTCCCAAGGGACTCAGGGACCCGGGCAATGCTTACACCAGGATTAGATGTTCAACAGAATTCACAAAGGATTGGAGAACCAGCCCCAATGTGTCAGAGTTTAGAGGAGTCTCATGGACCCTAAGCAGCGCTCACACTGGGGGTGGCAGGACCCTAGTTAACTAAGAGTAAGAGCTGCAAAATAGTACACAAGGGTGGGGGATACTTTTATGAAAACAATTATTTTCAGAAGTGAATAAAAAAAAGGTTGCAAACAGAACAGGACCATGTTTCAATAGATTGATTTAAACTTATACCAGTAGTAACAAACAACGTTACACATTGCAATAACTGATTTAGTCCATTAACTATTACCAAACAGAATCATCTAGACATTATTTAACATATTGAAACATGCTGAAGTCAACTGGCTAATTAGACAGCCATACAGAAAAGATGATGATAATCTAAAGCATATTATTCTTGAAAGAAGTACACAGAAACCTTGAGTTGATCAGGAACATGCTAAGGCAGACTATGAGCATATAAACAGGACAGGAATTGGGGCATGCTAGTGGAGAAATGGGTAAATAAGTGTCATGGATCAAACAGGACATGCTATCACATAGAACAAGACAAGACCTAAGTCAGGCTAGTTAAGAGAAACATAGGGCAGAACAGAAGTATGTTAACCACACAGCCCCATGGGATAAAGAGGTAAGAAGACTAAAACATACTGGTTAAAATAAGCAAGAAGCATATAACGAACATGCACATGCAGAAGTTCAGAGTGTGCTAATCATATAACACATAGAGAATAGGAACTGAAGCATAGTAGTTGAGAAAAAGATGGCTAAGAGGCAAGTATCAAAGCAGAAGTATAGTGAGACACATAGCACATAGAAGAGATTATGGTAACAGACGTAGGGGCATACCAGTTAGGAGATAGCAAACAGGAAGGTGAGGGCAAGTTGAATCCGATAGCCTAGCCTTGGCTTTCAACCGTCTAGACAGTGCAGCAAACACAAGTAACAAAAGAACTACAATGGAGAGTGTGTGTGAATAAGAGTTTGTGTGTGTCTTTCTGTATCTTTTGTATGTGTTCATGTGTCAGAACAATGAATAGCTTTTATAGAATACAACAGAGCAAACGAATAAGGTAGGAAATCAATTGCACACAAATAAGGCAAAGAGATCGGTTAATCAGTCAATTAGGGCTAACATGAATCAATTAATAAGCAGAATTAAGTAAGTATCCCTTAAATTAAGGAAACTCTCACACGGAGTGAATCAGCAGACAAGATTGAGGTTTAAATAAGGTAAGTAGTAAGCCTAAAGATCAATCAAAACATATAAATCAGACCATTAAAGGAATTAAGGGAGGTAGTACCAATTATTAATCACACATAAGGAAAGAACGGGTAAAAATCCTATAAGGAAATATCAGTATCAAAGGGAAGCACAATTTCAAACCCTAATTAGGCAAGTAAATCAATTAATACGTCAATTGACTGAGCTAGATAAGCGGGCAAATATTATAACAACAGTTAGTAATTGAAAACCTAAGGTTTAAATCCATAGAGATGAAACTCCAGTAAGATCAGTCAAAAAAAGCAAAGAAGAAAACCAGAGTTGAAAAATGCCTAAACGTTTAAAACATTTTTGCAGAAATCTCTTAGAAAAATCGAAACCCTAGCTTTTAGAAAAAAAAATAAAATCGATTGACAATAATAGCAAAAACAAAAAAAAATCTTAAAGGAAAAATACCAAACAAACTCAAAACCCTTCAGATCTAAAGGGATCAAACGGATCCAACCAGAAATAACTGAGTTTGAACAGAGGTGAAAAATCTAGTTTGAACCAGAGATTTGGCGAGGATGATACGCCTTGGTAGAGCTACCTAGATCTACACATGAAAAACATGCGTAGAAGGGGCATGAGTATACCACAGCTGTACTCAGTAAGTGCCAAGCCTAACCTCGGTTGGGTAGTGACGAGGAAGTTCAGGGCCCTACTGAGAATAAACATAATAATAAGTCTTGCAACAACATGAAATAAATAGAAATAATGAGTACAGCTATGAAGTAAGACAAGTTATACAAGGAAACAATTAACACTCAGAGAATAAGATAACACAGAGTAAAACAGCTACAATATCAATACCAACAACGAGGATCTCCCAGGATACCGTCCTGTAGTCCCTTTCATCAACTGTCCAAGGAGCTCCCGGGATACCGTCCCGTAGTCCGGCTGTCAAAGTGAGGGGGGGATCTACCGAGAATCTAACCCATAGTCCCAAAGTAAAGGTGTAGGGGGATCTACCGGGAATCTAACCCGTAATCCCAAAGTAAACAAACAGGGGAGGGAGGGGGGAGCTACCGGAATCCCACATCCGTAGTCCCAATGTAAATACGCAGTCAATTACATATCGTAAATAACATCTCAAGCAACTGATTCTACTATTTAATTTAAAGCTGAGACACGAAATTAGGAAAAATGACCAAAACGCCCCTCGGGCCAACGTCTCGGAACCGGATAAATTTTACATTTTCAGAACCCTCGTACTCTCACGAGTCTAACCACATAAAAATCTCTCAAATCGGAGGTCAAACACCGACACAAAACTCAATAATTCGGTCTAAGAAGTTTCTTCCAATTTTTCCCCAATTTTTGATCCCCAATCCGAATTTAAATGATAAAATTAACTATAGATTGATGGAAGATAACTAGAAAGGATTAAAGA
>NC_031999.1:19148217-19253855 GCF_001879085.1 Nicotiana attenuata
AACTTATGAGCCACTATGGATGTGCTCAGACCAGTTATGTCATCATATGACCATGCAAAGATATCCTCGTATTCCTTCAGGAAACGAATGTACTCCTCCTTCTCTGAGGGTGATAAGTGAATGCTTTATGCGGGCCTCCTTGACAGTCTCGGCGTCTCCCAAGTTGATTGCTTCGGTTTCGTCCAAGTTGGACTTAGGTTTGTTCTCAAAGTCCTCAATCTCTCTGACAACTTCTTCAGGTATTTCATCTTCTTCTTCTGAGTCACTATCCTTATATTGCGTTGTCTCATTACATGTCACAATCATCGGTTCATCAGGAAAAGTAATAATAACGCTGTAAAAGAAAAAATGTGAAAGATAATAATGAATACTAAATAGCAATGCATTGATTTAAATTTGAAAATATCCAAAACAAGTACTGCTCGATGGCTCGAGAAATTATTTCAAAACAAAAATGCGTCTTTAAAACAAAATTACTGAAAATATCCTAAATGCCTAGTATGGCTATAAAAATAAATCAGGCTAATTGCCAAGCTACCCAGGGACTCGGCGGCCCGGGATGGCGTGGCAGTCCAATTCCCGAGAACAGCTCCCTTCTCCACAGTCTGAATGGTGAGGCCTTCTTCCTCCTCCTCCTCAACTATCGCACTGCAATCCATATCCTCATCTTCCAGGGACAAGTTTCTCAGTCCAACCAAAGCTTCTTCCTCTGCGGATCTCCATATTGTTGGCCTGGTGAAAAGTCTGACTTAGGTGTGGTACCGGCTGCTCGAGAGGGTAATAAGGACCATGCCATGGAGGCGACCAATTATCATATTCCTGCCAGGTGTACTGATACCCATGTCCAAAGGTGGTACCATGACATTTCAACTGTATCGGTTTGGTAATGCACTGGAGTTCCTTCCTAAGACCTTTGCCGGGTTCATACCCTGACCATGCCAGTATGCTTTCTATTTTGTTACTCCACCACTTGTCCTTCTCAACTGCGTTGACATGTTCAATGTGGTGATAAGTTTCTCCACCCAGCCTTCTTCTATTATCGATGACCGGGATAGTTTGACTGGTGTAAATGGGGTTACTTCCATCTCCATGAATAATTACCTCCTGATAATTCCACTCAAACTTCACGGCCTGGTGCAGCGTGGAAGCCACAGCCCCACCGGTATGTATCCAAGGTCGACCTAATAGAAGATTGTATGTGGCTGATATGTCTAGTACTTGGAACTCCACATCGAACTAAGTTGGTCCCATCTGCAGACAAAGGTTAATCTCCCCAATCGCTGCCCTTTGAGACCCATCAAATGCTTTCACGTTCATACTTCCTGCCCGTATCTCATGGAAATCTTTGCCCAATCTTTTCAGAGTAGCTAATGGACAAATGTTGAGGCTTGAACCCCCATCTATTAGGACCCTAGCAATGAATTTGTCTTCAAACTGTACCGTGATATGCAGTGCCCTGTGTGACTTAAACCTTCAAGCGGTAGTTCATCCTCGTGGAAGGTGATCTTGTGACTTTCTAGCACTTGCCCTACCATGTTGGCCATCTCCACTGGTGATATTGTTGGGCACATAAGCTTCATTCAACACCTTCATCAAAGCAATCCTATGTGCTTCAGAATTTTGCAATAGTGACAGGATGGATATCTTGGCGGGAGTCTTGTTTAGATGATCGACGACTGAGCATTCTCTCCCCTGTACTTTCCTCCAAAGATTGTCTGGTCTAGTTTCAATAACAGGTTGCTTAGTAGCAGCCTCCTCGCTTGATCCTCCCAAATTTTCGGGTGTATAGATCCTTCCAGTTCGGGTCATCCCTTGTGCGACATCAGATTCTTCCATTTTTGCTTTTCCTTTCCACCTAGCTTCGGCGACATAATCCCAAGGTATGGCGTTGGACTTGAAAGGAGGTGTGGTTGCTACTGTCACTGTGAAAGGTGTGTCCACTTCTACCTCAAATGGAACAGGTGCGACTGCAGGTGGTGCTACTTCTACCTCAAATGGAACCGATGTGGTTACATCAACCTCAACTGGCGGATGTATCTGGAACACAATAGGATTGAGCGTGAGTGCAGGCTTCCTAGGATCGTCTCCCTCTTTGATAATTCCGATTGATCCCTCGGGTTCCCATTGCTTGTCAGTTTCTATTATATTGATCCCTTCGGCGCTATGATCTGGAAGAGGATTATTGCAGACGTTGGGTGCAGCTTCCTTTGCCTATATGACCTTATTATCAATCAATGTGTGGATCTTATCTTTCAATATCCGGCACTCGTCAATGGTGTGCCCCTTCATACCCGAATGATATGCATAGGTTATATTCGGGTTGACCCATTGAGATGAATTCACCATTGCCACAGCGAGAATAGGGGTGACATAACCAGCAGCCTTCAATCTTTCGTATAGCAGGTCGATGGGTTCAGCAATGGCGGTGTATTATCTGGGTGGTTTGCGATCAAAACTAGGTCAGGGTTTCTGGTAATTTGGACGAGTTGGAGGTGAATGATAGTAGGTTGGCTGGGTGTTATAAGTGTGATAGGTGGTGGCGAGTTGAGAGTATCTGGGAGGTGAGGGTTGGTACGTAGGTGGAGGTGTTAGGTATGTGAGTGCAGATTTTGTGCCTTGGGCCATCATTACTGCCCCTACTTCTTTCTTCTTTGATATGCCACCTGATTGCAACGCTTTGTTCGTGGCCTGCAGTGCCTCGAAATTTGTCACCATGCCACTTTTAATGCCCTCTTCAATTCTTTCTCCGAGTCTGATGATATTGAAGAACTTATGCTTCTCAATAACCATTAGCCTTTCATAATAGTGTGGGTCCTATGCCCGGACGAAGAACTTGTTCATCTGTTCCTCCTCTAATGCTGGTCTGACCTTGGCCACTTCTGACCTCCACCGAGTAGCATATTTGCGGAAAGTCTCAGTTGGCTTCTTCTTTAGATTCTGGATATAGAAAACATCTAGTGCATTCTCCGTATTGAACCTAACCGGTCCTTAAAGTCTGATGCCATGCTCACCCAATTGGCCCATTTCTTAGGATTCTGGCTTATGTACCAGGACAGGGCATCTTCGATAAGACTTCTCATGAAGAGCTTCATTCGAATCCTTTCATCTTTTCTGACCCCCACGAGCTTGTCACAATAAGTTCTCAAATGAACCTTAGGATCACCTATTCCGTCAAACATTTCGAACTTGGGAGGTTTGTAATCCTGCGGCAGTTCCACAACTGATTGTATGCATAATCCTCGTAGTTCAGACATTCTATCCCTTTACCTCCTTCAACACCCTGAAAGCGACTTGTCAACTTCTTGAGTTCTTCGACCATGTTCTTGATGAGCAGGTCCTTCTCAGCGGATTCTGGTGTATAGGAAATTGGTTGAGCGGAGTGAGGTAGTGTTTCCATGTATATGTGATTGTTTTGGTGGTTTCCAGGAATTTAGGTGTAGTGGTGGTCATTGGTCGAGTCTTGTGAATCGGGAATAGGTTGTGGTGTGTTCTGAGGAGTATGAGTGGTTTGTGGGTACTGGGTTGGTAATGATGGTGTTGTGGGAGAGTTGGTACCGGTTGATGATTGGGATTTTGAGGCGGTGTGGCGTATTGATGGGGTGCGGGAGGATTTTGTGGACGTTGGTTTGGCGTATTTTGAGGAGGTGCTGGGTTTTGAACATTTTTTTGGTTGACTTCCAGGACATTCAGTGTGAGGTAGAGGTTTGCCAAGTTGCAGACCTGCTCAAGTTCCCGTGGTAACTCCAGTATTTTCTGCTCCAATCGCAGGACCAAATTATTCTGAGCTGGAGTACTTCGACCATCTGAAGTTTCAATATTCTTAGCATTTTCTTTTCGTATACCACTCAAGTCATCAATCTTAGCTTTTCCTCTGCTTTTCGAATTACTCGGAGAAGGAGGAGGTGGATGACCTCTAGATCTGGTGTGATATGCTGATGAATCCAGTATGTGCGAACAAACCTTAGGGGATGGGAATAATAAAAGTAAAGAAAAAAAAGGCAAACAAGTTAGTAAGGGTTCTGAAAAATACTTGCAGTATTTAAACACATATTGCGGGAATGTAAATTCGCGTCCTAATTTGGGAGCGTCGTTGTGCCCGAGGTAGGCCTAGTGACAAATAGATTTGGAGAATTTCAGTGCCAATGATTGCCTCATTTCATTAATGTAAAAATAGATGAGTCTAAAACGACACTAAATAAGATAAATCACTAATGACACTTGGCCTTATTACATAAAAAACAAATAAACCTATTCTACTTGGTCCCAGAAGGATCTTCTCCAGGCTGGATGCTCTTGTCGATCAAATTCCCCAGTTCGCACAGGTTCAGCAGTAGGTATGCTCTTGCTAAATGTTCTCCTTTATTTCCTTCGGTGTTCTGGCAACTGGTGACCCTCTTCCTCATTTTTCCCTCCAATTCCATCAGACTGTACTCTAGATATTCCAACCTTTCGCTTGATTTAACAGCCCTCTCCCTCCATTCATTAATTAGTTCCATATCGGTCTTATGTCGCTCCATGTGCTCGGCCTCCGACTCATGAACTCTTTTGCGCAGTTTGTTATACTTCACTTGTGCCTCGACAACTTCTTCTACGACTCTATTTCCTAGACCAACCCTTGGCTCGAATATTCCTGCTATGTTATCCTCTAGCCATGAGGGGTAAAAGTACACATGACCGGCATGATACCGATCTGGCTCGATGGTATCCTTCTCCACGATAATTTTCAAATGCCACATGTGCTGAGCTTCACATTTGTATGGGACGTCCTCATCCTGAAAATCAGCCCTGTAGTGACTCATTTTAGCAACTCGTGGTATGACCTACTTCCTGCCTGCTTGTCTCATAACCCTGATGGGAGCATAAGGGTATATGCCCCTCAACCCAATCAGTACCAAGTGTGGAACATCCCTGGATCTAATAATGAACTCATCAGTAGGGAACTATTCAAACATCCATTGAACTTGATCATCGGTCAAATTGTTGAAAAATTGTACCCATCCTATAGCATCTTCTGGCTGAGCAAACCTGTCTAGGATATATGTCATTTTCTTAGGATGATGGAAAGCTATGTGATCATTCCACGGCCTTCGCATAAGCTCTTGACGGTATTGACCTTTTTGGAGATGTTCTAGCAGCCAAACTTGTAGCAGCAGATTGCAACCTTTGAAGTGTTTGTACCCTTTCTGACAGCGCTCTAAGGCCCGATATATGTATGTTATGATCATAGGGACATTGGTATATGTTTTCCCCTCGATCCCATCCATCAAGGTTTTAGCTACCATGGCCAGTCTGGTGTGGATTATGTCCCCTTGGATCAGGAACACTAACATACCCAAGAAACAGACGGTGAACACAAAAACCCTGCGGTGGATCCAACCTAAGGAAGTGATGGAGAATTCGTCAAAAATATGATAGGCTTTGCTGTGACCATATCGTTCATAGAGGAAGTCGAAGGGTATGTAGGAATTTTTAGGCACTCCAAGTCATCATTCTTCTTTAATCCCATCATTTTCAGAAAGCCCCTAGTAGAGCGAATTTCTGGCACCAATAAACCAGGACTGTCCCAAGGTAGCCCAGCGAATCCCCCTATTTCTTCCAAGAGAGGGGCCATTTCTATGTTTCCAAAGCGAAACACGACTCTTTCTTTGTCCCAGAACATTGTGGCAACTTCGATCAACATGTTGTTCGGCTGGAGGTCCAATAAAGAAGGCAAGTTTCCCAATACCCTTTTCACATGATTCTTATCACTTGATGGAAGATCCTCCCACCAATCTAGCAACAATGGTGGTATGTTACGGACCATGCCGAACCTGGTGACTTCGTGCCTCATTTTTGTAAAACAAATATGGTTAGGCCCTTTCCCCCTCCAGATCCGACTATTTATACAACAATGATTAGCATATTGGTACTTAATTCTCCAAACTTAAAGCACGCAATCGTGGTGGCGTCCGTTGGGATTATGGAAAACCCGATGGAATTTTGGACGAGGCTTGTCTTAAAGGATTATTATGTGGACAACATATTAACCCGGCTAGATTTGACCATGATGCACATATAATTAATCAGAGCAAGGTTTCTAGAGAGGTCTAGACTGGTACCCTCAAGCGGATAACTTGAGGGGGAAAGGCACAGAGCCATCGATTGCACCGCTGATCGACTAGTTTTACCGCAAATACGCCTTTCCGGATTTAAAGGATGATATATAGGAAGGGCGCAAACACTCATCAAGCATTGCTATAAGATTGATTACGCACGAGTGGAATATGATGTTGAGCATGATTTATGCAACAATAAATAGCATGTTGTCACGTATTTGCACGTTAAATGAATGATAAATGCAGTATTTAATAATTGAAAGATGCAGTTAAGAAAGAAAACAAGGAGAGAAGTCAGTTTTTGTAATAAAGGAAATCATAAATGCTTGAAAAATAGGCAATTAAATCCAATAAGGGGAAAGTGAAAGGGTGCAAAGGTATTAACAGAATAAAGCATGTTCAAGACAAATTCACAAAAACAAGTTTGTTATAGTAAGAGCTTAATAATATCCCCAGCAGAGTCGCCATGCTGTCGCGCCCCCTTTTTCCTCGCGGAGTTCAGGTTTCGACATTTTGGGACAACTCCTTTTCCTTTTGGGAATCGAGTATGAGATTTGAAGAGTCGCCACCTAACGGATTAAGGTGCGTTAGGGCACCTAGAGCAAATAACTCACAAACTAGTTTACATCACCAGAGGTTTGGGTAAGGGCTCGAAATTACCTTGAGGGGAAGGTGTTAGGCACCCCTCGAGGTCCACAACGGTGGGTCCCGGCCAAACTCGATTTAAGCGAATTAGTCTTATAAGCGGACAAGCAAGTAGATATTACTTTTAAAACAATGAGTAAAAGGGGTCCTATGTTTTTAGCCTATAGGATCACTTCTGTGCAATACTTGGTAATCGTCCCCAAGTTGGGGTGCTACACATAGAATTAGCGCACAGGCCATCATTTCCTTTTACTACCCAATTACCCTTCCCCTTTATTTATTACCTAAGCGTTCTAATAACATCGAATACGTATCTTATGCGTGCACTACTCGTCCCTTACCTGTGGCCCTGAAGGTGTTTAGGACCTCTATTTGTGGTGGTTCTAGACTCACCTATGGTGCTTAAAAGGAGAAAATCTAAGCGACAAACAAAAAACAGGTAGGACTGTTACATAAAGAGAAATTAAGGGGGCTCATATTTACCTCCACAAATAGACAAACCAGTGCACGCCATTCAGATAAGAAGTTTTTTCATAGTTTTAGGAGTCCTATGGGCAGGATATCTAAATGAGTACAAACATAATATGCAGCAGTTTTATTTAGGCGAGGCAGTGAGTACCTATCAGTTTGCCTACTGATTTTTTTACCACTTTCTGAATCTGAGTACGTTTCAAGCAGCAAGAAAATCACAATTTTAAACCCAGAATTTAATTGTCCTACAGGCTTGCCTAGGCGATAACCGGCAGAATCCTATAGGCATGGTATCTAAATGTTAATCAGACCATAATTTTATAAACTAGTTATTTCACAGGCAGATTTCAGGTAGATTTTATCCTTTAGGCCCTACAGGCATGCTTTCTAAGCGTTGAAACTGATTACATGTGTTATTTCATGAAACAGAAAACTGATTTTATACACGTTCCCTATAGGCATAATATCTAAATCGTCAAAACTGAAATCATTATATGTGAAAGTTGTGAAATCATTGATGTGATGAGATGATGTCGGAGGGGAAAAGGAGAGATTGTGAAACTTGTTTGGCTTTGGTTGTTCCTTTCATGTGCATTTGATTGTGGATTCCATTACTACTTGTTACTTGTCTATGGTTAGAGTTTACTTGGGGTAAAGTTTGTTCATACATACCAGTACAATTCAAATGTACTGACGTCCCTTTTTGCCGGGGGTGCTACATTCGTGTTATGATTGTAGGTGGATCTATAGCAGGTACTCCAGTCCACCGTCCGCAGCATTCCTTCACTTTCCGTCAGCTGAATTGGTGAGCCCCTTTCCTCTCGGGGCCCTGCGTGGCTCATGCCGCTTTTGTTCCGGAGTCTTGTTTTGGTAGTTGTGTAAGGTATAGCTGGAGCCTCGTTACCGGCAAGTATTGTATCATCCTTTTGTATCCTTAGAGGCTCCGTAGACAGGAAATGTGGGTTGTGAACTTATTTAATATGTATTTTGTATGTTGGGCGATGTAAGTTGTAAACCACGCTAATTAATCATGTTCGTTATGTTTATTTCGAAAAAAAAGTGATATTCTTTATTTTACAAATCATTTTTTATTTTACAAAGATTTTTGTCCTGGTTTAATAATTGTATTTCTGAAATTTTGGTGTATAGGGTCCTGCAACTCCTGATAAATTCGAGCATGTTATTCGTGCAAGGAGCATGAAGAATGATCAAATGTTTATGCTCAAGGTATTGGCCGGATATTTTATGCTTCAGGAGACACATTATCTAGGGAAAAGTATCGAAAATATCTATCTTTACTCTACGTTATACTGGGATGCCATTCATACTGCTGTTGTTAGCAAATTGCCTTGTATCTGCCCTTGATCCTAACGGAGTTCCAACCTGAAGTATAATGGAAGATAACTATAGACTAGAGTGACGACTAGAGAGATAAGTCTGGACCTTTTTCCTGATGTATTTTGATACGTGGAATCCAACCAATCCATGATAGAGCCATGTTACGGTGTAGGGGAAGTACGAAACGACTTGCTAATGACAATGATATGACAGATAAAATCAAAATATTTCATATGCTAGAGAACTTATGTGAATTGCTTCTCGTGAGCTAAGGGTCAATCAAAAACAGCCTGTGTATACCATTTTCAGATCCCACACTATGGGAATATACTGGCGTATGTTGTTGTTGTTGTTGTTATATTTCATATGCTAGAGAGGTAAGTATGGATGTTTGGTATTAACAAACATTATATGTGAAAGTTGTGAAATCATTGATGTGATGAGATGATGTCGGAGGGGAAAAGGAGAGATTGTGAAACTTGTTTGGCTTTGGTTGTTCCTTTCATGTGCATTTGATTGTGGATTCCATTACTACTTGTTACTTGTGTATGGTTAGAGTTTACTTGGGGTAAAGTTTGTTCATACATACCAGTACAATTCAAATGTACTGACGTCCCTTTTTGCCGGGGGCGCTACATTCGTGTTATGATTGTAGGTGGATCTATAGCAGGTACTCCAGCCCACCGTCCGCAGCATTCCTTCACTTTCCGTCAGCTGAATTGGTGAGCCCCTTTCCTCTCGGGGCCCTGCGTGGCTCATGCCGCTTTTGTTCCGGAGTCTTGTTTTGGTAGTTGTGTAAGGTATAGCTGGAGCCTTGTTACCGGCAAGTATTGTATCATCCTTTTGTATCCTTAGAGGCTCCGTAGACAGGAAATTGGGTTGTGAACTTATGTAATATGTATTTTGTATGTTGGGCGATGTAAGTTGTAAACCACGCTAATTAATCATGTTCGTTATGTTTATTTCGAAAAAAAAAGTGATATTCTTTATTTTACAAATCAATACATAAAGCCTCTTACTCATGACACCGATCTCAGGTGACGCTGAAGATAATACCCGCTTGATAATACTAATGCTCGTCCGAGCTTGTGATATTCTTGCCAATACCAAACGGCAACCTTGATCCTAAAGTTCCAATTCCCATGCCGTTCACTGTGCCTAACATGCCAATATGCGACATTACAGGAATTTCCTCATAACTCCCGAACCACTAATAGGGTAGACACTTCATCATATAGAAACCTTTTTACTTAGCTCATTTCAAGAGAACCATTGCAACACGTGACTAAATTCTCATAACCGCAGAAAACACCAACCTCAAGTAGTGGTCTAAACCACCTTAACTCTCCCGGGATCCATCCACACATAACAGGCCATAGTACTCCAGTAACTCCAAATAAAAATCAATTACAGCGGCCATCAAGCCTCGCATGTTACGCCACAAATGACATGCATGGTTTAACACACTGAAGGAACAGATCATTGTCGCTATCATGCCAATTCAACCATCTCTAACCGATCTGACTTCTTCTAATTTACCTTAGACTTGCCTTAGGAATAATGATAGCTTCATTCAACACATAACAAACTCAATCCGCACTCATCCCGAGTGACACCATTTCACGAGACCATATTGTCTCCAAAACCCACGAACCATCTCATACCCTCCTTGTGCGCATATTTGCGTCTTTAACTGGTACACCCATTCTGATAATTTCTCTATGAATCCAAATTCGTTTGCTCCCATTCCTCTCATGTTAAACCTCAAACCAAAGATAACATAGAATACTCCAAGCCCCTCTTCATAATCCGCTGCAACAGCTCGATACTCAACCATACTACGGACTCGAATTCCTTAGTCACCACACATTAACTTTTGACTCCACTAGGACCGTTGTTGAGTGTCACCCACTCTGACTTGGTCCCGAATATAATCAAACTCCAAGGCCCCGCTAGCACATGAACACCCTCTCAAAGAAGAACCCGGCTGAATCATTTTTCTTGTAAATCACCTATACACGAAGCATAATACTCGAATCTTCCCAAGCTTGAACATGAATCGACAAGGCCAATTATAGCACACATCCCTCAAATCCCTTGCTCAAATCACCACTCATGTTCTCTTTCCTTAGTCGTAATAATCCATCAATATGCCGATAACCAGAAACCTCACAAGTAGATAACCATACAATCCCATCGTAGGCGGTTGGGCTCTCCCACTTAGCTTGAAGCTACCATTGTATAATTTGGAATCGACCAAGATTCTTCCTTCATCGTTGACATGATCTTGCACAATCAACCCCCCAAATTCCTCGATATTCCTTCTATTAAAATTTCATGAACACTCTAAATCACTAGCCACGTTTACATATTTGACCTCATACCAGATAGCCAGTAAAATTCTTCATAGAAGCTTCGTCAACCACGCGACCGCTGACCTGCTCACAGGAGATAACCCACCTGTGGAAATTACATGCCGACATCTTCCAACGTCGCTGCACTAATTACAATTACTACAAAAATCAGTAACCCATCTTGTGTCCATGCTCATTCACCATCTCTACAAGTCCGTTCACTCCTCATGGACATCAACTAAAGGTGCGACAATACATTCCAATCCAAGGTCATGTTGTGTCCTTCTTCCTATCAAGCAAATCCTTTCTATTTTATCCAATCTCCCATCGTATAATAGCCAATAAATTAAGTCTGCAGACCTAGTCACCGTCCACCATAAATCCCAAATAACTCTAAACTTTTCTCAATGTGTGTAGTTATCCTACCATATAACCCATATGATAATCTGCCACTCTCCCACTGTGGTCAAACTCACTCCTTTAAGCAACTATTCGACTCTTGTTTCTCACTCTTGGCCTTCTCGAAGGTTATCCACCACAAGACACCTACCACATGTTCTTCCTCATCCTTCACTGCCCAGTTGTTGCCTTAAGTCAAAATCCATCTCTGTAGCACTTGAACTAATAGATCGCTACTCACTTTAAACCCCTTCGAAGATCATCTTTTTTGGGCCAACACTAGGAACACCGACTGCTTCCTGAACCACCGCACACCGCGATCTTTGATAGCCGCTTCTCCGGCACTATTTCCCACTTCCCTTCCACGAGGGAGATTTGACGAAGACCATAACACCGGCGAACTTAACACATTCGATCAAGGGCGACGACACCACACTACTAATGAAAATTCTGCCACGCTCGAGAATACCAAGTCTAGTCACTCCGTCAACCCAAACCTGAACATTCACAGTCCGATTGCCTTTCCTCCGCTGAAAATAAAATAATGAATCTCTGAATCATGCCCTGAGCAAACCTCAATTCAATTTATTCACTGCTTCGACGCATAGGCAAGCACCCTACCATTACACCAATACCGTGTGATAGCAACGCAAAAATCATCATAACCATCAATGCTAAATCTCAAAGCCTTAGGTAGTCCTGATACTGAGCTGAAACGACAGAACGACCTTTCGCAAGGCGGCGACAATAGCCCAATCAAATAAGCAGGGAGAAACATCCTGCACCACGTCTATAGTATCATTAAAATGCTTTGATTCTCGATGGATAGAAAATGCTTCACGTCGCACAAGATTGAATAAAAAGGAAATGAAGGCATAAGCATCAAGGGAAGCAAATCGCACGATGAGGAATCAAGAAGGGAAGTGCTTCTAACATACGTCTCTGTACCGATCCACAAGACTTCACTAACTTGCTCATAACTCGTGAGACCTAAGTGAACCTAGTGCTCCGATACCATGTTGTCGCGATCCAAAATCTAGTAAAGGTCATGATGGCACCGGACACCGCTGTCAGGCAAACCAACCATTTAAATAATTAATTTAGGTCTCATTTTAATATTTTTGAAATCATAGTTTTCCTTTATTACATAGTAGAAGATGGAAATTTCAAGGTAGATAATAATGTTTTAAATAATCTCAATACTAAATAACGCATAATCATCCAAAAACCCAGTGTCACAAGTGCATGAGCATCAGCTAGAAAAACAAAGTAAAAACACACCGAAATACAAATTTGGACACAAAAGAAAATATAAATTCTCTGAAGGAGACTATGCTGGATGTGGATCGTAATATAAGATGCAGCTCACCTAAGTCCCCATATCAATCATGCCTCTGGGCCCGCTAGGCCACTAGAGATACATGTGTCTGTACAACAAAATGTACAGCAAGTGTAGTATGAGTAAGAAACGAATGCGTACACATTAAGTATCCAGTCTAACCTCGAAGAAGTAGTGACGAGAGGTCGTCCCCGACACTTACTATGGCCAACAATTACATACTGATAATATAATTAATCATGGATTTTATAAAATGACTGTAAACTTAATAAAATGAAACAAGTAAACAATTGTTTTGTTAATAGGAGAGTTCCAAATTTATTTTCATCATTTATCAATTTATCTCAGGCCAATGAGGAATTATCATTTGATATAAATGCCAAAGCAATCAACTCAATCATGCGCATCAAGCCGAGATCGTACGACCCAATCCAACATAATACTTAAATCGTGCACTGCTGAGGGTCGAATGGCGCGAACCATATATGCGTCTATTTAAATCTGCCGAGGCGTTCGGCCCGTTCCACAAAAGATAAGAACATTCAAATAGCCAAATCAAGAATTTATTAATGGTTAATGTTCAAAGAAATATCAAATTCTCATTAACGGTCAACTAACCGTCCTAAACTTAAGTAGGGAAAGTTTAACCATTTAAAGTTCCTTTATCAAGTTACAATATGTTTTAAACAATTAAATTAACAACTAGGATGCAAGCATTGCAAATATAACATGATTTCGGTCTAGACTACCCGGAAAAAAGCATAATAGTAGCTACGCACGGACTCTCGTCACCTCGTGCGTACGTAGCCCCCACAAATAGAAACATGTATTAATTTTATTCACCTATGGGGTTCATTCCCTCTTACAAGGTTAGAAAGGAGACTTGCCTCGCTCCAAAGCCAATAGCGTCTCCCAAGTCATCCAAACGATTCAAATCGATGCCCAGCACTCCAAAACCAGTCAATAAATGAGCGAATCCAATACTCATTATAATCCTATTTACAATAATTTCCAACCCGTTCGAGAAGTCGACAAAATTACCCTCTGGCCCATGTGTCCGGATTCCGAAAATTTTCGAAGATAAACTTTACCCATAACTCCACAAACTCAAATATATGATTTATTCTCAATTCCATGCCCAAATTTGTGGTCAATACCCAAAAATACCAAATTCTAGGTTTTCTATCAAAAGCCCCACAATTTCAACAATTTCCATGTTTAAATCATTATACAAACCATGTGTTTAACTTATAATAATTGGGGATCACTTACCTTGTGTTTCTTGATGAAATCCCTCCTTGAAGCTCTCCAAAATTGCCTCCTCCAAGTGAGAAACGGAAGAAAAATGAGCCAAGTCCCGTTTATAAAAATCGTCCTCTGTCCAGCGATCCTCGCATCTGCGGTCACTTGACCGCTTCTGCGGTTCCGTAGGTGCGGCAAATGATCAGCTTCTATGGTGATGCCCCTAGCTGCCCGTTCCGTATCTACGCCTTCTCTTCCACAAGTGCGGTCTCGCTTCTGCGGTGAGATGACCGCATCTGCAATCTCAGCACTTCCCCACCAAATTCACATCTGCGCCCTTCTTGGCCTCTTCTGTAGCCCAAACCTCGCAGGTGCAGTTACACCAGAAGGCAGCTGCTTTAGCCCTTCTTCCATCTCCAAACTCGATCCGTTTACCGTCCGGATCCCACCCGAGGCCCTCGGGACCTCAACCAACTATACCAACATATCCCAAAACACATTACAAAATTAGTCGAGCCTTCAAATCATATCAAACGACGCTAAAAAACCATGAATCTCACTCCAATTCAATCTTAATGAACTTTAAAACTTCGAACTTCTGCATTCAATGCCGAACCCTATCAAATCACGTCCGATTGACCTTAAATTTTGCACACAAATATATTACATCACGGACATACTCCAACTTTCAGAATCGGAATCCGACCCTGGTATCCAAAAGTCCACTTTCGGTTAAACTTCTCAGAAACCTTCAAATTTCTAACTTTTGCTAAATGACCCTAAAATGACCTACGGACCTCCAAATCCATATCCGGACGCGCTCAGATTACCAGAACCACCGTACAGAGTTATTTCGAGACTCCGAATCCCATACGGACATTGATAACTTCGATATGCACTTCAACCCAAATTTATGAAATTCTTCCAAAATGCTAACCTCCACAATAGGCGCTGGAATGCTCCCGGGTCATCCAAAACCCTATTCGAACATACGACCAAGTCCGAAATCATCATACAAACCTGTTGGAATCTTCAAATCCCGATTCTGAGGTCATTTACTCAAAAATCCGACCTTAATCAATTATTCCATTTTAAAGCTTCCGAAGTGAGATTTTCTCTCCAAATCAACTCCGAACTTCCCAAAATTCAATTCCGACCGTGCATACAAGTCGTAATACCAGAAGTGGAGCTGCTCATGGCTTCAAGCCACCGAACGATGTGCTAGAGCTCAAAATGACCGGTCGGGTCGTTACATTGGTTGTATTACACTAATATGGCTAAACCAAAATTAGTGCAGGAATACAAGTGGTGCACCAAAAAGCAACATCTATATAGAATTCCTTAATAAAATGGGCACACGTTGAAACTCATGTTAGTTTGTTAGTATATAAAAGTGGAATGCATTTACATCTAGTTGCCGCAGGAAAAAAAGTACTCAAATATAATGTGATACCCAAATGATATATCTATATACCTTATTGGTATATAGTTTTATTGCACTAATACAGCTAAACCAAAATCTGTGAGGTATACAAGTGCACGAAAATATGACATCTGTACAAAATTCCTTAAAAATAGGCACAATTTGCATCTCATGTCAGTATTTTAGTATATAAAAGTGCACTGCATTTACATCTAGTTCCTGCAGGAAAAAAAGTACTCAAATAAATTGTGATACCCAAATGGTATATTTGTATTCTTAATTGGTAAATGGTTCTACTGTGCTAAGATACTTGAACTAAAATCTTTATAGAATACAAATGGTGCAGCAATGCAAAATCTGTACAGAATTTCGTAGCATAATAGGCATACTTTGTAGCTCATATATAATCTAACATGTCAAAAAAAAACATACCAGATTCAACTATAACTAAAACTGTTCTCAACACAAATCTAAACTCAATTCACTTTCTAAAATATTTCTTCTCATTCAAATAAATATGTTGCCAAAATTAAAACTGTTACTGTTTTCCAAAATGAAACAAACTGAAGATAGATTCCAACATTAAAACACATATTCCAAACTAAAAATTGTTATAGCAACATATTGTAATATTACAATTGTATTCCTAGAATACACACTTTTAATGTAACGACCCGGCTGGTCGTTTTGAGAGTTGTATTCTCGTTCCCCCATTTACTACTCCTTTTGTATTCTAAAACTGTTATATGACTTACCGGGTTAGTTGGTTCGGGTCCGGAGATATTTCAGAGTGAACTGAGACACATAGTCTCTTAATTGAAAGCTTTAGTTGGAAAAGTTGATCGAATATTGATTATGTGTAAACGACCTTGAATTTGAATTTTTATGGTTCTGATAACTCCGTTAGTTAATTTTACACTTAGGAGTACGTCCGTATTGTAATTTGGAGGTCCGTAGTAGAATTAGGCTTGAAATGGCGAAAGGTGAAATTTTGGAAAGTTTGACCGGGAGTAGACATTTTGATATCGAGGTTGGATTGGATTTCTGAAAGATAGCGTCCGTTCGTGGTGTCATTTATGACTTGTGTGCAAAATTTGAGGTCAATCGGACGTGATTTGATAGGTTTAGGAGTCGTTTGTAGAATTTGGAAATTTCAAAGTTCATTAGGCTTGAATCCATATGCAACTCGTGTTTTTGATAGCGTTTGAGTTTATTTGAGGGTTCGACTAAATTCGTATGATGTTTTGGGACTTGATGGTATGTTTAGTTGAGGTTTCGGGGCCTCGCGTGAGTTTCGGGTGGTTAACGGATCATTTTTGGACTTAGCTTGTTCGCTGATAACTGTTGGTATGTTTCTTCTGGTTTTCTCTTACGCGTTCGCGAGAGGGGTCTTGCATTCGCGAAGGGTGTCTGTGGGCTGAGCAATTTCATTCTTCACGTTTGCGAAGAAGAGGACGTGAACGCAAAGGTGTGGACTGAGAGTGCATCGCGAATGCGGGAGAGGTGTCGCATTCGTGAACAGGAGTTGAGGCAGCTGGGGACCCCAGGCTTTTGTTCAACACATTCACGGGGTAGTGGTCACGTTCGTAAAGAGTGGGGTTAACAAAGCTTCACGTTAGCTAAGCTAGGGTCGCGTTTGTGAAGGGATAATTTGAGGGGCACTAAAAAAAAAGGTCTACGTGAACGCGAGATGAAGGTCGTGTTCGTGATCAAGGTATATCTAGGCAGATTTAAAAGATTAAAAACGAGGGTTTCGAGTTCATATCATAAAATTGAAGTGGGAGCCCGGTAGGATGCAATTTTTGGAGAGATTTTTGCGTAGGTGTTTGGGGTAAGTGATTCCTATCTTATTTTGGTCAAACTCCATGATTATGCCTTTAATTCCATCATCAAATTTGTGATTTGGGGTGGAAAATTGGGAAAAATGAGGAAGAGTTGTTGAGTTAGATTTTTGAGGTTTTGAATGGGATTTTGTTATTGGATTTGAGTAAATTTGGTATGGTTAGACTCGTGAGTGAATGGGCTTTCAGGTTTTGTGACTTTTGTCAGATTTCGAAACGTGTGCCCGGGGGCCGGGTTTGAGCCAATTTCGGATTTTGGCTTATAAATTCGTATTTTTGTAATGAAATTGATTCCTTTAGCCTATATTGATTATATTGTACTGCTTGTGGCTAGATTCGGGATATTTGGAGACCGATTTGAGAGGAAAATGCATTTTGGAGTAGAGTTTTGCCCGGATTGAGGTAAGTAACACTTTCAAAGTTGGTTCTGAGGGTTCGAAACCCCGAAGTATGTGTTATGTGATTGGTATTGAGGTGACGCACATGCAAAGTGACAGGCGTGCGGGCATGCACCGTGATAATTTTGACTTGTTCGATCCATGGCACTGTATAGTAGTTCTATCTTGTTGATATTCGTGTGTTCATCATGTGATAAAGTAAATGAGCCGTCGAACATGCTAGATACCATGTTTAGGCATTATGTCTATACTGTAGGGCCCATAGTTGTTGTTTCTTGCTGTCATTTTACTGATTTTATTGATATTTCGTACTCAGTCATATTCATTCATTTTATAACATATCTCAGTCTTAGTTGTTATTTATTGATACATCATATCATTATTTTCGGGCTAATTTCATGACATTGTGAGCCCATGAGTGAGACCGAAGAGACTGATGACTGAGTGAGACTGGGAGCCTGATTATAAGTGACAGTTATAGGAACGGACTGCACGTCGCATCGGTTATACTGATTTATGATAGCGCTTGGGCTGAAGGAGCCCCTTCGGAGTCTATACACATCCCCAGTGAGCGCGGTTGATATTATTGAGGAATGGATCTTCCTTGGACATGGATATTGTCCGAAGCATTATATACCTGGAGATGGATCTTCTCCATGGTCTGGATTGGCCCTACTCGGTACTGGGTGACTGATGGTCAGTGATGTATAAATATTCTGGGATGGATCTGTTGATACCCAATTTTTTCCTAGGTATTTTTATATACAAAATACTTTCAAAATAGAATGTACATACATATATAAGCATGCCCAAGAGTTTTGGTATTTTTTCCTAATTTTTAAAGATTTTAAAATCAATTTATTGTCCATTTTAGCAGTACAAAAATCAGTAATTATTCTCCAAAACTATCCTTTTTGTGAATAACTTATTTTATTCGCATATTTACACCAAAATATAATTAAGGTAATTTTTGTATATTTTTACAAATTTATTTGATATTTTTAAAGCTAAATTGCATATAATTGCAATTATAGCCTATTTTACGATTAATAGCATTTTTATAATTGTAAAATTAGCTCCAATATTTTTAAATTAATATTTATGTATTATTAATTAGCTCAGTACTTTTAATTTGCTTTTAAAATCATTTTTCACTATTTTTATAAAATAAAAGGGGAAAATTGGTTAATTAATATTTAGCCCATTTCTATTTCAATTACAACCCCCATTTCCTTTCAATTTTGGCCCTTATTTTCACCCAATTCCGCCCCAAATTAAACTAGTCCAATCCCTAAATTACCCGACCCCTGACCCGATTAAAAAACCCTCCCGGCTCCCCTTTGATCCAGGCCATTGATCGTTTTTGATCAACGACCATAAATTCCCCTTTCCTTTTTTAATCTCCAAACCCCCCCAACCTAATTCATTTCGTCTGAAACGCTGCCTTTGAACCCCTTCGTCTCTCAAATCCTCTCGAACCTTCCTGGAACCCTAATCGTCTCCCACCTTATTTCACCGGATTTCCACCGGAATCCATGGTGTCTCAGGCCACGGATGGTCTGTACTCACCCTTCCTCACCATTAGACCTAAGCTATTCAAGGCTGTGAAACCTGACTTCGATGGTTCTCTCTAAGACCTTCTCAGATCTGTAGATCTATGGCTTCACCGGCCATTACTCCGGCATATTCGAGCAATATGAGTCTTTGCAACTCAGGATCTGACTTTCCTCAAGACCTTTCTCATTCCTAGGGTTTCTCTCCGCAACCCTAAGCTGTCCGAGGTTCTTTACTTGCTTATTTTCTTAGATCTGGAACATGTCTATGTTTTATTGAACATTTTAAAGATTTTCCCCAAATTTCCTTTTTCAAAATCATTTTTTCTTTCGATTTAGGGTTTCTGGAAGGTTTTCGAAAGCATCTTTCTGACTCTGTTGTTCTTTCTTTACGTGTGTTTGTCTGGCATTTGGGTTTCCAGTATTGATGGTGACTTTCCTTAGGATTAACGTCCCCGACTCCGAAGTATCGGAGGTTTGTTCTCCTGTTATAATATCTCTCGATCCTCTGCTTTTGGGCGGCCGTTCGGACTAGTGCTGTCTCTCGCTTTTCNCTTAGATCTGGAACATGTCTATGTTCTATTGAACGTTTAAAAGATTTTCCCCAAATTTCCTTTTTCAAAATCATTTTTTCTTTCGATTTAGGGTTTCTGAAAGGTTTTCAAAAGCATCTTTCTGACTCTATTGTTCTTTCCTTATGTGTGTTTGCCGGGTTTTCTCAAACATGTTCTCATGACCTTGAATTAGTTTTCTTTCTATCATGTATGTTGTTCCTCAGAAGTCTTTGGAAAAGACTTCTGAGCCTCTCTCAAGTGGCTTGCTTTCTCACCTCTATGTCTGATTCAATTCGAAAACCCTAGGATTTGGGGGTTTCTTGGCAATTTTGATTTGTGCGCGAGTTAGGGGTTCTATTTTGGGACCCTGGACTCCCAGACTCGTTTTGAGTTTGCAAACTAGACTTATACCACTTTTGCTTATGATTCTGGACCTCTCTTTGATTAACTTCTCTTCCAAATAACTTGACAATCCCTTCTTGATTCACTTATTTATGTGCTTTATATATGAGAAACTCCTCTTTCAAAAGGTTTACCAACTAATTGATTGATTCTGAAATCCTTTTAATAAGGCTGATAGATTGTCACTGATTTTCTTTGATTGAAATTCCTTTACCTTTCCTGACTTGGTTCATTCTAATTGAACTTGTAATTTTTGTTTCACTGGCTGTTTAATTGACTCACTTGCCATATTTAGCACAAACCGTGTACCATTGATTGTTTTCCTTAAGTAACTCCTATGTATTTACCCTTCTTATGCTACTTTGAAAAGGTTTTAATAAAAACTCCTTTCCTTAACTGGCTTTTACCCGTTGAAATCAGGATCCCTTAACCAAAGGGAGATTGATTTCAATGTTATTTCCTTGCCTCTCTTACTTGTTTTCTGCACTATAAAAGGAACTGCCCTTTTGTACTTTTAGGAGGACGGACACACACTACCAATCCTTAACTTCCAATTCAATACTTACACACTTGCAATACTGCTTTGAATTCAATACTCTTTCAACACTCTGCTTTGGTTGAAATCTTCGGGAACTACTTCGCTTGCAACTTGGCCTTTTCGAGATTACTGCTTTTACTTGTTTTCCCTGAGATCGGTATGTTCTGATTCAATTTTCTGCCTCACCCCCTATGTGTTTACTTTATAGTTTCAGCACTCTTGTTTACTTTGTTGTTCATGTTCAGTGATGTAAGGCCCCGTAAAAATTTGTGCTCAAAACCTAGTAGCTTGTGGTGTCAGGTAAAATCCCTAACCCTTTTTCATTGATTTTCAGGTTTAAACTGGGGGGGGGGGGAGTCTCATGCATTGATTCTTGAAAATAATGGTTGAAACCTACATGCATGTCTTTTAAAACCTAAAACCTAGTAAGGGAAATTGGGTAAAAGTAGAGGTTTGCAAAAGAAGGGCTGATAACCCAAAATTGTTCGGGTAGTAATTGTGAGCCTCAATTCTAAGAAATATGTGTTAACTTGTGCACTAGATTGACGTTGCTAGACCGTTTGGTGAATTGAAAGTAGAAGTTAAAAGGAAATTAGGCTCTAGGTATGTATGGCTAACTTTGACCTTTGTAAAATCACCTTGAATACTTGGTATGTGATATCTATGTGAATTACGTGTGAAATTCTGTGATTGGTACGAATGGAGTATTCGTGGTTAAGTCTCCCGATATAATGGTGTAAGTAATTGGCAATAAACCAAATGTGTGATTGTGAAAGTGTTATGTGGTAAGAGCTGAGCAACAAATGATAGAAGGAAATCGGAAATGATGCAATTGGAACAATTGTGGTAATAACATATGTGGCTTGTCGTGGGCAATTATCGTTGTGACATAAAATGCATATGAGTTATTGAATATGATGGAAATGGTATTGATGGCTATGGAAATTCTTTGTGAATTGTTGTTGTAGTTCTGGAGAATTGTTGTTGTTGTTCTTTGTGAATTACTGTTATTGTTGTTGTGAAATGATATTCTGGATGGCCTGAAGCCATGTGATTGAACTGTGGACTATTGTTGTTGTGTGAAATGTGATTGTCCGGTGGGATCGGGTTGCGCGCCGCAACACAAAATGATAAACTGTAGGTTGGGGTGATAAGGGTGGCCGAGGTAATAAGAGTGGCCGAGGTAATAAGGGTGGAAAAGTGATCGAAATCACTATTGAAATAAACATATGTGAAAGTTGTGAAATCATTGATGTGATGAGATGATGTCGGAGGGGAAAAGGAGAGATTGTGAAACTTGTTTGGCTTTGGTTGCTCCTTTCATGTGCATTTGATTGTGGATTCCATTACTACTTGTTACTTGTGTATGGTTTGAGTTTACTTGGGGTAAAGTTTGTTCATACATACCAGTACAATTCAAATGTACTGACGTCCCTTTTTGCCGGGGACGCTACATTCGTGTTGTGATTGTAGGTGGATCTATAGCAGGTACTCCAGTCCACCGTCCGCAGCATTCCTTCACTTTCCGTCAGCTGAATTGGTGAGCCCCTTTCCTCTCGGGGCCCTGCGTGGCTCATGCCGCTTTTGTTCCGGAGTCTTGTTTTGGTAGTTGTGTAAGGTATAGCTGGAGCCTTGTTACCGGCAAGTATTGTATCATCCTTTTGTATCCTTAGAGGCTCCGTAGACAGGAAATGTGGGTTGTGAACTTATGTAATATGTATTTTGTATGTTGGGCGATGTAAGTTGTAAACCACGCTAATTAATCATGTTCGTTATGTTTATTTCGAAAAAAAAAGTGATTTAATTATAAGTGGCTATTTCCTTTGGTTAATGAGTAATGAAAACACGGGGTAGCATGCGGGATAGGAAAGGCACCCAGGTCCTCTTGACTAGGGCTACCCGGTCGAGTGCCGGTGATGTCCCTCGATTTTGGGGCGTGACAAGTGATTAAACCATGTATGTTCTTTCCTTGCACCTGTTTCTATTGTGAATCCCTACCCCCTATTCCCTTTATGTGTTTGAGTTAAGGTTTTTGGCTTGGCAGTATCCAAATTACTGCCCAGGTCAGAACCTAGTCCTCAATGGATCCTAACTCCTCATATTTGGCTAACAGGCTGGTCAGGGGTGTGCCAGCACTCTTAATTGCTGGGCATGACCACCAGCCTGCCATAGCTTTCCCTAATTCCCCTCTATGAAATTACACTTACTCTTAGTCTCTTAAGTTCTGCCCCCCTCCTATGAGCCCTGCTTTGGGACCTTGAGTTCCCTCTGAACTTGGACATTTGAGGGCTGGCCTTTCCACACTGCACCATGATCTAATTCTGAAATGCATTTGGGGTGTAAGCATTGCCCGGAGCCTTTTTGAGACTCTTGGGAACTTTGATACATCCCAAACATGAGAAAGGCTTTTGGAAATCTGATCCTGGAAGTTGGTTTATCTCATATTGTTGGACTTTGAGTCTGAATTAGGCTGTTTGGTTGTAGCTTGAGTTTCTGATGTAATTTTTTTTACTTTTCTTGATTCACTCGGGTCTGTAATAATTTGTAATAATTATTGGGGATGGCTTGTGGAAAGGAATAGGAATGAATGCATGCAAAGGGTAGATAACTTGCCTATAGGATTTTCTGATTCCTGCGTTCATATAGACAGCATACTTTTAGGTTACTTATAAATTCCTGCATTCACGTAGATAACTTGTTCATAAGGTTACTTATAAATTTCTGCACTTCTGCATTCTCATCTTAGAAATTCTGCCTATAAGTTTTTTTTGCGTTCCTGCATATAGAAATCCTGTCTCTAAGTTTCTGCATTTCCGCATATAGAAATCATGGTCATAGGTTTCCTGCACTTCTGCATATACATGTCATTAGCAAACCATCATAGGTCTAATAATAATCAACTTCATTCTAGATACCATGCCTATAGGACTCTTGCATTTATGTAATCGTTTAAAACCAATAACGCTTAGAAATCATGTCTATAAGAGTAATCAACTGAATCAGCTTCGTCTATTTAATCCATGAGTCTAAAATCAGCCACAAGATCGTTTAAAATCTGTAGATCTTTTGTTTATAAAACTAGTAATCTTTTCTTTAAAATCAGTAAGCTCTGTTAGATATCATGTCTATAGGTCTCACCTAGGCAAACCATTAGTTGATTAATTAATTGTGTCAGTTTTGATAAACTACAACCAGACAAGGCTAATTTGGATTCCTCATCTGAGAAATATGTGATAAGTCAGCCTGTCCTAATGCTTTAAATTTAATTCAGACCTAATCAGTACCTGTAAGTCATGCTAAATAATTTGTTGCTTTGAATGAGGAGGCCTATTTGAGCCTTTAACTACTATGTGCTTCCCCTTTTACTGCTTTATGTGTTTTTATTTGTCGCACAAGGTTTTTTGTCCTTTTAAAACTCTGAAAAGCCAATCTCCCTTCCCTTTAGGATTAGTAGTCCCAACTGCCTCCGGGACTGATAGGATTGGGGCGGGTAATAGCATGCAATAAGTAACGAGACCATTCGGCGATTTAATACCTTAACGGGGTGGGTAAGGGTAGACATGGATATGATGACCACGCGATAACACCACGTGTATAAATGGTTACCGGGTGTTGCGTGGGGTGATCCATGTTATTTATAAACCTAGGACCCCCCCCCCCCCCTTACTTGTTTATTTTCTTTTTTTTTTCAGAATTTTTTATAAAAGCTATAAATTTTCAGTTCTTAAAACTCCTTCTTTTACCTCAATCCTTTAAAAGTCTCTTTTAGATATTTAATTTCCAGCACTATGTTTTTCTCTGAACCTCCGCCTCTTTTACTCCTTTGTTTGATTATTTGTACCAATTATTTGACCCCCCTTTCTGCACTTATACATCCTTTAAACAATTATGAAATCGCCTATTTCTAAACTTCAACACGCTTTTAATTTTTATACTTTCCTTGTTGCAATCATTATGTGAAAGTTGTCTTGTTTGCTTACTTGTTGTTTCCATTCAAAGTCACAATTGTAGCATGGCCAGGAACCACACTAGTGAATCTTGGGGGGTGCCTAACACCTTCCCTCCAACTTGTTTCATTCTTGTAATTGCATATTCAACATCATATTCCACTCGTGCCAAACAAAATACCATAGCAACACTTATAATGAGTGGTTGCGCCCTTCCGATATTATCACCCCCTAAATTTGGAAAAGGGGTATTTGCGGTAAAACTAGTCGATTAGCGGTGCAGTCGACGGTTCTATGCCTTTCCCTCTTGAGTTGTCCACTCAAGGGTACCGGTCTAACACCTCATAGAAACCTTACTCTGTTCAATTGTGCATGCATCACTGTCAAACCTAGCTGAGTCAGTTATGCTATCCGCACAAAGACTCTTTAAGATAGCCTGTCCAAAGTCCACTGGGTTTCCTTGGAACCCAAACGGACATTACCACGTCTGTGCATTTATTTGGAGAGCTATATGCTGCTTATGCCAATTATTAATATTTAAATAGTTCCGGCGGGGGGAAGGGTCTAACACTTTGTTTTTCAGAAAATGAGGCACGAAGTCCCCAGATTCGGCATGGTAACCAACATCCACCCAAGGCTGCTAAGCTGGTGGGGAGACCTTCACTCCAGTGATCAGACCCTCATCTGCAAATACTTGGGAAATTTGCCTTCTCTTCTGGAAATCAAACCCGAAAACAAAATCATAGAGGCTGCAACTCTATTCTGGGATGGTGACAGATCTGTGTTCCGCTTCGGGGACCTTGAAATGACACCTTTGCTGGAGGAAATAGGAGGACTAGCTGGTATTCCGTGGGAGACTCCGGGTTTGCTTATGCCAGAAAATCGTAAGGGTAGGGGTTTTCTCAAAATGATGGGACTAAAAAAGAACACAGACTTGACCTGCTTGAAAGATTCTTACATTCCTTTCGACTATCTGTACGAGAGATACGACCATAGCAAGTCTTACCGCACTTACCCAGATGAATTCGCCCTCACATCATTGGGGCACATCCACAGAAGATTCTTCGTCTTTATGTTCTGCTTTTTGGGGATGATAATGTTTCCTATGAAGAAGGCTAGTATCCATACCAGACTGGCCATGGTCACCAAGACTTTAATGGAAGGAATTGGCGGACAACCTTTTAGCATAGTACCTATGGTCGTTGCGGAGATATACCGAGCCCTGGAAAATTTTCAACAAGCGGCCAAACACTTTGAGGGTTGTAACTTACTGCTCCAACTCTGGCTCATGGAGCACCTCCAAAAGGGTGAATATCGGCAAGAGATTCTACGCAGAGACTGGGATGATCATATCACCTTCCATCAGCCAAGGCGAATGAACTATATGCCTAACATGTTTTCCCAACCAGAAGATGCTAAAGGGAAGGTAGAGTTGTTCGAAAATCTGAAAGAGGACCAAGTGCAATGGATGTTTGAATGGTTCCCTACTGAAGAGTTCATCGTCCGATCTCGGCATGCACCGCTTCTTATACTCATCGGTCTGCTTATCCTTATGTCCCTCTCCGAGTCATGAGGAAGGCAGGAAGAAGGCAGGTTATACCAAGGGTCGACAAAATGAGTCGCTTCAGGGCCGACTTTCAGGATGACGATAGTCCATACAAATGTCAAGCTCAGCATATATGGCACTACAAAATCATCATGGGAAAGGATTCCATAGAACCAGACAGGTATCACGCTGGTTATACTCCATACTATCTGAGCTGGTTGGAGGACGATCATAGTGGGTTAGGATAACCCGGACTTGTTCGAGGTCACAGGGTCATCGACGAGAAGGCTGAAGTACAGGTTAAGTACAACAAATTGCGCAAGAGGATTCGGGAATGCGAAAGTGAGCACCAGGAAATTCAAGAAGCCCATCATAAGCTGATTGAAGAATGGAAAGATATGGCTGCCAGCGCCAACAAGCGACTGGGGTATTTGGAGCGGGGCTTAGTGGAGCTAGAAAGGAAGTTCATCCAGAGGATTGAAAACTGCCAGAATACTGAGGAAAACGAAGGAGGACACTTGGCTAGAGCCTACTTGCTGCTGGGACTACGTGAGCTGGTGAAGCTGTTCGATGGAGCTAAAGATGCCGAGTCTGGGAAAGGTCCTTCTAGGACCAAGTAGTTAGGAGTCTTTTCTTTGCTTTAAATATAATAAGCCCAATTGCAATTAGTGACATTTTATTTTCTGCTATTTTAGTATCGTTTTGGGATTCGTCTTATTCTTATCAATAAAATGAGGCATTTAGCATTATAAGTTCTCCAAATCAACTTGTCGCTAGGCCTACCTCGGGCACTACGAGGCTCCAAAATTAGGACACGATTTATATTCTTGCAGTATGTGTTTAAATATTGCAACGTTTTCTTCTTACGACCCTCACTAACTTGTTACCTTTTTGTTTACTTTTTGTTTTATTCCCCTCCCCAAAAGTTAGTTCGTGCACTCTGGCATCGTCATCTTACTCCACAAGATCCAAGGGCCCTCCACCTCCTCCTCCTCCGAGTCCTATCAGAAACAAGAACAAGGGAAAAATGGAAGATTTGAGCAACATCAAAAAGGAGAACTCAGTCGAAAGGGTAGAGGTTCCTCAGGGTATTCAGGTTTCCAAGGAATGTGCCCCCCAGCTCGAGCAGAAGTTATTGAAATTTCAGGAAGAACTGGACCAAGTTCGGAACTTGGCAAGCTTGTCATTTTCCGTCACTAACCCAGATGTCAACTTCCCCAACACTCAATGTCCCACACCACCACAAAACATCCCAAAACCACAAAACCAACCCGCTCACCACCACCACTGCAGCACATGCCACACTTCAAGCAACACCCCACTGCTCATTCCTGAACCACTAAGTCCACAAATGATCATCACCACAACACCCACATCTATGTGGAAACCATACCACACCCCATTCAGCCCGCCTCGAGCACACCTGAGTCTGATGACAAAGACTCTCTTATCAAGAATCTGGCCGCAGAAGTCAAGAAGCTGACTAGCCGAGTTCAAGGTGTTGAAGGAAGTAAGGGGATCGAGGGACTGAATTACGAAGAACTTTGTATTCAACCAGATTTCGAACTGCCCGAGGGGTATAAACCTCTCATGTTCGAAATGTTCGATGGCACCGGAGATCCTAGAGTTCATATGAGGACATACTGCGACAAGCTGGTCGGAGTAGGAAAGGATGAAAAGGTTCGCATGAAGCTCTTTATGAGAAGTCTGAAAGGGGATGCTCTATCTTGGTACATTAGCCAAGACCCGAAGAAGTGGTCGAAATTGGGTAAGTATGGCGTCTGATTTTATGGACAGGTTCAGATTCAACACGGAGAATGCGACAGATGTGTTCTACATCCAGAACTTGAAAAAGAAACCCACTGAGACATTCCGCGAGTATGCTACTCGTTGGAGATCAGAAGCTGCAAAGGTCAGGCCGGCTTTAGAAGAAGAACAAATGAACAGGTTTTTCGTCCGGGCACAAGACCCACAGCACTACGAAAGGTTGATGCTGATTGAAGGCCAGAAATTTTCCGACATCATCAAGCTAGGGGAGAGGATCGAGGAAGGTATTAAAAGTGGTATGGTCACTAACATTGAAGCATTACAGGCTACCAACAAGGCTCTACAATCTGGTGGCACGTCCAAGAAAAGGAATGTGAGTGCCGTGATGGTTGCACAGAGAGCAAAATTCCCAATCAAATACCAAACCTACCCAATACCCCCTCTTACATATCAACCTACCTCAAATTACCAAGCATCCTTGCCCTCTTACCAAGCTCCACCACCTACTTACCAAACATCTCTACCTCCCGCATATCAGCCTAGATCACCCAAATACTCCCAACCCGCACACGTCTACCAAGCCTACAACACCCAACAAGCCCACTATCAATCACCTCCCCCTCGCCAAAATTTTCCTAGACCCCGACCAAACTTCGACCGCAGACCTCCCAAACAATACACCGCCATTGCCGAACCAATTGACCAGCTGTATGAAAGGCTTAAAGCTGCTGGTTATGTCACCCCTATCCCTGCCGTTACCCCAGAAAATCCTTCCCAATGGGTAAACGCAAAAAAACCTGTGCATACCATTCCGGCATGAAGGGGCATACCAGTGATGAATGTCGTTCTCTGAAGGATAAGATCTAGGCGTTGATTGACAACAAGATCATCGTGGCAAAGGAGCCTGCTCTAAATGTCCGCAACAACCCTCTACCAGACCACAAGGGTCAAGGTTTTCACATGATTGAGATAGAAGATGATTGGGACCCCAAATGATCGATCGGATTGATCGCTGAAGGTGACGAGCCAAAGAAACCAACAGTCACACTTAATCCGATTGTAGTCCAGATCCAGCGTTCTGGAGACGCTGAAGTGAACATCTCCATACCACTTGATCTTGAAACACCAGGGCCGATCGAGGTCGAGTTGGGGTCCCCGAAGGCACCTACGCCATTTGAAGTTGCTGTGTTACCTTCCAAAGCGAGGGTACCCACTCTGGTAGCAATGTCGGCCATAGCACCATTCCGTACGAAGGCCATCCCTTGGGATTACACAGCCAAGGCAAGGAGAAAAGGAAATACCAAAACCGGAGAAGCAGTTGCAGCACAGGCTATTACAAGAACCGGCAGGGTTTATACCCCGGAGCACTTGGTTGAGTCGAGTAAGCAGACCTCTAGTCGACAAGCCATCACCGAAACTGGATCCGATGACCTCTGGAGAAAGATACAAGCAAAGGAATACTCAATCATTGACCAATTGAATAAAACACCGGCACAGATCTCTATCCTAGCTCTGCTACAAAGCTCCGATGCACATAAGAATGCCTTGTTAAAAGTACTAAGTGAGGCATATGTACCGAGCAACACCACGGGAGGAGAAATGGAAAATAAGGTAGGGCGGGTATTGGAGAGACACAAAATCACATTCCACGAAGATGAGTTGCCACCGGAAGGTTTAAGCCACAACAAGGCGTTGCACATCACTGTGCAATGCGAGGATTATTTCATCACCCGGATTCTTATAGACGGAGGGTCCAACCTCAATATTTGTCCATTGGTGACTCTCAGAACATTGGGAAAGAGCCTGCATGAGATCAAGGATGGAGCCATCAGTGTCAAGGCTTTCGATGGTTCCCCAAGATCCATTATTGGGGAAATCAGTTAGTGTCTGCAAATTGGACCTACTTGGTTCGATGTCGACTTTCAAGTAATAGACATACCAGCATCTTACAACTTGCTATTGGGATGGCCCTAGATCCATGCCACTGGGGCTGTGGCATCAACCCTACATCAGGCGGTGAAGTTTGAGTGGAATCACCAAGAGGTGATTATTCATGGCGACGGTAGCAATCCCATATACAGTCGCCAGACCATCCCAGCAATCGGAGGAAGAAGAAAGATAGGCAGAGAAACCTACCACCACATTGAGCGAGTCAACGCCGTGGACAAGGACAAATGGTGGCATAACAAAATCAAAAGCATATTGAACTGGTACGGGTGTGAACCTGGCAAAGGACTTGGCAAGAATCTCCAAGGAATCGCTAAGCCCATCAAGCTCAAGAAGCATGGCACCTCCTTCGGATTGGGATATGAGTATACCTGGGAAGAATTCAAGGATTGGTCGCCACCCTGGCGCGGTCCTTACTATTCAGGGATATGAGTATACCTGGGAAAAATTCAAGGATTGGTAGTTCCAGCAGCCGATACCCCGTCTGGAACAGACTTTTCAACCAGCGGAAGTCATCTATGGGTAAGAAGAAGAGGAAGCATTTGCAGCAATGAGGAATTTGTTCTTAGAAGAGGATGATATGGACTGTTATGTCATTTTTTAGGAGGATGGGGAGGAAGGCCCTTCTATAATGGCTGTAAGTAGAGGAGCACGCCTCAACAATTGGACTGTCAGAACCACCTGAGCCCGGCGTGCCTCGGGGTAGCAAGGCTGAACAAAGCACCATGTATTATTTTGCTTTACTAGTTTATTTTCCTTTCGCATTTTATTTTTCACAAGAAAGAGCTCCTATGTTCAAAACACTTATGGAATTTATTAAAGTATTTCATTTTTCTTACAAATCTCTCTGATTATTTACTCTTATTACTTTACTTAAACAGCATTACTATTACTTATCTTGATGAACCGACGATTGTGACATGCAGCGAGAAAACACAACAAACCGATATAGACTCGAAAGAAGATGATATACCAGAAGAGGTTGTTAAAGAGGTTGAGGATTTCCAGAATAGACCTAAGTCTAACTTGGACGAGACCGAGGTTGTTAATTTGGGAGATGCAGAAAATGTCAAAAAAACACGTATCAGTGTTCATTTGTCACCATCAGAAAAGGAGGAGTACACGGAATTCCTGAAGGAGTACGAGGACATATTCGCCTGGTCGTATGATGATATGACCGGTCTCAGTACATCTATCTTGGCTCACTGACTGCCAACCGATCCTGCATGTCCGCTAGTGAAGTAGAAGCTCAGGAAGTTCAAGCCTGACATGAGTTTAAAAATCAAGGAAGAAGTCACCAAGCAAGTCAAAGCCATGGTTCTCAGGGTAGTAGAGTATCCAACATGGTTAGCCAACATCGTGCCAGTACCGAAGAAGGACGGGAAGGTTAGAGTCTGTGTCGACTACCGGGACCTCAACCGGGCCAGTCCCAAAGACGACTTCCCCTTTGCCAAATATACACATCTTGATTGACAACTGCGCCAAGCATGAGCTGCAGTCATTCGTTGATTGTTTTGCCGGGTACCATCAGATATGGATGGATGAGGGAGATGCTGAGAAAACAGCCTTCACTACGCCGTGGGGGATGTATTGCTACAAGATGATGCCGTTTGGGTTGAAGAATGCAGGGGCCACCTATATGAGGGCCATGACTACTATTTTTCATGACATGATACACAAGGAGATCGGAGTATATGTAGATGATGTCATCATCAAATCCAAGAAAGCCACTGACCACATGGAAGATTTGAGGAAGTTCTTCAACAGACTGATAAGGTACAACCTGAAACTGAATCCCGCCAAATGTGCATTCGGGGTTCCTCCCAGAAAACTACTAGGGTTTATTGTGAGTCGCCGAGGAATAGAATTGGATCCGTCAAAGGTCAAAGCAATCCAAGAATTGCCACCACCAAAGAACAAGAAAGAGGTTATAAGTTTCTTGGGGAGACTTAACTACATCAGCCGGTTCATAGCTCAGTCCACTGTCATTTGTGAGCCGATCTTTAAGATGTTGAAGAAGGACGCCGCTACCAAATGGACTGATGACTGTCAGAAAGCCTTCGATAGAATCAAGGAGTACCTGTCAACACCACCAGTTCTGGTTCCACCTGAACCAGGTAGACCCCTACTACTCTACCTTGCAGTGTTAGATGGAGCGTTCGGTTGCGTTCTTGGGCAACATGACGAAACAGGGAGGAAGGAACATGCCATCTACTATCTCAGCAAGAAGTTCACCCCGTACGAGGCCCGGTATTCTCTGTTGGAACGCACTTGTTGTGCTCTGACTTGGGTAGTTCAGAAGCTGAGGCACTATTTCTGTGCCTATACTACGTATCTCATATCAAGAATGGATCCGCTGAAGTACATCTTTTAGAAGCAATGCCCACCGACAAGCTAGCCAAGTGGCAAATCCTGCTAAGTGAATTCGACATTGTTTACGTGACTCAGAAGGCAATCAAAGGACAAACACTGGCAGATCACCTCGCTGAAAACCCTGTGGATGGAGAATACGAGCCTCTAACGACGTATTTTCCTGATGAAGAGGTATCCTTCATAGGAGAAGACATTGCAGAATCCTATGACGGTTGGAGGATGTTTTATGACAAAGCAGCAAACTTCAAAGGAGTTGGCATAGGAGCAGTCCTAGTATCAGAAACTGGCCAGCATTATCCGGTATCTGCCAAGCTCAGGTTCCCGTCCACCAACAACATGGTCGAGTACGAAGCCTGCATCTTAGGGCTCAAAATGGCCATTGACATGAATATCCAAGAGTTGCTAGTAATCGGGGATTCAGACCTGCTCATACATCAGGTCCGAGAAGAATGGGCAACTAAGAATTCCAAGATACTCCCGTATTTGCATCATGTACAGGAGTTGAGGAAGAGATTCACAAAGACAGAACTTTCAGCATGTTCCCAGAGTCCAGAATGAATTTGCCAATGCATTGGCTACCCTGTCATCCATGATACAGCATCCAGATACGAACTTCATTGACCCTATTCCAGTAAAGATTCATGATCCGCCAGCTTACTATGCTCATGTCGAGGAGGAAGCAGATGGAAAGCCTTGGTTCCACGACATCAAGGAATATTTAACCAAAGGAGAATATCCAGAGCTTGCAAATCCCCCTCAGAAGCGCACACTCCGGAGATTATCTAATAATTTCTTTCACAGCGGAGGAATCCTGTATAGGAGGACTTCTGATTTGGGATTGCTAAGGTGTGTCGACGCAAAGGAAGCATCTAAACTATTAGAAGAAATCCATGCTGGGACCTGCGGTCCACATATGAACGCTTTTGTCTTAGCTAAGAAGAAACTCCGGGCAGGTTATTTTTGGATGACTATGGAAACAGACTGCATCCAGTATGTCCGAAAGTGCCATCGATGTCAGATACATGCAGACATGATAAAGGTGCCTCCAAACGAGCTTACTGCAATAAGCTCGCCATGGCCGTTCGCCGCTTGGGGAATGGATGTCATCGGACCTATCGAGCCTGCCGCATCAAACGGGCACAGGTTCATTCTAGTGGCAATTGATTATTTCACCAAATGGGTTGAAGCAGCCTCTCACAAAGCAGTGACTAAGAAAGTCGTGGCAGACTTCGTCCGCGACCATATCGTCTGTCGGTTCGGGATTCCAGAGTCGATCATTACTGATAATGGCTCCAATCTCAACAGTAACTTGATGAAGGCCATGTGTGAAACCTTCAGGATCAAACACAAGAATTCTACAACTTACAGACCTCAAATGAATGGAGTCGTAGAAGCCGCCAATAAGAATATGAAGAAGATACTAAGGAAAATGATGGAAAAACATAAGCAGTAGCACGAGAAGCTATCATTTGCTTTATTGGGGTACCTCACCACAGTTCGCACATCAACCGGGGCAACTCCCTATATGCTGGTTTACGGTACAGAAGCAGTCATTCCCGCCGAGGTAGAAATTCCCTCGTTAAGGATCATACAAGAAGCTGAGCTCGACGACGCAGAATGGGTAAAGAGTTGCTACTAGCAGTTATCCCTCATAGATGGAAAAAGAATAAACGCAGTTTGTCATAGTCAACTTTATCAGAACAGAATGTCCTGAGCCTTCAACAAAAGAGTCAAGCCAAGACAATTCACACTAGGACAGCTGGTATTGAAGAAAATCTTTCCACATCAAGATGAAGCCAAAGGGAAATTCTCTCCCAACTGGCAGGGTCCATACATGGTTCACCGGGTTCTAATATGAGGATCCCTCATACTCGCAGAAATGGACGGAGAAGTTTGGCCAAAGCCGATAAATTCAGATGCAATCAAGAGATACTATGTGTAACATTTATCATTTCCTTATATGATGTAATTTGAACTACGCCGGACCTGATTCCCGTTTAAGAGGGGATACGTAGGCAGCCTTATGGGTTCGGTCACAATTCAATAAAATCATCATTTCCCCCGATATTGGAAACTGGTGCAGAATTTTGAGGAGGACCCTAAAAATTCCGAAGTTGATTTCAGCCATTTACCGCAAGCAGCCGTCAGAAGCAGCAACCCAGTAAACTGGGGCAGAATTTTGAGGAGGACCCTCAAAATTCCGGAGCGAGAACGGTTGCAACGTCTTGGACCGCGTCGCAGTCGTCGGTTCATCTAAAGAAAAATTATTTCTCAATTATACATTTATGTTATACTAAATCATGCATAGCTACTATCAAATTGCTTTGTTTAGCGACGCTACCCCGATGATACACAGCATCATCGAAAACAGAGCCAAGCAGGACGAGCGAAGTCCACGGGGAATACGAACTAACCTTCCCCCCCTCTACAAAACTTACGATTTTTCTTTGGATACAGGCACCCAAGTCGCAAATCACCAAGTATATTTATGCACTCATACTTTTCAAGAATGCAACCTTCGGAACCATCACACCCACTCACAATTTCTATCCGTACATGATATCCCCAGCAGCCATAATATCGCAATCAGCTATCAGCTATCAACCCATCAGCTAAGAAATTCTACCTCCATCTGCACTTTCTGCATTGCATAAGGCTACTATTCTGCCTTCCGAGGTTAAGCTCTACCTCCATCCGCATTTTCTGCATTGCATACGACTACTATTCTGCCTTCCATGACTAAGCTCTGTCTCCATCTGCATTTTCTGCATTGCATAAGGCTGCTATTCTGCCTTCCGAGGTGAAGCTCTACCTCCATCCGCATTTTCTGCATTGCATAAGGCTACTATTGTGCCTTCCGAGATTAAGCTCTGTCTCCATCTGCATTTTCTGCATCATAAGGCTACTATTGTGCCTTCCGAAACTAAGCTTTGTCTCCATCTGCATTTTCTGCATTGCATAAGGCTACTATTCTTCCTTCCGAGGTTAAGCTCTACCTCCATCTGCATTTTCTGCATTGCATAAGGCTACCATTCTGCCTTTCGAGGTTAAGCTCTACCTCCATCTTGCATCGGCTGAAATATCGCCATTTCTATTTATGTCTTGCATCGGCTGAAAGATCGCCACCTTCATTTAAATCTATCATCGGCTGAAATATCGCCACTTCATTTAAGTCTTGCATCGGCTGAAAGATCGCCACCTTCATTTAAATCTTGTATCGGCTGAAATATCGCCACTTCATTTAAGTCTTGCATCGGCTGAAAGATCGCCAAATCCTGCATTTTCATGGCCTGAAAGATCGCCAAATTGTCCAAAGGCGTCATTGTTCGGAGGCACCATTTTCATAGCCCGAGAACGCCATGCCATGGCCTGAGGACCCCATTTTGTCTTTTGCATATCATTATTCAAAGACATCATAGTTCGGAGGCATCATTCTCATAGCCCAAGAGCATCATTTCATAGCCTGCGAATCCTTTATCATACGCTTCATGGCCCAAGACGTCATGGTCTGAGGACGTCATCCTAACCGTCCAAAGACAACATTCATGGTCCAACGGGAACTTGCATCACGTTTAAATTTATGCCCAATATATATTCGCATTGCTCATTTGCAGGTAAACCGGCTAGCAACGGTCGTCTCAGCAGGAGCGATCCCGCTCTAGTTCCCGCAGCCTATCAGACTCTGACCATCCTTCTCAACCTGAACGCCGCGTCCACTTTTCGAAAATCTCCATCGGCATATTCCGCCTATGGATCCCGAACTACATAGGCCGATTCCCGAACCAGAGGTCGGTCAAAATTCTTCGAACCGTGTCGTTCGGTCAAAATTGGCCATCATATCTTTACCCGACAACTCTTTCACCCTTCCCGGGTAAAGAGGGGCAGCTGTTGATACCCAATTTACCCCTAGTATTTTTATATACAAAATACTTTCAAAATAGCATGTACATACATATATAAGCATGCCCAAGAGTTTTGGTATTTTTCCCTAATTTTTAAAGATTTTAAAATCAATTTATTGTCCATTTTAGTAGTACAAAAATCAGTAATTATTCCCCAAAACTATCCTTTTTGTTAATAACTTATTTTATTCTCATATTTACACCAAAATATAATTAAGGTGATTTTTGTATATTTTTACAAATTTATTTGGTATTTTTAAAGCTAAATTACATATAATTGCAATTATAGCCTATTTTACGATTAATAGTATTTTTATAATTGTAAAATTAGCTCCAATATTTTTAAGTTAATATTTATGTATTACCTCAGTACTTCTAATTTGCTTTTAAAATCATTTTTCACTATTTTTATAAAATAAAAGGGGAAAATTGGTTATTTAATATTTAGCCTATTTCTATTTCCATTACAACCCCCATTTCCTTTCAATTTTGGACCTTAAATTTGACCCAATTCCGCCCCAAATTAAACCAGCCCAATCCCTAAATTACCCGACCCCTGACCCGATTAAAAAACCCACCCGGCTCCCCTTTGATCCAGGCTGTTGATCGTTTTTTATCAACGGCCATAAATTCCCCTTTCTTTTTTTAATCTCCAAACCCCCCTAACCTAATTCATTTCGTCTGAAATGCCGCCTTTGAACCCCTTCGTCTCTCAAATCCTCTCGAACCTTCCTGGAACCCTAATCGTCTCCCACCTTATTTCACCGGATTTCCACCGGAATCCATGGCGTCTCAGGCCACGGATGGTCTGTACTCACCCTTGCTCACCATTAAACCTAAGCTATTCAAGGCTGTGAAACCTGACTTCGATGGTTCTCTCCAAGACCTTCTCATATCTGTAGATCTATGGCTTCACCGGCCATTACTCCGGTATATTCGAGCAATATGAGTCTTTGCGACTCAGGATCTGACTTTCCTCAAGACCTTTCTCATTCCTAGGGTTTTTCTCCGCAACCCTAAGCTGTCCGAGGTTCTTTATTTGCTTATTTTCTTAGATCTGGAACATGTCTATATTCTATTGAACGTTTAAAATATTTTCCCCAAATTTTCTTTTTCAAAATCATTTTTTCTTTCGATTTAGGGTTTCTGAAAGGTTTTCGAAAGCATCTTTCTCACTCTGTTGTTCTTTCCTTATGTGTGTTTGTCTGACTTCTTTTACTACGCATGTACTGTTCTTCTATTTTCTTTTTTTCTACTCTACATGTTATTCTTGTGCTCACATGTTAATCCGTGTTGTTTTCCTTATTCTTTGCTATATGTGTTTATGGTCGAGTTCTTTGATTTTTGTTTACTTTACTGAACTCTGTTTGTGTTCTTACTAAGCATATTTCATCTACTTTTGCTAAGCTCATATCATATTTTTCTTCTGAACCTGTGTAAATTTCGGGTTTTCTCAAACATGTTCTCATGACCTTGAATTAGTTTTCTTTCTATCATGTATGTTTGTTTCTCATAAGTCTTTGGAAAAGACTTCTGAGCCTCTCTCAAGTGGCTTGCTTTCTCACCTCTATGTCTGATTCAATTCGAAAACCCTAGGATTTGGGGGTTTCTTGGCAATTTTGATTTGTGTGCGAGATAGGGTTCTTATTTGGGACCCTGGACTCCCAGACTCGTTTTGAGTCTGCAAACTAGACTTATACCACTTTTGCTTATGATTCTGGACCTCTCTTTGATTAACTTCTCTTCCAAATAACTTGACAATCCCTTCTTGATTCACTTATTTGTGTGCTTTATATATGAGAAACTCCTCTTTCAAAAGGTTTACCAACTAATTGATTGATTCTGAAATCCTTTTAATAAGGGTGATAGATTGTCACTGATTTTCATTGATTGAACTTCCTTTACCTTTCCTGACTTGGTTCATTCAAATTGAACTTGTAATTTTGGTTTCACTAACTGTTTGATTGACTCCCTTGCCATATTTAGCACAAACCGTGTACTATTGATTGTTTTCCTTAAATAGCTCCTATGTGTTTACCCGTCCTATGCTACTTTGAAAAGGTTTTAATAAAAACTCATTTCCTTAACTGGCTTTTACCCGTTGAAATCAGAATCCCTTAACCAAAGGGAGATTAATTTCAATGTTATTTCCTTGCCTCTCTTACTTGTTTTCCGCATTATAAAAGGGACTGCCCATTTGCACTTTTAGGAGGACGAACACACACTACCAATCCTTAACTTCCAATTCAATACTTACACACTTGAAATACTGCTTTGAATTTAATACTCTTTCAACACTCTGCTTTGCTTGAAATCTTTGGGAACTACTTCGCTTGCAACTTGGCCTTTTCGAGATTACTGCTTTTACTTGTTTTCCCTGAGACCGATATGTTCTGATTCAATTTTCTGCCTCACCCCCTATGCGTTTACTTTATTGTTTCAGCACTCTTGTTTACTTTGTTGTTCATGTTCAGTGATTAAACCATGTATGTTCTTTCCTTGCACATGTTTCTATTGTGAATCCCTACCCCCTATTCCTTTTATGTGTTTGAGTTAAGGTTCTGTCATGACCCAAATCCCGAACCCGGTCGTGATGGCGACTCTCGTGAAGACAAGGCCAGCCGGAGCAAACGAAATACCTCCTTTAAATAATTAATTAACATAAGCAAATCTAAAACATGTTTAAGATAGCCATAATTGCGGAAATAGCAATAATAACAAGGAAAACCATCCCGCCACAGCCCAAAACCGGGGTGTCACAAGTCACGAGCATCTATCGGAGTATAAATACAACTACAAGGCCAAAAATATACAAAAGAGCACTAATAAACATAAGGAAGAAATGCGGTGCTACAAACACTATCAGTCACCTCGCTAAACCCCGATAAACTTAGCCTCCAATCAACTCAAACCCGCTACCGGGTGAACAAATACCTGCATCTGCACACGAGGTGCAGGGAGTAAAGTGAGTGCTCCAACTCAGTGAGTAATAAAGGTAAATAACAACTGAGCAGTAAGAAATCACGTAAAGCAAACCAACATGCTGTATAGAAGCAGTGTAAAACCCTTTGAGAAAAGCAGTGAAGCTGTGAAATCTTTAGAAATATCTTAGCTCAGTTTATACCCTTTTGAAAATGACTTTTCAACAGTTACGCAATGAATGCAAAATAGTTAGTGTCGACAAGCACCAAAAATCCACCCCTCGGGCACAAATACCACAGTATAACAGGTGCAATGGCAAGTAAATATTAAAGATGAACACATAAAAGTTCGCCCCTCGGGCAATATCTCAGAATAGTACCAGCCCCTCGGGCTACCTCACAATCACTCGTATCAGCCCCTCGGGCTACCTCACGGTCACTAGTGTCAGCCCCTCGGGCTCACTCTCAGAACAATGGGTACCCGCGCTCACTATGGGTGTGCAAACTCCGGAGGGGCCCCTTACGGCCCAAGCGCTATATCAAGCCACCTCGTGGCATCATCACTCGGCACTCGGCCTCACATCACTCAAGCCACCTCGTGGCATATAAATGTATCTCAAGCCCTCGGCCTCATATCACTCAGCATATCCTAACATATGGCCCTCGGCCTCACTCAGTCCGAGAATTATCACAAGCCCCTCGGGCATTAGTAAAACAGTAGTTCTCAGCCCAAAACATCATTTAGAAATATCATTTAAGTTTCAAATCTGAGTAAAAGTGCCTGAGTTTGTAAAACAATAGATATCAACAGGACTGAGTTCAAGTAATAGATCAAAATAGTGATAAAAATCCCCGAAGGGTTCAAATAATTGGCACGAAGCCCAAATATGGCAATCAGCCCAAATCATGGCGATAACAAATAAGTTTCAGTCAAATACGCGGTAAAATCATCAATTAGGTCGGACCAAGTCACAAATCCCCAATAGTAGAAGACCCCACGCTCATCATCCAGCGTGTGTCTCACCTCAATATAGCACTACGATGTGCAAATCCGGGGTTTCAAACCCTCAGGATATCATTTACAATCATTACTCACCTCGAACCGGCAAAATCTCTAACCCGCGACGCCTTTGCCCCTCAAATCGGCCTCCACGCGCGTCGAATATATCCAAAATCAGAGCGAATACATTCACAACATGCTAAGGGGACAATACCCAATCGAAAATAAATCAAAAAATATCAAGAAACTCGAATTTAGAAAAACCCGAGCCCCGGGCCCACTTCTCAAATCTCAGAAATGTTTCACATTAATAGATTCTTTATCTCCTCACGAGTTCATACATACCAAGAACTCTCAAATCCGAGCTCAAATGACCCATCAAATCCCAATTTGATATATCAAAAACTCAAGCCCTAGTTCTTCCCCGCTTTGCTAAGTTTCCATGAATTTCAAGATAAATTCCACAATTAAATCATGTTTTTAGATCATAGGACTCACCTCCAATCAATCCCAGTCGAACCCTCTTCAATTGCTCCCAAAAAGCTCTCAAGGTGCCCAACAATGGAGGAAAATAACTTAACCTCGCGGAACAAAATGATTTAAACCCTTCTTCCCAGTCGAAACCGCATCTACGGTCAAATCCCGCATCTGCGACATCCGCTTTTGCGGTCACCTTCCGCTTCTACGGAAATTTACTTATGTCCATAATCCGCTTCTGCAGTCGAATCCCGCATCTGCGGCTTCCGCTTTTGCGGACCAAGCTCCGCTCCTGCGGAATTTCACTTAAGCCCCATATACCGCATCTGCGGTCTAAAAGTCGCATCTGCGACTCCGCAGATGCGGTCCCCACTCCGCATCTGCGGTCCTAACGAGCCCACACCAAAATCCGCACCTGCGAGACCGCTTCTGCGGTTCCAACTCCGCAGAAGAGGAAATACCAGAAGCAGCAGGCCTGCAATTTGCATAAGTCCAAAACTCATCCCGATAGCTATCCGAAATCACCCCGAGGCCCCCGGGACCTCAACCAACAGCACCAACACCTCCTAAAACCTCATTCAAACTTGTTCCAATCATCAAAACACTTTAAACAACACCAAAACCACCAAATTACATCGAATTCAAGCCTAAGTTCTTTCAAAACTTCCGAAACACGCATTCGATCAAAAACCCAACCAAATCACCTCCGATTAACCTGGAATTTTGCACACACATCCCAAATCACATAACGAAGCTACTGCCCCCTCGAATCAAAATCTCACCTATCAACCGGAATTTGCCAAAATACTAACTTCGCCAATTCAAGCCTAATTATACACCGGACTTCCAAAACCAATTCCGATCACGCTGCTAAGTCACAATTCACCTTACGAAGCTAACTAAATCATAAAAACTCCGATCCGAGACCATATACAAATAAGTCAACTCTTGGTCAAACCTTTCAAATTCAAAGCTTTCAACTGAAACTATTCTTTCAAATTCATTCCAAATTTTCCTGAAAACCACAACCAACGGTCTACATTAGTCATAATACATAACACGGGGCAAGTCATGCTCGAAAACTGGCGATCAAAGTGCAAAAGCTCAAAACGACCGGTTTGTTCGTTACATCCTCCCCCACTTAGACACACGTTCGTCCTCGAACGTACCCAGAGCTGTTCTAAAAGCCAACCAATCGCTGAATAACCTTACCATGCATATACCCGGGGGTGATCCCACATCACCCTATCTCATATAGGTCCGATAACACATTTTACTACAATTACACAATCCAATCTAGCCCATAAATCATAGGACCACATTGCACTTTCCGAAATCATACACAAGATCAGAACCTCACATCTATATTTAGAATAAGCCCGACCTAGCTGTAATAACCCATACCTGTAACCTCGGGTGCAATTATATGATATACCACATAACTCAAACACTCGAAACGACAACTTCTATTCACAACATCTGCACACAACACCCGAGTACCGGTAGAAAACCTCTTATCAACTAAGGTCTTATCCCAACACTTTTATATACTGCAAATGATAAATGAAACATGCAATAAACCATAACCATTTCTCAGGTCAACCATTCATGAAGTCACTTCCCTTTTTGGCTACTACCACAGCAAATTTTCGAGCCGAACCTCGATATTATCCTTCCAACAAGCTGAACTCAAATCCGTTCGTATTCATTAATGACCCCAACGATCACCTCAAATCCAACACACCACTCTGGTGACATGACACATCAATACAGGCCTAAGCCACAACTTGCATAATTCGCGAACCAATAAGAAAAGGTCTGAATATACTCAAATCATGAAAATGACCCAACGAAAGAGATGTACCTCAAGCTCATCAGTACCATCACAACACAAAGCTGAGACCCCGTCTCACATCATAGAAATAGAACACATGAATCTACCCTGAAAGGTCATATCTCCATGTAGCCTCGCTGCAATGCACGATCCTATCCAGACACTGCTCCACAAGAGACACCTCAAGTCACTATGCCCGAAATTGACAACCACGCACAATTTGATGCCTAAAACCAAAGCGAATCATTACACCCTTAGTGAAACAAGTAACATATACCACGCAAACCCGATAGGACATAACCGATACGCCACCCACCGAGTAACACCCAATCACTCTTCCTGCTCGACTTCCACTAAGAACCCCAATAGAACCGCACCATATGTGCCCATAACCAACAAATCATAACGTCTCACAACACAGAAGGCAACTCATAGGTCTCCCAGTTTACCAACGGGCTCAATAACCATCGAATCCCCATATCCCTCAACCATACAATTCGGAGCCAACCAAGCCGACTCAAGCTAGGACACGCATCCACATTGGCCTACCAGCGAACACTTTATTAAGGAAATCCTGAAGTTGCTCCTTCCACCTCCTCAACTCTGTCGGCGCCCTACGATACGGTGCCCGACACCAAATCAATACCGAAATCGACAACCTTGCCCGGCGACATGCCCGACCACAAGAAACGCATCCGAAAAGTCTCTCAACACCGGAACTGAATCAATGATAGCAACCTCTGCACTGACATCCATCACGAAGGCCCAATCAAGAAAGGCAATCCTTCCCAACCGTTTGCTGGGTCTTCGAATTATACACCTCTCTACTAGAACATAATCCAACATACCTAACCACTCAACCCGTGGCACTTCCGGCATAGCCCATAGCACAATAGTCCTGAATAACCCAACACGGAGACAACTAGTCTAAACCCCAACATCACATCCGAATCTAACATACCACACCATCTCCTGAATATGAGAACTACCGTCTCCACATCAACACAGCACATGAATCACTGCATCCGATCCCAATTTAGCCGTCCGAACACATGCCACACCTATAATACCTAATCATTCCACGATAGATACTCTAAAATTTCCCTGAGCCACCAAGAAAACCCGAATATCACCAGTCGATCTAACAAGAAAGTGCCGCAATACTACCGAAGTACCATCAACCTAATCACATTGCCCCTTTTTCTGAGACATATACTCTCGTCAAATCACTTCCAATTGGAACTACCTTTTCCTTAGTTATCTGAGGCTACCTGCTGCCTACGAGTTTCATAAACTTTCTTTTAGGAATGAACTGAACTTAACACATGAAAATCTCGATCCTCCACAATATATCGCATATACCATACCATCCTAGGGTAACATGAGAACTTCATCTCCCTCATGAACCACAGACATCTACGTACTCAACTAGTCAAGAGCTTTCCATTGGTCCCATCTAGACGAAAAATCACCATACATCCCATGCTCCGCATGCCATAGAAACTATACGTCTCTAACCCACGGTAAAACCCAACAAAAACTCTCCCAATTCCATTTGCACAAATTAAACTGCCAGGACCGAACCCTTCTAACTAGACCAAGCTAAGTAAGCCATCAAAACCCAAGAGCATTGCTGCAAAAATACTTGTACGAACTCATTACCTCGAACACAAACGAAGAATTAATCATATCCTTACCATGACGATCCGGTCTACTATCGAGCTACTCCATCTATCCAGATTTCCCCCTGATTCATTTTCAACTTGATATTCTCTCTTGTTGTAGCACCATAATTCCTCAACCCAGGCTTACCACAAGAGACCGTAGCATAAAACCACACTGTCCGAAACCCATAAACCGCTGACTACTCCCTTAAATATTCCCCGAAAAACCACATTCCAGAATACTTTACTTTGTAGAACTTTCTGCGAATCTAAATTCGTTACCTTTACTTTCCTGATACTGATACCTAGAATCCCACAATTATCGTAGGAATACCACAAGTCTTGACCTCTTCCAATGAAAACACAGTTCTAACCGCATATGTAACTTTGGAATACTCAATTGATGTATGCAGACTCTTGAACACATTAGAACCATTCTCGCAAGTCATTCACTCTTATTCAAACTGCAATTTACCTGGCCCAACGAACAGAACCACCCGTGCCTCACTGGCACTCCGACACCGCAGAATGAAATCCTCATACCAATACAACCAAGCATCTTCCGGCTCTATGCACCGAGCATTCTTTACTAACAACAACTCTAGACATTCCGAAATTCTCATACCCTATGAAGCATATATAACCTTTGACAAATTTTTTTTTCCTTCACTCTAGCCATAGCTAATTCACTCGCACGACCCAACCTGGAACCAACATAGCACCTAACTGTGCAATCAACTGCTCACAGCAGACTCCCCCACTTGGCTCGAAGCCATAGATCAAGATACACTCAATAACTCATAACACTTTTACTCTATTAATGCCACAATACCATAGTGAGATTAAACTCAAATCATATATAACCTTGTGAAAACACATATCATCTAATACTCTAAATCTTCTGCAATTCTCGCATTCATCCCCACAACAGCTAAGCCCACTCTCTTAAGCGACCCGAAATTTCAAATTTCAACACGTACTTTTCAATTACACAAGAGATCTTCTAACATACACATAAAGATCACACCACTTCAGAACACTCCGCAGGAGATAACCCACCTGCTCTGCCTCAATATAACACTTCTGTATACCTTCCACCATCATACACATTACACCGTCACTTAGTCTTCCTAAGTCTGAACTCATCCCGCAACATGAAATTTACTTCACCATCAACTGGGAAACATGAAAAGATCCTTCATACGCCCATCACTCGGGGCTATACCTCAAATCAAGATGGAATTCCAATACCTAATAGTTCCTCTATCCTTCATCAGGCCTTTTTCATCACTCCCGCGTCATATAGATACATCTCGTAGTACTAACATACTCATCACATAGCCATGGCCGTCACATCCACTAACGGGGACACTCCGAACATAAAAGTTCAAAATACTTGCTAACACAACCAGCACCTCGGTGCTCAAGCCATAGGCAAAGATCCGGCCTCAAGTCCTCCAGACTGGCCCAATCTTAACTCACAGAGATCACATCTCGCCCCTCGATCGGGGAATCATAAGCCATCAAGGCACATCTGATACTGAGCGTTCATGCGCGCACACGAACGCGTGGAAGGAATTTCAAGAGTTACTTTTCAAGCGAATTAAGGACGCAAGATAAAAATTCAAGAATGTGAAGTTTTCGTAAAGGTTCCGCAGCCTCTCGAGGTTAAATACAGATGTCTCCGTACCGATCCGCGAGACTCTACTAAACCTGCTCATGACTCGTGAGACCTAGTAACCTAGGCTCTGATACCAACTTGTCACGACCCAATTCCCAAACCCGGTCGTGATGGCGCCTCTCGTGAAGACAAGGCCAACCAGAACAAACAAAATACCTCCTTTAAACAATTAATTAACATAAGAAAATCTAAAACATGTTTAAGATAGCCATAATTGCGGAAACAGCGATAATAACGGGAAAACCATCCCGACACAGCCCAAAACTAGGGTGTCACAAGTCACGAGCATCTATCGGAGTATAAATACAACTACAAGGCCTAAAATATACAAAAGAGAACTAATAAACATAAGGAAGAAATGCGGTGCTGCGAACGCTAGCAGTCACCTCGCTAAACCCCGATAAACTTAGCCTCCGATCAACTCAAACCCGCTACCGGGTGAACAAATACCTGCATCAGCACACGAGGTGTAGGGAGTAAAGTGAGTACTCCAACTCAGTGAGTAATAAAGGTAAATAACAACTGAGCAGTAAGAAATCACATAAAGCAAACCAACATGCTGTACAGAAGCAGTGTAAAACCCTTTGAGAAAAGCAGTGAAGCTGTGAAATCTTTAGAAATATCTTAGCTCAGTTTAAACCCTTTTGAAAATGACTTTTCAATAGTTATGCAATGAATGCAAAATAGTTAGTGTCAACAAGCACCAAAAACCCGCCCCTCGGGCACAAATACCACGGTATAACAGGTGCAATGGCAAGTAAATATGAAAGATGAACACATAAAAGTTCGCCCCTCGGGCAATATCTCAGAACAGACCAGCCCCTCGGGCCACCTCACAATCACTCGTATCAGCCCCTCGGGCTCACTCTCGGAATAGTATCAGCCCCTCGGGCTATCTCACAGTCACTCGTATCAGCCCCTCGGGCTCACTCTCAGAACAATAGATACCCGCACTCACTGTGGGTGTGCGGACTCCGGAAGGGCCCCTTACAGCCCAAGCGCTATATCAAACCACCTCGTGGCATCATCACTCGGCACTCAGCCTCACATCACTCAAGCCACCTCGTGGCATATAAATGTATCTCAGGCCCTCGGCCTCATATCACTCAGCATATCCTCACATATGGCCCTCGGCCTCACTCATTCCGAGAATCATAACAAGCCCCTCGGGCATTAGTAAAACAGTAATTCTCAGCCAAAAATATCATTTAGAAATATCATTTAAGTTTCAAATCTGAGTAAAAGTGGCTGAGTTTGTAAAACAGTAGATACCAACAGGACTGAGTTCAAGTAATAGATCAAAATAGTGAGGAAATAGTGATAAAGATCCCCGAAGGGTTCAAATAATTGGCACGAAGCCCAAATATGGCAATCAGCCCAAATCATGGCGATAACAAATAAGTTTCAGTCAAATATGCGATAAAATCATCAATCGGGACGGACCAACTTACAAATCCCCAGTAGTAGAAGACCCCAGGCTTATCATCCAGCGTGTGTCTCACCTCAATATAGCACTACGATGTGCAAATCCGGGGTTTCAAACCCTCAGGATATCATTTACAATCATTACTCACCTCGAACCGGCGAAATCTCTAGCCCGCGACGCCTTTTCCCCTCAAATCGGCCTCCACGCGCGTCGAATCTATCCAAAATCAGAGCGAATACATCATAACATGCTAAGGGGACAATACCCAATCGAAAATAAATCGAAAAATATCAAGAATCTCGAAATTAGAAAAACCCGAGCCCCGGGCCCACTTCTTAAATCTCAGAAATTTTTCACATTAATAGATTCCTTATCTCCTAACGAGTTCATACATACCAAGAACTCTCAAATCCGAGCTCAAATGACCTATCAAATCCCAATTTGAAATATCAAAAACTCAAGCCCTAGTTCTTCCCCTTTTTGCTAAGTTTCCATGAATTTCAAGATAAATTCCACAATTAAATCATGTTTTTAGATCATAGGACTCACCTCCAATCAATCCCAGTCGAACCTCGCGGAACAAAATGATTTAAACCCTTCTGCCCAGTCGAAACTGCATCTGCGGTCAAATCCCGCATCTGCGACATCTGCTTTTGCGATCACCTTCCGCTTCTGCGGAAATTTACTGATGTCCATAATCCGCTTCTGCGGTCGAATCCCGCATTTGCGGCTTCCGCTTTTGCGGACCAAGCTCCGCTCCTACGGAATTTCACTTAAGCCCCATATACCGCATCTGCGGTCTAAAAGTCGCATCTGCGATCCTAACGAGCCACACAAAAATCCGCACATGCGCCCTATCTTCCGCACCTGCGAGACCGTTCTGCGGTTCCAATTCCGCAGAAGCGAAAATACCAGAAGCAGCACGCCTGCAATTTGCACAAGTCTAAAACTCATCCCGATAGCCATCCGAAATTACCCCGAGGCCCCCGGGACCTCAACCAACAGCACCAACACCTCCTAAAACCTCATTCAAACTTGTTCCAATCATCAAAACACTTCAAACAACACCAAAACCACCAAATTACATCGAATTCAAGCCTAAGTTCTTTCAAAACTTCCGAAACAGGCATTTGATCAAAAACCCAGCCAAATCACCTTCGAATAACCTGGAATTTTGCACACACATCCCAAATCACATAACCAAGCTACTGCAACTCTCGGAATTCCATTCCGATCCTCAGATCAAAATCTCACCTATCAACCGGAATTCGCCAAAATACTAACTTCGCCAATTCAGGCCTAATTCTACACCGGACTTCAAAAATCACCTAACGAAGCTAACCAAATCATAAAAACTCCGATCCGAGCTCATATACAAATAAGTCAACTCTTGGTCAAACCTTTCAAATTCAAAGCTTTCAACTGAAACTGTTCTTTCAAATTCATTCCAAATTTTCCTGAAAACCACAACCAACGGTCTACATTAGTCATAATACATATTACGGGGCAAGTCATGCCCGAAAACTGGCGATCAAAGTGCAAAATCTCAAAATGACCAGTTGGGTCGTTACAGGTTCTTGGCCTTGCAGTATCCAAATTACTGCCCAGGTCAGAACCTGGTCCTCAATGGATCCTAACTCGTCATATTTGGCTAACAGGCTGGTAAGGCATGTGCCAGCACTCTTAATTGCTGGGCATGACCACCAGCCTGCCATGGCTTTCCCTAATTCCCCTCTATGCACTTACACTTACTCTTACACTCTTAAGTTCTGCCCCCTCCTATGAGCCCTGCTTTGGGACCTTGAGTTCCCTCTGAACTTGGACATTTGAGGGCTGGCCTTTTACCATGATATAATTCTGAAATGCATTTGGGGTGTAAGCATTGCCCGGAGCCCTTTTGAGACTCTCGGGAACTTTGATACATCCCAAACATGAGAAAGGCTTTTGGAAATCTGATTGTGGAAGTTGGTTTATCTCATATTGTTGGACTTTGAGTCTGAATTAGGCTGTTTGGTTGTAGCTTGAGTTTTTGATGTAATTTTTTTTACTTTTCTTGATTCACTCGGGTCTGTAATAATTTGTAATAACTACTGGGGATGGCTAGTGGAAAGGGATGGGAATAAATGCATGCAAAGGGTAGATAACTTGCCTATAGGATTTTCTGATTCCTGCGTTCATATAGACAGCATACTTATAGGTTACTTATAAATTTCTGCATTCACGTAGATAACTTGTTCATAAGGTTACTTATAAATTTCTGCACTTCTGCATTCTCATCTTAGAAATTCTGCCTATAAGTTTTTTTTTGCATTCCTGCATATAGAAATCCTGTCTCTAAGTTTCTGCATTTCCGCATATAGAAATCATGATCATAGGTTTTCTGCACTTCTGTATATACATGTCATTAGGCAAACCATCATAGGTCTAATAATAATCAACTCCATTCTAGATGCCATGCCTATAGGACTCTTGCATTTATGTAATCGTTTAAAACCAATAACGCTTAGAAATCATGTCTATAGGAGTAATCAACTGAATTAGCTTCGTCTATTTCATCCATTAGTTTAAAATCAGCCACAAGGTCGTTTAAAATCTGCAGATCTTTTGTTTATAAAACGAGTAATATTTTCTTTAAAATCAATACGCTCTGTTAAATATCATGTCCATAGGTCTCACCTAGGCAAACCATTAGTTGATTAATTAACTGTGTCAATTTTGATAAACTACAACCAGACAAGGCTAATTCGGATTCCTCATATGAGAAATATGTGATAAATCAGCATGTCCTAACGCTTTAAATTTAATTCAGACCTAATCAGTACCTGTAAGTCATGCTAATAATTTGTTGCTTTGAATGAGGAGGCCTATTTGAGCCTTTAACTGCTATGTGCTTCCCCTTTTACTGCTTTATGTGTTTTTGTTTGTCGCACTAGGTTTTTTGACCTTTTAAAACTCTAAAAAGCCAGTTTCCCTTCCCTTTAGGATTAGTAGTCGCAACTGCCTCCGGGAATGATAGGATTGGGGCGGGTAATAGCATGCAATAAGTAAGGAGACCATTCAGCGATTTAATACCTTAACGGAGTGGGTAAGGGTAGACATGGAGATGATGACCACGCGATAACACCACGTGTATAAATGGTTACCGGGTGTTGCGTGGGGTGATCCATGTTATTTATAAACCTAGGACCCCCCCCCCTCCCTCTTTACTTGTTTATTTTCTTTTTTTTCAGAATTTTTTATAAAAGTTATAAATTTTCAGTTCTTCAAACTCCTTCTTTTACTTCAATCCTTTAAATATCTCTTTTAGATATTTAATTTCCAGCACTATTTTTTTCTCCGAACCTCCGCCTCTTTTACTCCTTTGTTTGATTATTTGTACCAATTATTTGACCCCCCTTTCTGCACTTATACATCCTTTAAATAATTATGAAATCTCCTATTCCTAAACTTCAACACGCTTTTAATTTTTATACTTTCCTTGTTGCAATCAATATGTAAAAGTTGTCTTGTTTGCTTACTTGTTGTTTCCATTCAAAGTCATAATTGTAGCATGGCCGGGAACCATACTAGTGGATCTTGGGGGTGCCTAACACCTTCCCTCCGAGATAATTTCAAGCCCTTACACATTCTCTGGTTCTTCTTCTCTTTTGAATTTCTTAGTGTCCTAATGCACTTAATCATTAGGTGGCGACTCTTCTAAATTGCAAACCCAATTCCCAAAATAAAAAGAGTTGTCCGCCGAAATGTCATAAACCCGATTTCACCTTTAAAAAAAGGGGGCATCGACAGGATCTTCCCTGGGTTGTACCATCCACATACTGTACCGAGTGATTGGCATTTGAGAGTGTGATTACATGAGACTGTCAGCTTGGTGCATCACATACAGCATGTGCATTGGCATGTAGAAGTAGAATACTTATATTCTTCATAACATTCAGAATTGATTTATTTTACTGTTTTCAGCTATCTATTGAATTTGAAAGCATGCCTATGTTTCTGCACTGTTATTCCTATATTACAATGTGTCGGTTGAGTTTGTTACTAACTTTCGGTCTAAATGTTGGATTTGTTACTTACTGAGTTGGTTGTACTCACATTACAGCTTGCACCTCGTATGCAGATCCAGGTGCTTCTCGTCACGGCGGCTTCTGATTGAGGAGTCAGATCCCGGAGACTATCGAAGTAGCTGCATGGCGTTCGCAGGCCTTGACTCTCCTTTATTATCTCTATATGTATTTCAGTTCTTATTCCTTAGACATTATAGAAGACTATATTCTGGAATAGATGCTCATATACTCGGTGACACACCATTTTTAGGATAGATTGTATCGTATTTCGGATTAATTCTGTTTCAAAAAGGTTCTCTCAAACATTATTTGCTTCAGTCTTTATATTAAAAGTTTATACTATGTTGAGATATTCAATAGTGTCTTACCTAGTACCACGATAGGCGCTATAACGACGGTTATTTTTGGGCCGTGACATTTAAAATTTAGCGTTTTACAATCTTCTAACGCAAAATATCATACTTCACCAAATACTATTAAAATCCTACAAAGTTTTCATACTATGATTAACTAAAAGCAAAAAAGCCCTATACTACTTCTTGTGCTTCATTCCACGAGTCTTTTTGTTACTGCTGGAGTGTCAGGCTCACTTGATTCACCATGCAGCTACTTGTTCCGCCCATAGTGCCATAGTAGTATACTACACCTAGCTCGAAGATCATCCACATCAAAATTGTCAACAGGGATTGGAAAACCATCAATAATTTACTCAGTAATGCATGCAATCTATACTCCACAATCTCTGAAATAAAACAAATAAATGTAATATAAAATCGTTTAGTATTGAAAATGTTAATAAGAATGAGAAAAAAAGTAAAAAAAAAGTAACTATTCTTATGAATTTTACTGTGTTGGAAGATTTGTTATCAGTTTAATTTCAATGGGATCAGTCAACTCCTTTTCCATGTGCAGGCTATTTTCTACAACAACGTCTCTTCTTTGATTAAAAAGTATATGCTAACCATAAACATGGGGATCAATACAACATATGCCTCTACCACCTTTTGAATAGCTTTTTTTTTGCTTTCGACTACGTCGCAAGTCATATGCATAAAAACATCTCTTATGAAATGATACACACCCCAATATCCAATGCCACTTATTTGCCAAATTAATTGGAAAGAGGACATGATCAACCTGGTGCCACGAAGTGTTGCAATGCATCCAAAATCCATTCATGTACTCCATGATATCGTCTAATCTATCAAATAAATAATTTTTTTCCCAACATTTACAAATTCTGCACAAATCCTTTGAATTATATTATTAAAAAGAGTATATGTAGTTGTGACCTTGACTGGCATATTAATTTTATATTTCGCCTTCTTCCTAAAAAGTATAATATAATATTCAAGTACTGCAAAAAAAGGACAAAATTATATACATATACTATTAAAGTATACTATTGGTAGTACTTTACTGAATTGAATACCTGAAAATAATACAATAGAATAAAAAGTACAAAAAAGGAAGAATATATGACTAACACTAATAATATGCATGGACTAATATAAATATAAAAATAAAAATAAAAATAAAAAGCAATACACATATCGAACTAGACAACGGCCTTCCAGAAAAGCTTAATGCGTGGAAAAATATCTTATCATCAATCTGTTCAACTTTAAAGTCAAAACAAGGGTCCATATTCTTAGTATCAGGTAAATACACTTTCCTACTTCATATATATGAAGATATGGATAATAAATACATCAACAAAAATTAAGAAAACCTGAAAACAAAACTAACTGAAAACGAATACGCACTCTCCCAATTACATTTCTACTTCAACAAAGTTTGAGAATGCACTCGTAAGCTTAAAATCAATAGACATTGAAATGTCATTTACTAATCAAAATCCTCCTTTTATATCCTTCAAGGATCCTCCAACCGCACTAACACCAGATTACCAGTCATTCCTAAACGGTGATTATTTTACAGCTGCAGGGGACCGTCTCCGTGTGAAAATTGTTGTACTTTTTTCAACATTTGTTAGTGTCTGGACAACAGTTCTTGATACAGATGGATAAGGTTTAGACTTTTTAACATCATGAGTTGTTAGTTCATTTCCAGATTAATTTACATTATGTCTCCCTCCTTATGTAGTGGCAGCAATTAAATCAAGTTAAGAGTCAGTATATTCAAAATTAGAATTCAAGCAAAGATCACCCTTGTGTCGACATGAAGCTTAAATTACATAATTCTAGTGAATGAACAAATATACAAAGTAAAGAAATAAAAAAGAATGAAAATTTATACATAGAAGACGTTACCAGAAGGCAAATTGACATTACTACCATCAACATCTGCTCGACCAAAACCATCAACCCGAGATGCTGAACATATAAAAGCATTATCAACATACTATTTAAACAAAAAAACTATCAAAAATCTCTAATTTACATACCAACATCAGAATTAGTAACATCAAGAGTTGTACCTTGTGGAACAGTATTTTGTCGCCAAGGAGAAGCTTTAAACTCGATAACAACAGTGGTCGTGTCTGTGCAGGGATTTCTGATGGCAACGGAGCAGGTCCACACTTTTTAACCCCATGAGTTGGTTGTTTATATTTTGTATGTTGTGTAATGGCAGTGATTTGATCAAATGCATACGTAGACAATTCAAAATTAGAATCTAAGCCAAGATCATGCTCGTTTACATAGGGCCTAGAAAAGGTAAAAAGGATTTGTGAACGCACACATACAGAAAGTTAAATAAATAGAAAAAGAATGGAAAAATTGCATATACAAGATTTTACCAGAAGGAAAATTAATGTTTGCCTCATAATTAACTACACCATGCCTTGTTGTGACGCTCTTCACATTGTCACCACTACCACCACCCTCTCGAACAACCCTACAAGAACTAGACACTGAACATATAAAAGTATAATTACGAGTACTATTTTTAAAAAATAATAGCAAAAGAAAAAAACAACTAAATAAGTGATTTACATATTAGCACGTTGGGCGTGCTATCTCCAATAACTATAAAATCATTCCCACTGTCTCCCCTTTCAAAATGGTCATAATCTTTATGCATCTCACTAGAGTTGGGATTGTTATCCTTTTGTTATGCTAAAAATGAGAAAATAATAATTTTATTATTATGTATACTTAAAATATATTATGAGCAAATAAAGGATTAGTATCATGTAATCATATATTACATTTTTTGAATAATATACTATAACATTATACTATATAAAAGAACAATACCGCTGAATTTTCCTCTGATATCATTGACTGTCTACCAATAGTTGCAAGCACCTTCGCAATCTTGGTCTCTACAAAAAGCTTCAAACATTCTAACTCCTTCATTACCTCAACATTGGTTGGTTTGGAATCACATACAGTACTTTGATGCATACTTTGTGTCTCTGGCATTTGAGTGCCAAAGACAAAAAACTATCAGGCTGACTGTTAGTGCAATCAACTTCAGTTTTAAAATTTAGACCAGCCACATCAAACAGTTGCTTCTGAGCATCAGTTGGCGTGATGTTCTTTAGTTGCAATTATTAATGAAACTGGTTATAATAGAAGTGATAATAAAATATTGAAAGATGCAATAAAATTATAAGTAGCAAAAAAGATCTGTGGTACCATATGATACCAATATGGTATACATGTGTACCAACAGAGTATATGATTGCTTCGGGATATTGCTATAACTTTCAGTGACCATACTACTATACCAAAACATTAAAGGATGCAATAAAAGTATGAGAAAATTACCTTCTCGTGTTGCAAACTAAATATTCGCAAGGCAACTTGCTCATTCTGTATCTGATCTTTGACTACCCAATTCAGAATTCGTGGAAGTTTGTTTCCAATATGGTCAGCAAAGCGACTATCCATACTTGGGCAGCATCCATAAAACCAAATCTGTAAAGCCAACGGGAAGCCACCGAGCCTCTAAAAAGAAGGCGTATCTTGAAACTTGTTGGAACACGACTCGATTGTAGCGTTATAAATATCTATTTTAGTGACCTGATCTCGCCCAACTATGCCTTATAAAAAGGACAAAGCGGTCGTTGCAAACATAATCCGGGTATTTAGCCCAGAGTCGAATCCCACAGGGAATTAACCTACCAATTACTTTAGTCAGACTGACTGAATTCTCCGTAATCAACTTCCCAGATATTTTGAATAACACTTGGTGATATTTCTACTAACTATAACTGAATAAAATTAAGTAAACTAAAAGCTAACTATGACTGAGTTGTAAACAAATAAAAGGAGGATCTAAGGTTGTGATTTCCCCTATTGATGGAATCCCTTCCTATTATGTTTCGTATAGATTTTCCTAATCGTCTCTATCAATCATGAGCACTCTTACTATCATAAATCTCTCCCGAGTAATTACGACAATTTACTAGACGCACTCTCCCGAGTTACGCTAGCTAGCTTTTATTACAGCTCTCTTAGATCGCACCCAACGTTTCGTTATCTCTAATCCCACCTTTAAACCCTCGGTTATTGATTCCTCATATACTTTAGGAGTGGTGTTGTTCAACAACTACCTAAATATGCACTCTCTTCCGAGTAATACATATTAAATAGGCACAACTAATTGAGGATCCTATCAATTAACTACAACAAGAACGTAGTTGAACAAATAGAGATTAAACTGGGCAAACTATATTAACACAACAAGAAGTTCATCACTCAATAGGTTCCATCAAAACCTTAGACTAAATAGCCACTCATAATTGTGTTCATAATAACAACAGCAAAATTCGTCATGAATGATAAAAATAAAGGAAGAAAGGTAGAACTCGATGCCGAATTATCCTCCTTGCCTCTTGCCTCTTCTTGCCTTGGACAAAACTATAAAAACCTTGATATCCCTTCTTTGGGCGACTTGGGCTTCTTATGTGTTAAGGAGAGTTGCCCCCGAACTTCTGAAATTACCCCAGGAAATAAGGTTCATTGATCTGACGAACACGGCTGTGCTTGGACAGCACATATTGCGTTCTATTCTGCCTGGACTAGCGTGGCTGAAGCGCGCCCGCGCTAGTGAGGTTCTGTTGTTTTCTCCTTTTCTCCTTCTTCTTTCATGTGCATTCACCTCCGAGTGGCTTTTCTTGCTCCAAATTAGCTCCAAAAGTTGTTCAATGTCCTCATCATCAACACTTGCTCATGCAAAGCACAAAAAACCTCAATCAAAGCATTTTGTTATCATTTCGCCCTGAAAACATCAATAAAGTATGGTTAATATCGAGCATAAATAGCATCTACACCGCATAATATAGGCTACTATCAACTCCCCACACTTAAACTGTTGCTAGTCCTCTAGCAACAAAACCACACTCTATAGGCCTAATCATCACTGGGTCGCTTCCCTACTCCTTATACCAAGAATAATTCACATAGATAGACTACCTTAGCGTAACATCCTAACCTCAAGAGTGGACTCTCTCTCTAGCCACGTAATGTCCCTAACCGGCTTTCATACTCTCAGTCAGAGGTCCAGGCTTAACTTTTCTTCATGAATCACGTGCCTACTCACCACAAAAGAGACTTGCGTCATGGTCATTGTAATTCACACACTGAGGAATTCAAATACGTAAGATTCCACTCACCCTCAGAAAGAAATTTTTATGCCACAAACAACGCACCATAGGCTTGCCCGTAGTGTAATACTCGATTAATCGAGCTCATTTGATCTAGAATCAAGTAGGACATTATTTGGTTGTAATGTTGGATGCGGGACGGGTAGGATACATATGGGTTTAGTGACTACACCTCCCTAAGTACTTCAATACATCTTTCACTTTTAAGCCCATACCTTTGTCAAACCTTCATTCCACCTTTACATCATTGAGTTAAACCCACTACTTCTTTAAGCACACTTACATCAAGAGTCATCACTTAGCAAGGAAAATATATATATATATTTTTTTTCAATTCAAGTGGCTCTTATTTTCTTCTCAACACCGTGCACCTTTCTCTTATTTCATTAGCTCCACTCAAAAGCCCAACCAAACACCCCACACTTTAACTTCTTCATATTCATTACAATTCAAGCGCTTCTAAGAGGTGATAAGGTTCAAAAAGATAAATAATTCACAACTTGGGTATGGCTTGTAATGTGGTTGCCAAAGAAACAGGATTACAGGCTCAAAGGGGTTAACTAGGATATACACAATCAGGTGGGTGAAAACAAACATGGAAGGTTCAACAAGGAAATGCCTATATAACTTTCCAGACCAATGAAGACTACCATTTCACTTCGTACACACACAGGGCAAGTTCTAGGCATCGAGTGTTAGCATAGAATACGCAAAGCCTCACTCACACATGGCACATGACTCAATTCAGTTAGGACCATCAGACACTCTGCTCAAAGTGCTTAAGCCAACTCAAGAACACACATTTTAAGGCTTTATTGCTACAGAAGAAAATCTTTTTTTCTTTATTTTTTTGTTCGGCTTAAGTCCCTCAAGAGACCCGTCGAGAGGTGTCCGTCTTTGGGCCAAGTCAAAGTTAATTAACAGCAACCAAAAATACCAAACAAGTCTATACAATTGTACAACAACAATCATCCCCCACCCCACACTTAAAGATTTGGCATGTCCCCATGTCAAAGAAATTAAAGCAGAGTAAGGTAAGGGGACTTCCCTGGTGTTCAGTCCTGATCAGAGACAGTGCCAGAGTCAAGGTGACATGCTCGACCCAAAGCACGCAGCCAGCCCATGATTTTCTTTTCCAATTTAGCATTCTGGGTTGCCAAAGCATCAACTCGCGTCCCCAAGTCTGCAACAGTGATACGCATCCCTACCATATCCTGCTCTAAGGCTGCTAACCAGGTAACCCGACCAACCCTAAATGGTCGTGCAGCTTCTACAACCTGCTCATGGGCTGGCGACTCGGCTCTTACTTCCTCTTGCTCTTCCTCTCCCTCCTCAGATGCATCGGAGTCATCACTATCATCACCACCAGGTGCCATAGGCTCCTTCCCAGTAGTCACCTTATCAGCTCAAAATTTGCCTCTCTCGGCACTTTTCCATCCACACTCAAATTTTTCGGCACCCGAGCTGCCCGGCAAAGCGTAGTGACTAGGGAAGGGAACAAGAAACCATACCTCTTCACCGGACAACGTGTAAACATCTCCTCGTGAATAAGCTTCGCCACGTCAAAGTTGTGACCATTTATAAAGCACCAAATTAATGCAGCTCGAGGAGCATTCACTTCCGTGGTGTTGGAGGACGGGAGCAGGCGGTTGTTGATGACATACATCCAACACTTCCCTTCAAAGGTGAGTGCCGCTGAATGGAACTTCTGCCCATATTTCATCCACATAATTTCCTTTCCAAGTACACATATGGTTTCAAAGAATACCTGCCACTGGGTGTATCTTCTACCATAGGCTTCATAATAGTATTCCATCTCCGCCACAGGTGCGGGCAGCCGGTATATCCTCCAAATAGCCTCAACAGAGGCATCCACAGCCTTATTGCGCACCGTTACTACACCATTCACATGTTCTTTAATGTTGGCATAGAACTCGTGCACAACCATCAAATTCCCATCATCCGGCTCTTCAAAGAAAATTTCTAGCCCAAGCCAGACCAGCTCATTCTACAAGTTGGGACAGCCATGGTGGAGCGACCTATATCCATGCCCCTCTCCGGTATTAGTTTCTTGGACGCCTTATCAACAAAATGCTCTTGAGCCGCGGCGGAGACGAACCTATTACTATCAAAAGGACGAGCAGGAGCTGAAGTGCGCGCTCTAGAGGATCCAGCTTGACCGCTAGATGAAGTACGGTGGTTTGGCGTTTCTTGGAGGGTGCCATAGTACCTATTCCTTTAGAGTCTGATGGACTTATCACTCGCCCAAGCTCACTTGCACTGGTTAGTACTTACTAAAATAAAAAAGAACAATTCTAACTACTCTAAAGTCACTACGCATTGGGTTGCCTCCCAACCAGCGCCTTAGTTAATGTCGTGGCACGACAGTTACAACAAGTCAATGGGTTGCCTCCCATGTAGCGCCTGCTTTAACGTCGCAGCACGACGCAGATGAGCACATTTAAGGCTCACTCGACCTCTGAGGTTCAGTCAGATGGATCATGGAAACTTCCTTGGTTTCATCCATGCACACATATGGTTTCAATCTTTGCCCATTGACTCTAAATATGTGGGAGTCTTTTTCTCTGAGGCAATCTCTATGGCACCTAAAGGAAGCACTTCAACCACCCGAAATGGTCCAGACCATCGTGACTTGAGTTTACCCGGAAATAGCCTTAATCTTGAGTTATAAAGCAACACCATGTCTCCGGGATCGAAATTTCGCTCAACAATGTTCCTGTCATGCAACCTATTCATTCTCTCCTTGTATAACCTCGTTCTCTCGAAAGCAAGAAATCAGAACTCGTCTAGCTCATGCAATGTGTGACTCTATTTGTTCCCGCAGCCTCAATGTCTAGATTTATCTGTTTTAATGCCCACCAAGCTCAATGTTCTAATTCCACTAGCAAGTGACAGGCCTTCCCAAACACCATCTTGTATGGTGACATACCAATTGGTGTTTTGAAAGCGGTTCTGTAGGCCCAGAGTGCATCAACTAGCTTTCTCGCCCAATTAGTTCTTGTGGCATTCACAGTCTTGGTTAGCACACTCTTTATTTCTCTATTCGACACTTTGACCTGTCCAGTGGTCTGAGGATGATATGGGGTTGCCACCTTATGGCGCACATCGTACTTTGCTAGCAATTTCTCGAAGGCTCGATTGCAGATGTGAGTGCCTCCGTCACTGATAATAGCTCTCGGGATCCCAAAACGGGAGAATATACTCTTCTTCAAAAACCCCACCACCACCCTTGCATCATTGGTGGGGAGTGCTACAGCTTCCACCCATTTGGGCACGTAATCTACAGCAACAAGTATGTACTTATTGCCAAAGAAGCTGTTGAAGGGGCCCATTATGTCTATCCCACATACATCAAACACTTCAACCTCTTGAATTGGGTTCATGGGCATCTCATGGCGACGGGAGATGTTCCCGGTACATTGACATTCATCATAACCCTTCACCCATTGATGTGCATCCTTAAACAAGGTTGGCCAGTAGAACCCGACTTCTAGAACTTTTGCTGCCGTCCTGACTCCTCTAAAATGTCCGCCATATGCCGATGCTTGACATGCCTGCAAAACAGAAGATTGTTCTATCTCGGGGACACACCTACGGATCATATTGTCAACACAAATTCTAAACAGATAAGTTTCATCCCAGTAATACATGCTGCAATCACGGTAAAACTTTTTCTTTTGCACAGAGGAAAGGTCATAGGGAATTATAGCGCTTGCCAAGTAATTTGCAATGTCTGCATACCATGGCACTTCCTCAAGGCTTGTGGTGAGTAGTTGCTCGTCTAGAAAGGTTTCCAGAATATCCACTGCCTCAACTTAGTTTTCAGCTCCTTCAAGTCGCGATAGATGATCAGCGACCTAGTTTCCGTGCTCTTACTGTCATGAATCTCTAGGTCGAACTCTTGCAATAGCAGCACCCAACGAATCAGGTGGGGTTTGGACTCCTTCTTTTCAATTAAGTACCTGAGAGCAGCATGATCAGTATATACAATTACCTTAGAGCCAATCAGGTATGATCTGAACTTGTCGAATGCGAACACCAAAGCCAGTATCTCCTTTTCAGTCACAGTGTAGTTCAGTTGGGCTCCACTGAACGCTCTACTGGCGTAGTAAATTGGGTGCATTATCTTGTCTTTCCTCTGCCCCCACTGCATAGTCACTGGCATCACACATGAGTTCGAATGGTTGCTCCAGTCGGGGGCAACAATGATGGGTGATGTGACTAGCCTCTTTTTCAACTCCTCGAATGCTACCCTGCAATCATCAGAAAACACGAAAGGGTGATCTTTTTCTAACAACTTACACAGAGGGTTGGCAATTTTTGAGAAGTATTGATGAATCTCCGGTAGAAACCGGCATGCCCGAGGAAGCTCCCGATTGCCTTGACTGATGTGGGGGGTGGCAGCTTTGCTATCACATCAACTTTAGCACGATCCAGTTCGATTCCCTTACTTGATACCAGGTGTCCCAAGACTATCCCCTCTTATACCATGAAATGGCACTTTTCCCAATTAAGTACAAGGTTAGTCTCGATACACCTTTTCAACACTCGGGTCAGGTTTGTAAGGCACTCATCGAATGACTTTCTTACCACTGAGAAATCATCCATGAACACCTCCATTATGTCTTCAACCATGTCGGTGAATATGGCCATCATGCACCTTGGAATGTGGTGGGTGCATTGCATAGGCCAAAAGGCATCCTCCAGAAGGCAAAAATCCCATATAGACATGTGAACGAGGTCTTCTCTCTGTCCTCCGGTGCAATGGAGATTTGGTTGTACCCTGAGTACCCATCCAGAAAATAGAAGTGGGACCTCCCTGCAAGTCTGTCAAGCATCTGATCAATTAAGGGAAGTGGGAAGTGGTATTTCCGGGTGGCCAGATTCAATTTCCTATAGTCCATACAAATTCTCCAGCCTGTGACGGTTCTTGTAGAGATCAGCTCATTGTTATCATTTTTTACCACCGTCATACCACCCTTCTTAGGAACACATTACACCGGGCTAACCCAGTTGTTGTCAGAGATGGGGAAAATGATTCCCGCTTCTAACCACTTAATGATCTCCTTCTTCACCGCTTCCTTCATATTGGGGTTCATCCTTCTTCGGTGCTCCCTGGAAGGTTTGTGCCCCTCTTCCAGCAAAATTTTATGCATACAATATGCTGGGCTGATCACCTTAATGTCTGCCATGGTCCACCCAATGGCAGTCTTGCACTCTGTGAGTACCTGGAAAAGCTGTTGTGCCTGCAAATGTAACAAACTAGATGAGATAATAACAGGTAATATGGAGTTAGGTCCTAGGAACACATACCTGAGATGGGCGGGCAGTGGCTTCAACTTCGGCTTTGGTGGTTCTTCTATGGAAGGCTTGGCTAGAGGAGTTTCTCTTTTTTCTAAGTGCAAGGGCTCAAATTCAAGTGATCTCTCCCAAAAACCTTTTCCCTCAAGAGCCAGCACCCATTCTGCCAATTCTTCCCCATTCACCTCATCTAAATTCATAACACATGCAGCAAGAGGATCCTTAATAGTCAATGTCTCATCATCCTCCTCCACGATCACATCCACGGCATCAATAAGAGAACAATTGGCGAATTCACTTGGTCGCCTCATAGATTTCTGCACGTTGAATGTTATCTCCTCATCGTTCAACCTCATCTTNCAGTGAGATAAAGCAAGGGGAGCTAAAAGTGAAAGGACGTTTTGTTGAAGTTTTCAGAATAAAGTGATAGATAGAAATATTAGTCGGAGGATAAGAAGAGAGTAAATGAAATATTATGAGTAAGATGTGATAAATCGGTGATAATAGTAAATCAAAATATGACAGGAGGACAGAGTCAACAGCCAAGTGAAGGGAAAGACAAGAGTTCACAGGCCTTGACGCAATAAAAGAGTATAAGCCATAAAGTCATATCCTCATTTCGAGAAATAAGTTAATGACCAGAATGTGATTACCAAAAGGCTAAATTAGACCCCCGGAGTAATAAAAATCAGTATGGGTTGGAGAACAAGATAAAATCAAACATGAATTAGGGACCGGAGGATTTGGTAATAGTCGACATCGTGAGAATTTCAGAGATCGTGTTCCAACAGTAATAGAATAGACAATAGACGAATAACCTTTAAAGGTCATTTAGGAAGTCGCTTACCTAAAGCAAGCAGTCTGAGCAGAGCTAATCTTAAGGGACTAAGTGTGCCAGTTACACTAGGTGTNGGCCTTCCCACAATTATGGGAATTTCTTCATTCACTCTACAATCCAGAATCACAAAATCTGTAAGGAACACAAATTTCCTTACCTGTATCAACACGTCATCCAAAATACCTGAGGGTCTTTTCACAGTTCTGTCAGCTAGCTGCAACAACATAGACGTGGGTCTAGCTCTTCCAATCCCCAACCTCTTATAGATAGCCAGGGGCATAAGATTCATGCTAGACCCCAAATCACATAGTGCCTTGGCAAAAGCAAAGTTACCAATGGTGCAGGGAATTATGAAACTCCCTGGATCAGATAAATTTTCAGCAACTGGTCTAGTCACCACAGCACTGTAGGTCTGAGTTAGAGTCATTGTGGCCAAGTCTTGGAAGTCGAATTTTTGGGACATCAAGTCCTTCATCATTTTTGCATAACCAGGCATCTCCTTCAAAGCATCAACTAATGGAATATTTACCTTAATTTGTTTCAACATCTCCAAGAATTTCTTGTACTGTTCATCTTTCTGGTATTTGGTCAGCCTCAGTGGGAATGGTGCTGGAGCTCTCTTCTTCCTAGTGATTTGGGTTTTCTCTTTGTCAGACACCACCTCAACTACCAGTTCCTGGGCTGTCTCAGCTTCTTTCTCAGCCTCAATCTGTGTGTTGGTTTCTTCCTGGGCAGGTCGTACTGTCACCTCTGTCAGTTTTGTTGAATCATCTAGCTCAATGGGCACTGGTACAAATGTCTCAGCCTATCTGCTTTCTCGAGCCCTCTCTTGCTCCAAGTCTAGGTCTCTACCATTATGCAGACTCACTGCCATCAGCTGGTTTGGGCCTTGATCTTTTGGATTTACCTGAGTGTCTGTAGGCAATGTCCCATGAGGACAATTATTCAACGACATCGAGATCTGGCCCATTTACACTTCAATATTCTTTATGGCTGACTCATCTGCATCTACTCTTTCACTCATTTTTGCATTTGACCCAATAACCTGCTGCATCATTGCCTTGAATCTAGCAAACCCATCTTCTTGTATCCCACCATGTTGCTGCTGAGGAGGATGATAACCCTACTGCTGATTTTGGTTGTTGTACCCCTGTGGCCTTTGGTAGGGCACCACATTATTGTGAGGTTGCATGGCTCCCATATTTCCATTATTGTGTTGCGGCTGGACTGGCCTATATGGCTGATTCTGTTGGCCCCAATTCTGACCACCCTGTCTCTGGCCCCCATAATTAGACACATACTTCATGTTCTCAGGGTAGTGATGATGATCACTTTCCGTTCCACTGGCTACCGATTGGTGAGTATGCTCATTTGCGTCATTAAGGTGGCCATATTTTTAGCAAGAGTGTTGGCTGGATCTAAGGCCACTGAGAGAACTACTGCAGTTATAGGTGCATTCCTGGTTGTCCACCCCGAATTGTGTGCCATCTTGTCAAGCAGGATCTGGCTTTCTCTCCATGATTTGCTCAAGAATGCTCCACCAGCTGAAGCATCAACATTAGCCTTCACGCTATCTGTCAGACCCATGTAAAACCGTTGCCCCAACATATGCTCTGGAATACCGTGGTGCGGACATATAACCAACATCCCTTTGAATCGATCCCATGTTTCTTGCAATGTTTTCGTTGGTTTCTGTCTGAAGCTCAAAATTTCATCAATTTGCTAAGTAGTCTTGTTGGGTGGATGAAACTTATTCACAAATTGTTTGACTAACTCCTCCCAAGTCGTGATGGAACAACAACAGCTTTATTGCTTCCTGGGTTACGTTGGGCTGCCTTTGAGTTTTGCAGATTGACAGGAAATTCTTCAAGTGTTGTTGAGGACCTTCAATGTATTACCACGAAAATAGTCCCTTGTTTTGCAACAAGTGCAGCATGTTGTTTGTGATTTGAAAAGATTCAGCCTGTATCTGCGGGATTACCATCGTTGTGGCCAAATTCTCTGTTGTGGGTTGTGCCTAGTCATATAGAGGAGCCTCTGGCACAAGAGGTGCCACTACCTGCGCAGCTGGGTCTACCACGTTATCCCCGTTGTTGTTTCTGTTGTTTACCAGCTCTGCTATGTCAGGTTCAGGTTGTTCAGTTGATTGTTGTTGTTTGTTTTTCTGGTTGGCCCGATTTAAGGCCTTGAAAACTTTCTCGGGATCTGATAATGCTTCAAACACTTCACCAATTCTCGATGAGCTTCTAGGCATGCACATGTACAACCAAGTTAGCAAACGTTAAAATTTCAGTGTATGGATTGAAAATGAAGAAAATTGACTACACTAAGAATTTTTGTATTTCTTTCAACTGTAATTGATAACACTCTTAATTCCCCGGCAACGGCGCCAAAATTTGATCTCGCCCAATTATGCCTTATAGAAAAGACAAAGCGGTCGTTGCAAATATAATTCGGGTATTTAGCCCAGAGTCGAATCCCGTGGGGAATTAACCTACCAATTACTTTTGTCAGACTGACTGAATTCTCCGTAATCAACTTCCTAGATATTTTGAATAACCTTGGTGATATTTCTACTAATTATAACTGAATAAAATTAAGTAAACTGAAAGCTAACTATGACTGAGTTGTAAAAAAATAAGAGAAGGATCTAAGGTTGTGATTTTCCCTATTGATGGAATCCCTTCTTGTTATGTTTCGCATAGATTTGCCTAATCGTCTCTATAAATCACGAGCACTCTTACTACCGTAAATCTCTCCCGAGTAATTACGACAATTTACTAGACGCACTCTCCCGAGTTATGCTAGCTGGCTTTTACTACAGCTCACTTAGATCTCACCCAAGGTTTCGTTATCCCTAATCCCACCTTTAAACCCTCGGTTATTGCTTCCTCGTATACTTTGCGAGTGTTGTTGTTCAACAACTACCTAAATATGCACTCTCTTCGGAGTAATACATATTAAATAGGCACAACTAGTTGAGGATCCTATCAATTAACTACAACAAGAACGTAGTTGAACAAATAGAGATTAAACTGGGCAAACTATATTAACACAACAAGAAGTTCATCCCTCAACAGGTTCCATCAAAACCTTAGACTAAATAATTAGCCACTCATAATTGTGTTCATAATAACAACAGCAAAATTCATCATGAATGATAAAAACAAAAGGAAGAAAGGTAGAACTCGATGCTGAATTATCTTCCTTGTCTCTTGCCTCTTCTTACTTTGAACAAAACTATAAAAACCTTGATATCCCTTCTTTGGGCAACTTGGGCTTCTTATATGTTAAGGAGAGTTGCCCCGAACTTCCAAAATTACCCCTGGAAATAAGGTTCAGCGATCTGACGAGCGCGGCCGCGCTTGGGCCGCGCATATCGCGTTTCATTCTGCCTGGACTAGCATGGCTGGAGCGCGCCCGCGCTAGTGATGTTCAGCTGTTTTCTCCTTTTCTCCTTCTTCTTTCACGCGCATTCACCTCCAAGTGGCTTTCCTTGCTCCAAATTAGCTCCAAAAGCTATTCAATGTCCTCATAATCAATACTTGCTCCTGCAAAGCACAAAAAACCTCAATTAGAGCATTTTGTTATTATTTTTCACTGAAAACATCAATAAAGTATGCTTAATTTCGAGCATAAATAGCATCTACATCGCATAATATAGGCTACTATCATGACCCACCCGTCATTTTGAGCATTTGCATTTCGTTCAAAGGTATAAGGGATTGAGTAGCTTCATATGATGTATTATGACTTGCTTGTATGGTCGGTATTTGTTTTTGAGAGGTCGGTATTTGGCTTGGAAGAATGATTCTCAATTTAGAAGCTTTGAGTTGTACGGGTTGACCAAGTTTGATATTTATGTATTTGACATCGGATCATGGTTTTGATGGTTCCGTTAGGTATAGATGGTGATTTTGGACTTGGGCATATGCCCGGATGTGTATTTTTGTGTTTCTAGAAGATTTTGGCTCTAATTGGCAAAAGTTGGCAATTTGAAGGTTTAAAATTTTTCTAAGTTTGACCATGGGTTAATGTTATGGCTATCCAGTTCGGATTATAGTTTTGGAATATGGAATAGGTCGAGTGTATCATTTGTGACTTGTGTATAAAATTTGGTATCATTCCGAGATGGTTTTGTATGAATCGGACCCGCAGTTGTGATTTTAGCAATTCTTGAGTTCATGTAATTTTCTATGTTTTGGTATCCTATTCGTGATTCCGGATGTTATTTTCGTATTTTAAGAATATGAGCGAGTTCATATGATATTCTTAGACTTGTGTGGATGTTTGGTGTGGACCCCCGGGGGCTCAGGTGGGTTTCAGACGTGTTTCAGATTGGTTTGGGCTTGTCCTCAGCACCTGGTATGCTGGTGCTGCAATTATAACAAATGCGAGCACCTGTTCGCATTTGCGAGTATCGCATTTCCGAAGGGGCAGTGGGTGGAAGGCTTTGCAAAGCCAGCCTCGCAAATGTGACGAGGGATTGGGTTGGGAGCTGTTTGCTTTTGTGACCTTTTGGCCACTTTTGCGAAGGGAACTAACTTCGGAAATGCGAAGTCATGGTCGCATTTGCGACATTCCCTAGATTTTGTCATGCATCGCAATTGCGATGCACTTGTTGCATTTCTTGGGGTTCCATTTGTGACATCTGCAACTGAACAAAAGGTTGGAATTTTGGGACTTAGTCTTGTTTGATCACATTGTGAGCCCTAGAGACGGCGGGAGGCAATTTTAGGGGGATATTTTCATACCAAACCATTGAGTAAGTTATTTTTACTTGATTTTGATATGATAACATGGTTTTTTATGGATTTAACATCAAAATCATGGGATTTAAAGAGAATTTTTGGGAACTTTTTACTATGTTTTAAAAAATAAAAATTCGGGATTTGAGAGTCGATTTGGACTCGGATTTGAAGACCAAACACATATTTGGACTCATGAGGTTATGGTTAGTCAAGATCTACCCCTTGACTCGGGTTTTGACTGGATGGGCCCAGTAATGTCTTTTGTTAACTTTTAGGGAAACCTGTAAAGATCTTAGCTTTATTGATTGAAATTGGTTTCTCTTGCATTGTTTGATATTATTAAGTCATTTTTTGCTAGATTTGAGTCAGGTGGAGGTGAATTTTAAAGGAAAAGCATTTTTAGAGTATTGAATTGGCCTAATTGAGATAAGTATCTTGCCTAACTTTGTGTGGAGAAATTACCCCATAGGATTTGGTCTATTTGCATTACTTGTACTATGTGAAAAGACGTGTACACGAGGTGACGAGTGTGAACATGGGCTTATGTATGGAAATATACCGGATAAGACCCAGAGGTTATTAATATGCCTTGAATTGAAGTTGTTGTTATGTGAAGCACATTCATTGTTGATTTTCTTTTCGTACTCTTGTGTTATTATTGTTATTCTTGTAATTATTATTGTTTAGCCTTGGTCTATGTATTGTGTGGCATTGGTATTATTGTCCAGGCGATGTTGTGGCATATGTACACGTGGTATGCGGTTGGTTGTCTTGTTGTGATTGAGATGCGAATACATTGACATAAGGGTTGTTTTAATATTGATGCGCGTGCAGCGAGATAAGGGGGCTTATGCGTGTGGTGCAAGTAAATAGAAATAATTCATTGCGAAGCACACCCGGCGAGATAAAGGAGCTTACGCGCGTGAATCTATTTCGAAAAAAAATATTCATAAAAATGTGAAGCTCACACGGCATCATAATGATGATTTTGTGCTTTTGATATATGGCACATCTGAGTGACTCTTGTTGTTATTCTTGTGTTGGAACAATTTATGATTTCTTTTGTGTGTGTTATGCTTTCTACGTGATTTGTTGCATTGTTTCCACTGTGCTAATCTGTGTCTCCGTTTTAACTTGACATTTTGGTTGCCAAGATGGATTTACCTGCGTGGAGTTATTATCTCATATTATGTTGAGTTGTTAGTGAAATACAGATTGTAATAAAGAAGTTGTTATCATGCTTCACTTTATTTGATTCTTGATAAATCCCTCTTGAACATTTTATTAGTAAGTGACACGGGTACGATATGGGTGGTGGCACGAGGTCTCAACCGTGCGAGTGTGACTTATATTGGTTACAAGGTCTTTTCCATGCAGGTGTGACGTATGTTGTGGCACGAGGTCTTTGCCGTGCGAGGACGATCGATAATGTGGGCACGAGGTGCCACATGTATGTGATTCAATTTGATGACTTATCGTCGAGACTGGACCTTTATTAGCTCTAAATTATTATCACTTATTCTGATGAGATCCCGTTATTGCCTCATGTTATTCTTGTTGTTGTCGGTCCTTGTCACTTTGCACAAGTTATATCTAACTAGTGAGTTATTACATCCCGTGATTTTAACAACATTGACATCATTATATATGTTTGATGTGGTATTTCGAGTGAAACATTTTTGTAAAATTTTTGAAAAATATGATTTTATATAGTAATTAATATTATTACTTCCGAATATACTTTAAATTGTACACATAATATGATATAGTTTATGAGATTATTTTTATTGTAAAGAAAAAAATTATTTTCTTACAAGAAAAGTAGGTTATCTTTTTACCATTTTAAGAATTAAGCGTGCGAAAATTTTTACTCTTTATATGAGATTAGGAAAACTAAAAGTTGAGAAAATATGTGCATTTTTTTACATGGATATTTTAATGAAATAATAGTGTATGTATTAATCTTATATGGTACCACATGACCATGATAGTGAGGTGTATAACATGTATTAAAAGTGAGTAGTATTTTAAGTAATTTGGGATATTTCTTAATTATGTGGGTAATTGATTAATTATTGGGTAATGGGATATTATCTAATTAATTAAGGATATATTGGATAAGGATTTAAGTTCATTAGGTGGCAGCCCCCTTCAAACTAAGTGACTAAGCCTTTAGATCATTGAATTGAGAAGACACTTGGACAATATCCTAATCTATTCCATGCAAGCACATATATAATATACCAAAAGGGGACAATACTCATTAAACCCAAAATACAACACTACTTCTTCTTCTTCTGATAGAATACAGCACTGCTTGTTCTTATTTGACAATGGTAGGTGTGGTCTAATTAAGAGTATAAGAGCTCTATATGCGTGCCTCTTGAGTGGTGTTTGATCTATATCACTGCTGGAATCCTGTGGGACTTCAAGCCTAATATTTGTTAAGCCTGTAATGACTATCAACTTCTAGAGATGTTGGGATGTTATTATGTTAAAGCCGCCATGTAGTTAGACCACGCAAATGACCATAGATGTCTGTATGTCTCCAAAATGATGAGTGAGAGCTAACAAGGATAAATTGAGAGGTGGCAATGACCAGAACTCTTTTGATACTCAAATAAGATAAGAAGCTACTTGATTGACGATCAACTTAAAGAGAGCACGGTACAATCTTTCCCAAGAATATCATAAGAATTTTTCCCTACACCATGTATGTTAAGGCTAATCCTTCTTTTTTTTTTTTGGCATGATCGAAGTAGCGATACGTAAACGTAATGCTATTATATAAGTGGTTCTACTCTTAGCAGTTAAGGATATCTATGTTATTCATACCTGTAAAATGTTATTCAAGCATGTCTAAGTATGTTCCTAAGTCTCTATTGATCTATTGATAAAGATGTTAATGTTTATAATATAGTGATACATGTACATGCATCTTCATGCATTTACCATCGTGCTACGGTCGGTCGGCAGTTACCACTGGTTGGGCAGTTATGTATCATTATTTACCACCGGTTGAGCAGGTATGCATATTTATTTACCACCGAGCTACGGCCGATCAGGAAGTCATGCATTTACCACCGCACTATGGTCGGTCGGGCAGTTACCACTGATCAGTTGGGCAGTCATGCATCATAAGATATGGATAATAGTCTCAAAGAGAAGCATGGTATATATATGACTATAATAAGTATGCATATACGGCGGCACTTCAGAGATTCGGGTTGATTCTTAGATGTCTTTAATTAGTGTTGACTTATTATTATGTTTCAGTTCTGCCTTACATACTCAGTACAATATTCGTACTGACGTCCTTTTGTTGGGGATGCTGCATTCATGCCTGCAGGTATAGATAATCATTTTGACTAGCCCTCATAATAGACGAGATTGGCATTCAGCAAAGGATTGGTAAGACTCCACCTCATTCGGAGTGCAGCCGAGATTATGAGTCATCGTGTCAGAATTTTACTATAGACTTATGGGTAGGATGGTACCCTATCCCATTTGATGTCAAATAATCATAGAGGCTTTGTAGACAAAGGTTCATTTTGTACAGTATGTCAGAGGCCTTGACGGCCCATATGTATTCATGTTTTAAGAAAAATGGTTCAGAATACAGTGTGCTTCACTTGCAGTTGTACATTATGATTTGTAGCCATGTGGTCCCATTATAGTTACGAAAGGAATGTTCAGCTAACTCGACCTATGTATGTTCTAGTTTTGGTCGAATGATCATGAGTTACAGAGTGGTTCGCTCGGGCCAGTGCGGCACCGGGTGCCAGCCACGCCTCCCCAGGTTTGGGGCGTGACATGAGTGTCTTGACTTGAACCTCATCACTACTCCAACAAGGTTAGTATTGATAGTTAGTGTGTACCTGTCGTGGTTTACTCATATTGTACTTCTGTACATTTTTTATTTGCAGATCCAGGTTTTGGAGGTAGCTGTCTAGGATGTGAGAGCTTCTTTGTACACAAGGATTTAAGCTAGAGCTACTTTGTTCGTCGTAGTCCCTTGGAGTCCTTTCATTAAATTTATACTATCATTTCTCTATCCAAACAATATTATACTTTGGGATAGTTTTATGTATTCAATTAGAACTAGTGACTTTGTACTGTGTAGTATTGGGATTTGTTGAGACTAACATTGTGTTGGCTTGCATCACCTTTACTTTTATATTTATATTAAACTCTATTGTATAATATCATGTTTTATTGGTTTAGCTGTTGTAAGCGATCGACTTACCTAGTTTGAGGGACTAGGTTTCATCACGATCCTTAAGCTGGTATTTTGCGTTGTGACAAGTTGGTATCAAAGCTCTAGGTTCATAGGTCCTACGAGTCATGAGCAAGTGTCTAGTAGAGTCTTGCGGAACGGTATGATAACGTCCATACCTATCTTTGAGAGGCTAAAGGGAAGGTAGGAAACTTCCCATATTTCTTTCCTATTGTGCGGCATTGATTCAGCTTGAAGCATACATCTTGATTTCTTTCTATCCACTCATATGTTATATTGAGCACTCGCTATCAGCTGCTCATCGCCGACTTGTGATATCATGGATGAGGTGCGAGATATGTTCTCTATGTTGTGGAGATAGGCCAGTCTGGAGGACTTGAGGCCAGGTTCAAACTGCAGCTTGAGCTTGGTGGTTTCAGTTGTGTAAGTATGTGCTTTTGGACTTATATATCCGGTAGTGTCCCTAGGTGTGGGATTGGTTGCACAGTGAGTGGTTAGATAGTTATATGATGAGTATTATGTGACTATTCTTAGATGGTTTGGATGTGACTAGAAGAATTTTGCTTTGGAAGCGAAAGGACTATGGGTGCTTGATTTTTATCTTGTTGTGTTGTACAGTGTCGGTATATGGATGTGTTGGTAGGTCTTTCAGTTGTATATATTCTTGGAATGAAGTAGATTCTTGTGTCTTGTTGAGGGGTTTATCCTCGAGAAGATTAAGTGATTGTATAGTGGTTGTGACTATGATAGGATTTTATAGGGAGATGCTAGTTTGAGGCTAAGCAGATGGGTTATCTCATGCGGGATGGTCTACTGATGTGTGATCCTTACGGTGTTATGTGAAGAGTTTTCTTTCTACTAGTGGGATGTGTATGTGCTATAATTTGATTTTGTATCGCTTGACGAAGTTTGCACGACTGTGACGACAATGTATATGCACTTAGTAGATGATTAGAGGTATCTTATGATTAGTGCTACATGAGCTTATGAAGGATTTAGTTAGATTATAGTATGGGATCATAGCACATATGGAGTAAGAGTTCTGTGGGTTATCGGATGTTAGGTTCTAAGGAATCGGGCCAAGTGAGGGAGGCTCCTATCGATGATCAGATTGCATGGTCATATGTTATATTATTTCTGGACTAAGGCATACTTGTGGATCAGTTATGACTTGGAGAGGTTGATTTCGAGGATGACTCAAGTAAGAAAAATTTCTGGATGCATGATGTATTACACTTTATAGGTGTATGGAAATAAATTCGGGTTTGTCATTCGTGGTGGACGTAGTGTGCATGGAGTAGGGATTCATTTGGTTGCTTTAATATAACGGTTACTTCTTGGGTGTTTGTGTGCTAATGACTACAAGTCGCTCAGCTCGTATTGGCGGTGCATTGGGGGATTAGAGCAGGGTGGATGACTCTCGAGAAGGTTCTGATGATTTCAATATTTGTATGCGGTATTTGTGGATTTCCCGTATTTGTACAAGGCTAAGAGCTAAGATTTGCATTGGATGGTGCTGAGACTTGCAATATTTCTGTATCATTAGTGATTCTACATTTTAGTATTAGAGAGGTTAAAGAAACAACTTCAGATTCACAGAAGGTCTCTATCATGACCGAAAACTCAACATGTCGTGAAGGTGCCTATCATAGTACTAGGAAAGCCTACATCCACAGATAACCAAGCTCTTTAAATTGAAACATAACAAAATAAGCTTAATAGTGAAAATCGCATAAAACTGAAAAGAAAATACCACAACTCAATACAAAATCCACTCAAATCCGGGTGTCACTAAGTACATAAGCATCTAAATGACAATACGGTCTAACTGCTAAAAACAATTGTCTAGAAGGATAGAACTGTGCAAATAAACTGAAAAGAAGGAGAGTCGAGGTCTGTGGACGCCAAGGTAGCTACCCCTGAAGCGTGTCAAATAAGTCATCAATGCTCGGCAAAGAATACTTGTTCTTAATTGTAACTTTGTTCAACTGTCTATAGTCGATGTACATCTGCATAATACCATCCTTCTTCTTCACAAACAAAACCAGTGCACCCCAAGGTGCCACACTAGGCCTAACGAACCCCTTATCAAGAAGCTCCTGAAGTTGCTCTTTCAATTCCTTCAACTCTGTTGGTGCCATATAATACGGAGGAATAGAAATGGGATGAGTGTCTGGCACCAATTCAATACCAAAATCAATATCCCGATCGGGTGGCATGCCCGACAGGTCTATAGAAAACATATCAAGAAAGTCTTGCACTACCAGAACAGAACAATTAGTAGGAGTATCATCACCAACATCCCTCACAAAAGCCAAATATGACAAACACCCCTTCCCAATCATCCGTTGGGCCTTCATATATGAAATCACCTTACTGGGAACATAGTCCAAAGAACCTCTTCCCTCAATCCTAGGTAACCCCGGCATCGCCAATGTCATGATCTTAGCATGACAATCTAGAACAGCATGACATAGGGACAATCAAACCATGCCTAGAATCACGTCAAAATCAACCATACTAAGCAATAAGAGATCAACTCTAGTATCCAATCCTCTAGTAGTCACCACACATGACAGATACACACAGTCCACAACAATATAATTGCCCACCAACGTAGGTACACGAACAGGTAAAACTAAGGACTCATGGGGCATATCCAAATATCGAGTAAAATAGGATGATACATATAAGTGGAATCAGGGTCAAATAATATAGAAGCATCCCTGTGGCATACTGAGACAATACCTATGATCACTTCGTCTGAAGCAAAGGCCTCTAGCCTGGAAGGGAAAGCATAGCATCGAGCCTAACCGCCACCTGATCGTCCTCCCCCTCTAGGGCGACCTCAAGCTGCTTGAGCCTCACCCGAGCTGGGTTGGTAGGTGGTGCAAGTAACTGGTGCAGAAGTCATAACCTAACTCATCTGCTGAGCTGGACCTCCCAAGAGATGGGGACAATACCTCCTCACATGCCCAAACTCCCCACACTCGTAGCAACTCCAGTCCGTCAATGGTGGTGGTGATTGAATTGGACCACGAGAACTAGAATGGCTACTAAAAGTGCCTGGTACAGATGAACCCTGAACTGATGGAGCACGAGATAAGCTCTAAGCTGAGAGGGAACTAAGAGATGACTGATCCGGACGAGCAATGTATGAACCATGTATAGGTGATGCACCACAATGAACCGGACGAGTAATCTGAGGAGGAGGATGTAAGTCCACATAAAAGCTCACCTAGAATCCGGGACTTCGTGGTGCCGAGGTAGGCTAATGTATTTCTGGGTTGTATTGTTTTGCTGTTAACTATGCGATCGCATAATTATTTTGCGGGCCGCACATCCGTCGTAGAACCGGTATGAAAATTTTTGGAGGGAGATTTTGCGGTCCATTCTTCGGCCGCATAACTGATATGCGGGCCGCAAACCTGGCCGCAGACTGGACCAGGCCAGCCCAGTTTTTGGGGTTTAGTTTTTGCGGTCCGCAGACCTGATCTGCAGTGTACTCTGCGACCGCAAAATTGAGTTTGGAGGGTCCATTTTTTATTTTTATAACCCGACCCCATTTTGATTAAAATCCATTAGGGCTCGTTTAGAAGGCAAAAATCTAGTTTTTAGAAAGAAGGGAAGGGAGCTAGAGAGAGCAGGAAGCGCACCCAACATCTCCATACATTGAATCCTTGCCCAAGCCTTGAAATTCAACAAGGAAAAGCTCATAAGGTCTTCATCTAGAAGGTAAGATTTCTACTCCCTAGCTCTCAATTTCAGGATTGGCTTGAAAGTAAGTAATGGGAAGAGTAATCCTTGGGGGTAGGAGTTGTTCCTTTTGCATGCTGTACCACCTAAGGCTGTAGGGAGATTATTGAACTCAAGTGGGTGAACATTGGGTTGTAGGATGAAGGAATCCCCCGTAGAAGAACCTTGAAATCATACTTCACACCTAGTGCTTGATGCTTAAATGAGTTGAACCCACGAACCTCTTCCTAATTATGGTTCAAATTTTTCATGTCTCTAATAGATTGAAGTTGCTAGGATTTCCGGAAATTTATAGTAATTTAAGGAAAGCTCAAGCGAGGTATGTTGGCTAAACTCCTCTGGTAAAAATTGAATTCCATGATGTCCTCGTAAGTTGTGATCATGATTGGCTCAATTAATTATTTCTCATGTTCGAGTCCTTCATAATAAATTTGATTATTCTCTAATAAGTGTTGTGTTGAAAGACATATGTACTTAAAATATGTTCCAAATGTTCCCCTCATATCATGATTCCCTCTGAGAATGTAATCTGGTATGACCAATGTATTAAAGGAGTTTTGATTTGAAAATCATGTTTCAATTGCAAGTTAGTATGCCTAATTGTAGAAGAGAAACTCGATGTGATTAAGACTCTTATTGCTCATACATACGCTTAAAGTCTTGAATAGAAATGTCACCACCCCAAAACTAACCCAGTCGTGATGGTGCCTATCATGAAACTAGGCCAGCCAACACATTCAAAAAATAATTCAACATTTCATTTAAAATTTAAATAACAACCTTTTTCATACTAAAATTTCCACAAAAGGCATAAAGTCAGAACCAAAATGCGGAAATAAAAGCCCGACCTCGGGTGTCACTAAGTCATGAGCAAATACTACAACTATTCCAAAGTATAACACGACTAAAATAGTCTGGAAAAAAACAACTACTAATATCCATAGGGAGATAGGAGGGAGAAGAGCAAGGCTGCGATCGCCATGCAGCTGCCTTGCCAACTCCAAAATATCCACGGCGAATGAAAATCAACGCTCGCTAGCACGTCCAGCAACCCCTGGATCTGCATACAAGGTACAGAGAGTAATGTGAGTACGCCAACTCAGTAAGTAATAAGGGTAAATAAAGACTGAGGAGTAGGAAACACATAGAATCCACGTCATGAAATCTCAAAAAAAGTACAACATGCTTTCAAATCAATATATGAGTCAAATCATCTCGCTTTAAATCCAATTTTCAGCAAAAAAACTCATTGAAGATATTTTTCAACTGCTTCAATAGAGACTAAATACAAATTAGGGGTGTTCAAAACCGAACCGAAACCGAAGCTTAATGGCTTATTGGTATTGGGTTAACGGTATAACGGACGGGGAACAGATTGAATTTTTTTAATTAACAGCTTATTGGTTTGGGGCGGATTATTCAATTTTTTTAATCCGTTAACCCGTTAAGAATATATATATATATATATATATATATATATATATACATATAAAATTTATTTTTATCCATATATATATTAAATAATCAAAAACTCTTCTTCCTCCAGTACTCTATCAAAGTGAATTAGAATAAAAGAAAGCCAAATAAAAGGAGTCATCTAACCGTGACAAAAGACGGAATTTGTTTTCTGAAACAAGTTAACAACGCCAATTACACCACTGCTTCATCAACTTTGCCAAGGTTTTAAGGCATCCTAGAATTCTAAGCATGACGAACATTTGTTTTATCAACGGCCAATTGGAAATCTTTCACATGGACTAAGGCCAATGTGCATAAACATAAATAAGATTCTAGACAGATGATTTACCCATCATGGTGTCTTTTCTGCTTCGTCCCTCTTAGTACGTCGACCACCTATTTAAACATACAGAGACTAAATTTTATTTTATTTTGATTGAATTAGGCCGATAAACCGCCCGATAACCGCCCGATAAGAGCTAAACCGATACCAATCCGCTCGATATCTTATCGGGTGGCTAGCGGATTAATACATTTAAAAGCCGATAATCGATAAGCCAACCCGTTAAGAGTAAATAACCGCCCAATCCGCCCGATAAGCAGCCCTAATACAAATGAGTAAAAGTGATGAACATCATAAACAACCCCTCGGGCTCAACATCACTCAGAACCAGCCCCTCAGGCATATCTCATAACACTCACTCAAGGTACCCGCGCTCACTGGGGGTGTGCATAATTCGGAGGGGATCCTACAGCCCAAGCGCTATAATCCGCACAGACAACTCACGTGCTGCACGAACAACTCACGTGCTATACTCTCAATATCCTCACAAAAAAGTCCCTCAAACACACTCAGTCATAAAACCTCTCAAGCCACTCGGGCAATCAGTAAAACAGGGTGCTCAGCCCAAAATATAATTTTATGCATTAAAATGGAGTAGTAAAGATGAGTTATGACATCAGTAAACACAGCATGACTGAGTATAGATCTTAAATCAAAACAGTGAGAGTATAATAAGAAAAGGCCCCTAAGGGTCCAAACAGCTTTGGTACGAGGCCCAAATATGGTATTCAGCCCAATTTATAGCAATTCTTTCGAAAACAATCATATAGCTTTCAGTCAAATACGCAATTTAATAGTTGCTACGGAACGGACCAAGTCACAATCCCCAACGGTGCACGCCCACACGCCCTACTCCACGATGCCCTTGCCTCTAGAATCGGCCTCCAAATGTCCCGAGTCTGCCCAAAAGCATTACAATGCAATCAATATAGGCCAATAACCAATTCCATAGAAAAATTATCAAATTATTCAAAAATCCCAAAATTCACCCAAACCCAGCCCTCGGGCCCACGTCTCGAAATCCGACAAAAATCTCAAAACTAGCAACTCCGTCACTTACGAGTCTATACATACCAAAATTATCAAAATTCGATATCAAATGGTCCCACAAATCCTCAAATTAAACTCTCCAATTTCAAGCCCTAATCCCTTCAATTTCATCCCTAATTTCTGCTAATTTCATGGTTAAACAACTAAAAATCACCATAATCACGAGTGTTAGGCTCAAGAAACTTACCACAATGAAGAACCCCTTGATTCCCTCTTCAAAACTCCCCAAAGCTCCAATCCCGTCTTCAACAATGGAGGAAATAGGCAAAAATTCGCGAAGGAACCCTTTTATATATTCTGCCCAGCATTTTCCGTATATGCGGCCCTTATCTCGCACCTGTGCAACCGCTTCTGCGGTCCAGTCTACCGCACTTGCGGTTTTCACTTAAATTCCCAGGATCGCATCTGTGCCTCAGGAACCGCACCTGCGGGCCCGCAGATGCGTCAATACTACCGTATATGCGGTTCCTCCTTAAGCATTCAAATTCCGCATTTCGGCTTCCCTACTGCATCTGCGACATCGCACCTGCGGTCCCCAATCCGCTGGTGCGGAAATAACAGAAACAGTAGCTTCGGCTGCACAAACTAAATTCCAACTCTTCCGTTAATCATCCGAATTCGTCCCCAGGCCCTCGGGACCTCAACCAAAAATACCAACAAGTCACATATCACCATTCAAAAATTATTCAAACTTTCGGAACACTCAAAACAACATCAAAACACCAAAGTACCCTCGTATTCAGGCCTAAGAACTTCCAAACTTCCGAATTCCTCAAATGATGCCGAAACCTATCAAACCTCATCCGAATGACCTGAAATTTTGAACACACGTCATAATGACACTACGGACCTACTCAAATTTCCAGAATTTCATTCCGACCCCGAGATCAAAATTTCCACTGCCGACCGAGAAACGCCAAATTTCCAGTTTTACCAATTCAAGCCTAAATCTACCACGGACCTCCAGATGACATTCCGGACGCACTCCCAAGTCCAAAATCACCTAACGGAGCTTACCGTACCATCAAAATTCCCATCCGAGATCATTTACACATAAGTCAACATCCGATTAACTTTTCCAACTAAAGCCTACTCAAAAGAGACTAAGTGTCTCAATTCACTCCAAAACTACACCGAACCCGAACCAACCAACACGATACGATGAAATACAGCTACAGAACACATAAAGAAGCAGAAATAGGGGAAACGGGGCTATAACTCATGAAATGACCGGCCGGGTCGTTACATCATCCCCCTCTTAAACAAACGTTCGTCCTCGAACGAGTCTAGAAACATACCTGAAGCCTCAAATATGTGTGGATATCTACTCTGCATGTCCCGCTCGGTCTCCCAAGTAGCCCCCTCCAGGGGCCGACCTCTCCACTACACTTTCACTGAAGCTATATCCTTTGATCTCAACTTTCGGACTTGCCGCTCCAAAATAGCCACTGGCTCCACATCATAAGTCAAATCAACATCTAACTGAACCGTGCTGAAATCCAAAACATGAGACGGATCGCCAATATAATTTCGGAGCATAGAAACATGAAATACCGGATGCACACTCGACAAGCTAGGTGGCAAAGCAAGCTCATAAGCCACCTCCCCAATCCTCGAAACACCTCAAAAGGCCCAATGAACCGAGGGCTCAATTTGCCCTTCTTCACAAATCTCATAACACCCTTCATGGGTGAGACCTTCAATAGAATCTTCTTCCCAACCATGTAAGATACATCACGAACCTTTCTGTCAGCCTCCTCCACGGGTCGACCTCTCCACTGCACTTTTACTGAAGCTATATCCTTTGATATCAACTTTTCGACCTGCCGCTCCAAAATAGCCACTGGCTCTTCATCATAAGTCAAATCACAATCTAACTGAACCGTGCTGAAATCCAAAACATGAGACGGATCGCCAATATACTTTCGGAGCATAGAAACATGAAATACTGGATGCACATTCGACAAGCTAGGTGGCAAAGCAAGCTCATAAGCCACCTCCCCAATCCTCTGAAGCACCTCAAAAGGCCCAATGAATCGAGGGCTCAATTTCCCCTGCTTCCCAAATCTCATAACACCCTTTATGGGTGAACCTTCAATAGAATATTCTTCCCAACCATGTAAGACACATCACGAACCTTTCTGTCAGCATAACTCTTTTGTCTTGACTGAGCTGTACGAAGCCGCTTCACCTTGTCCAAACATCCTGTACCAAGCCTGTACCCTTTAGCCTAGCCTCGCCCGGCTCAAACCAACCTGCTGGAGATCTACACCGTCTCCCACATAAAGCCTCATATGGAGCCATCTAAATACTCGACTGATAACTGTTGTTATATGCAAGCTCCGCAAGTGGTAGAAACTGGTCCCATGAACCCTCAAAATCAATGACATAAGCACACAACATGTCCTCCAATATCTGAATAGTGCGCTCGGACTGCCCGTCTGTCTGAGGGTGAAAAGCTATGATCAAATCAACCTATGTACCCAACTCTCGCTGCATTGCCCTCCAAAACTACGATGTAAATTGAGTACTTCTATTTGAAATGATGGAAACCGGGACACCATGCAGGCGAACAATCTCTCGGATATAAATCTCAGCTAACCGCTCGGAAGAATAGGTAGTACACATAGGAATGAAGTGCGCGGACATGGTCAGCCGATCCACAATCACCCAAATAGCATCGAACTTCCTCAAAGACCGTGGGAGTCCAACGACAAAATCCATGGTGATCCGCCTCCCACTTCCCCTCTGGAATATCCATCTACTGAAGCAAGCCACCCGGTCTCTGATGCTCATATTTTACCTGCTGACAATTGAGACACCGAGCTACAAACCCCACTATATCCTTCTTCATTCTCCTCTACCAATAGTGCTGTCTCAAATCCTAGTACATCTTCGCGGTACCCGGATGGATGGAATACCGCGATCTATGGGCCTCCTCCTGAATCAACTCCCGAAGCCCATCTACATTGGGCACACATATCTGGTCCTGCATACTCAATACCCCATCATCACCAATAGTCACATCTCTGGCATCGTCGTGCTGAACTCTATCCTTGAGGACAAACAAATAAGGATCATCATATTGGCGCTCTCTGATACGATCAAACAAGGATGACCGAGAAACCACACAAGCTAAGATCCGACTTGGCTCCGAAATATCCAACCTCACAAACCGATTGGCCAAAGCATGAACATCAGCTGCAAGAGGTCTCTCCCCAACAGGAATATATGCCAAACTACCCATACTCACTGCCTTCCTACTCAAGGCATCATCACTACATTGGCCTTTCCTGGATGGTACAAGATAGTAATATCATAGTCCTTTAGCAGCTCTAACCATCTCCGCTACCTCAAGTTGAGATCCTTCTTCTCGAACAAGTGCTGGAGGCTACGATGATCAGTAAACACCTCACAAGACACACCATAGAGATAATGCCTCCAAATCTTCAATGCGTGAACAATGGCAGCCAACTCCAAATCATGAATAGGGTAGTTCTTCTCGTGGGGCTTCAAGTGACGAGAAGCATAAGCAATCACTCTACCCTTCTGCATCAGCACATGCCCGATGCCGACCCGAGAAGCATCACAATATACTGTATAAGAACCTAAAGCTGATGGCACAACTAACACTGGAGCTGTGGTCAAGGCAGTCTTGAGCTTCTGAAAGCTCGCCTCACACTCATCTGACCACCTGAAAGGAGCACCCTTCTGGGTCAATTTGGTCAAGGGTGATGCAATATATGAAAATCCCTGAACGAACCGATGGTAATAACCCACCAAACCAAGAAAGCTACGGATCTCTGTGGCTGAGCACGGTCTGGCAACTCTGGACTGCCTCTATCTTCTTTGGATCAACCTGAATACCCTCACTGGACACCACGTGCCCCAAGAACGCCACTGAACTGAGCCGGAACTCACACTTGAAGAACATTGCATAAGTCATCTCCTCCCTCAACAGCTGCAATATAACTCTCAAATGCTCAGCGTGCTCCTCCTGACTACGCGAGTACACCAGAATATCATCAATGAAAACAATAACAAACGAGTCGAGATAAGGCCGAAAACACGCTGTTCATCAAATGCATGAAGGTTGCTGGGGCATTGGTCAGCCCAAAAGACATCACAAGGAACTCATAATGACCATATCGGGTCCTTAAAAATGTCTTAAGAATGTCCGAGTCCCTGATCTTCAACTGGTGATACCCTGACCTGAGATCAATCTTGGAGAACACTCTCGCTCCCTGAAGCTGGTCAAATAAATCATCAATACGAGGCAAAGGATACTTGTTCTTGATTATGACTTTGTTCAACTGCCAGTAATAAATGCACATCCTCATCGTGCCATCCTTTTTCTTCACAAATAGAATAGGTGCACCCCAAGGCGACACACTAGGCCGAATAAACCACTTATCAAGGAGTTCCTGAAGCTGCTCCTTCAACTCCTTTAACTCCGCCGGCGCCGTACGACACGGTGGTATAGAAATGGGCTGAGAGCCCGGCACTAAGTCAATACCGAAGTCAATATCCCTGTCCAGCGGCATGCCCGGCAGGTCTGCAGGAAACACATCCAGAAAACCCCTTACTATCGGAACTGAATCTATGGAAGGAGTCTCTACACTGACATCCCTCACAACGACCAAATAAGAAAGACATCCCTTCCCAACCATCCGCTGGGCTTTCAAGAATGAAATCACCCTACTAGGAACATAATCTGTCGAACCTCGTCACTCAATCTGTGGCACCCCCAACATAGCTAACGTCACTGTCTTAGCATGACAGTCCAAAATAGCACGACACGGAGACAACCAATCATTGCCCAATATCACATCAAAATCGACCATACTAAGCAACAACAGGTCCACTCGGATCTCCAAACCCCCAATAGTCACCACACATGACCGATATACGCGTTCTACAACAACAATATCACCCACCGGAGTAGATACACGAGTAGATGAAAGAAGAGACTCGCGGGGCGTATCCAGATAATGAGGAAAATATGACAACACATATTAAAAAGTGAAACCAGGATCAAATAATACAGAGGCATCCCTGTGGCAAAAGGAGACAAATCCTGTGATCACAGCATCTGAAGCAATAACATCTGGTCTGGCTGGGAGTGCATAGAAATGGGCCTGACCACCACCTGATCGACCTCCCCCTCTGGGGCGTCCCCTAGCTTATTGTCCCTTACCCCTAGCTGACTGGGCAGGTGGTGAAGTAATTGGTGCTGAAGTCGATGGCCTAGAACTCTGCTGTGAAGTCCCACTCAACAACCTGGGGCAGTCTCTCTTGATATGAACAAGATCCCCACACTTGAAACAACCCCTCCTCTGACGGAATTGTTGCTCCTAATACCCTGTGGAACTACCCGTAGAAACCTTAGCAGACGAGGCATGATGAGAGCTCTGTGCTGGAAGGGCGGCACTGAGAGATAAGTGGCCCTAATGGTAATTGTGAGAACCGTGACCAGATGATCCACCACAGTGAACTGGGCGAGCTGACTGAGCATGTCTGAATGGACGGCCTCTATCATGCTGAAACTAACCTCCAGGAGGAACACCACCAAAACTACCAGATCCTCGAGGCCTCTTGGCCTCCCTCTCAACTCGCTCCTAGTGACGAACTGACTCTATCTCCTGATTAATGTCAACCACCTCCTCAAAAGAAGCACCATATACCCTCTCTAGTCATACGAATCCGTAACTATTACGAAAGTCCATCCATGAACCTCCTGATCCTCTCCTTATCTGTGGGAACCAACCAGATAGCATGACGGGCTAACTCTGATAACCTCATCTCATACTGCATCACAGACATATCATCCTGACGCAACTACTTAAATTGTCTGCGCAGCTCCTCTCTACGAGACTGCGGCACATACTTCTCCTGAAAGAGAATGGAGAACTGCTGCTAGGTAAGGGGCGTTGCACCAACAGCCCTACGCCTCTCATAAGCCTCCCACCAAGTAAAGGCAACTCCAAAAAACTAAAAAGTAGTGAACGAGACCCCACTGGTCTCCAGAATACCCGCCGTACGAAGAATCCTCTGATACCTATCCAAGAACCCTGGTATCCTCGCCCTTTGTACCACTGAAAGTCGGAGGCTAAAGTCTACCAAACCTCTCCAATCAACAATGCTCATCATCAAGCATGACTGGTACCACAAAATCCTGAGCAGGTACAACCGGCTGGGCTGGTGGTGCCTCTGGTGTTTGCAGTCCTTGAACAACCTGCTCGGGTGTACGAGCGGCGGGAGTCTTAGTGCCTCCCCCGACCTAGGAAGTAGCTGCTGTAGTAGAAACAGTGACCGCTTGAGCAAGGCTGGTGCACACGGTCAAGATCTGAGCTAAGATCTCCTGAAGACCGAGAATAACAATAGGCACAGTCGATGCCTGAGCTGGTCCTACTGGAGCATCCATAACTGGCACCTAATCATGAACTGGGGCGGCTGATGGATCTGTATGTGCTGCCCTAGCTGTTGTGCGGGCTACACCCCTGCCCCTACCACGGCCTCGACCGCGACCTCGGCCTCTAGTGGACCCAAAGGCTGGTACTACTGGTTGTCCGTCCTGACCGGTAGCACGTGTCCTCACCATCTGTGAGAGAATAGAATAACAGAAGTTTAGTCACCAGAATCAATAGATTCGCACGACAAGAATTCAAGAATGTGAAGTATTCCTAAAGGTTCTACAACCTCTCGAAGATAAGTACAGACGTTTCCGTCCCGATCCGCTAAACCTCTCATGACTCGTGAGACCTATGTAACCTAGGCTCTGATACCAACTTGTCACGACCCAAAACCAACCCAGTCGTGATGGCGCCTATCATGAAACTAGGCCACCCGACACATTCCCAAAATAATTCAACATTTCATTTAAAATTTAAATAACAACCTTTTTCATACTGAAAATTCCATAAAAGGCATAAAGTCAGAACCAAAATGCGGAAATAAAAGCCCGACCTCGGGTGTCACTAAGTCATGAGAAAATACTACAGCTGTTCCGAAGTATAACAACTACTAATATCTATAGGGAGATAGGAGGGAGAAGAGCAAGACTGCGATCGCCATGCAGCTACCTTGCTAACTCCAAAATATCCGCAGCGGATGAAAATCAATGCTCGCTAGCACGTCCAGTAACCCCTGGATCTGCACACAAGGTGCAGGGAGTAATGTGAGTACACCAACTTAGTAACTAATAAGGGTAAATAAAGACTGAGCAGTAGGAAACACATAGAATCCACATCATGAAATCTCAACATGCTTTCAAATCAATATATGAGTCAAATTATCTCGTTTTAAATCCAGTTTTCAGTAAAAAATCTTGTTGAAGATATTTTTCAATAGTTTCAATAGATACTCAATGCAAATGAGAGTAAAAGTGATGAACATCATAAACAGCCCCTCGGGCACAACATCACTCAGAACCAGCCCATCGGGCGTATCTCGTAACACTCACTCAGGGTACCTGCGCTCACTGGGGTGTGCAGACTCCGGAGGAACTCCTACAGCCCAAGCGCTATAATTCGCACAGACAACTCACGTGGTGCACGGACAACTCACGTGCTATAGTATCAATATCAGAATCCGCACGGACAACTCACGTACTATACTCTCAATATCCTCACAATACAGGCCCTCAGCCACACTCAGTCATAAAACCTCTCAAGCCACTCGGGCTATCAGTAAAACAGGATAATCAGCCCAAAATATCATTTTATGCATCAAAACGGAGTTGTAAAGACTGAGTTATGACATCAGTAAACACAACATTACTGAGTATAGATCGTAAATCAAAACAGTGAGAGTATAATAAGAAAAGGCCCCTAAGGGTCCAAACAGCTTTGGCATGAGGCAAAAATATGGCATTCAACCCAATTTATAGCAATTCTTTCTAAAACACACAAGTATCATATAGCTTTCAGTCAAATATGAAACTTTATAGTTGCTACGGGATGGACCAAGTCACAATCTCCAACGGTGCATGCCCACACGCCCGTCACCTAGCATGTTCATCACCTCAAGTAGTGAAACGGTGTGAAATCCGGGGTATCATACCCTCGGGACAAGATTTACAATCATTACTTAACTCAAACCAATCAAATCCCTACTTCGCGACGCCCTAGCCTCTGGAATCGACCTCCAAACATCCCGAGTCTGCCCAAAAGCATTACAATCAACATAGGCCAATGAACCAATTCCATACGAAAAATTATCAAATTATTCCAAAATCCCGAAATTCACCCAAACTCGACCCCCGAGCCCACGTCTCGGAATCTGACAAAAATCACAAAACTAGAAACTCATTTCACTCACGAGTCTATACATACCAAAATCATTAAATCCGACATCAAATGGTCCCTCAAATTCCAAGCCCTATTCCCTTCAATTTCATCCCTAATTTCTAATAATTTCATGCTTAAACAACTAAAAATCACCATAATCACGAGTGTTAGGCTCAATAAAGTTACCACAATGAAGAACCCCTTGATTCCCTCTTCAAAACTCCCCAAAAGCTCCAATCCTGTCTTCAAAAATGGAGGAAATAGGCAAAAATTTACGAAGAAACCCTTTTATACATTCTGCCTAGCATTTTCCGCATCCGCGGACCTTATCTCGCACCTGCGCAACCGCTTCTGCGGTCCAATCAACCGCACCTGCAGTTTTCACTTAAACTCCTAGGACCGCATTGGCGCCCCAGGAACCGCACCTGCGGGACCGCAGATGCGTCAATCGCACCGCATCTGTGGCTCCTCCTTCAGACTTCAAATTCCGCATCTATGGCTTCCCTACCGCATCTGCGACATCGCACCTGCGGTCCCCAATCCACAGGTGCGGAAATAACAGAAGCAGCAGCTTCAGCTGCACAAACTAAATTCCAACTCTTCCGTTGACCATCCGAATTCATCCCGAGGCCCTCGGGACCTCAACCAAAAATACCAACAAGTAATATATCACCATTCAAACTTATTCAAACTTTCGGAACACTCAAAACAGCATCAAAACACCAAATCACCCTCGGATTCAAGCTTAAGAACTTCCAAACTTCCGAATTCCCCAAATGATGCAGAAACCTATCAAACTTCATCCGAATGACCTGAAATTTTGCACACACATCACAAATGACACTATGGACCTACTCCAATTTCCAGAATTTCATTCCAACCCCGATATCAGAATTTCCACTACCGACCGAGAAATGCCAAATTTCTAATTTCGCCAATTCAATCCTAAATCTAAAACGGACCTCCAAATCACATTTCGAGCGCGCTCCCAAGTCCAAAATAACCTAAAGGAGCTAACTGAACCATCAAAATTCCCATCCGAGATCATTTGCAGATAAGTCAACATCCGATTGACTTTTCCAACTTAAGCCTACTCAAAAGAGACTAAGTGTCTTAATTCACTCCAATACCACACCAAACCCGAACCAACCAACACGATACGATGAAATACAACTGAAGAACACATAAAGAAGTAGAAATAGGGGAAGCGGGGCTATAACTCATGAAACGACCGGCCGGGTCGTTACAAAAAATTTCCTTAATGTTGATAATCGATGATGATTCTTGAAAGTTATAGGTGTGAGTATGAAGTATGAAATATGAAATACGGCCGACATGCAGAGAACGATATTACAATTGCGGCCACTAGTGCCAATAAAATGGAAAGATGTGTGAAAGATTATAAAATGAGCTAAAAATCCTTTAAATAATAGAAGTTTTGGGAGTATAGTTTAGTCATCGAGGAAGTGTAGGTTGAAATAACCTAATCCAAAACTATACGTGCCGGTGTAAGAGTGATTGAGGGGTAAATCCCCCTGTTGATGCGATGAGATTGTTTCACCTTATATGGGATGAGATTGATGTGTTGGGATATTTCCCCTTAAATGGGATGAGATAATTGTGAGCGAGATGTGATGTGATGTCAACCCACATGACATTATGGTGAGACGACTTCACCGTTCGAGCTGAGATCGGACGCCATGCCGGGCACATTGTGGTGTTATGATTAGATGTCTTGGGGTGAGATGGCTTAGCCGATCAGGCTTAGATTGGACTCTTTGCTAAAAGCACGGTGGTGTATCGGTACTAAAGATCTCCCAACTTAAAAATATTGAAACTTACATGAAATTTATCCTTCTCCTAACTTGACACTTTAATATTGTTTGAGGCTCTCATTGATTCCATGTTTCCTTCTGATTGAAGGTTACTCGTTCTATTGAGAGGGTGTTTAGTTTTACATACTAGTACTATTCCATATGTACTAACGTCCCCTTTTTCGGGGGCACTGCATCTTTAATGGATGTGGGTGGTTCCATAGCAGGCGGCATTGATCAGTGATAAAAGTACACTCTCTCCTCAGCTGGCTTGGTGAGCCTCACTTCATTTCGGGATCTTGTATCTCTTTTCCTACATGTATAGCGTTTTGAGGTATAGCCGGAGCCTTGTTGCCGGCACCATTATGCTACTCTTTTGTATCTATTAGAGGCTCCGTAGACATAGTGTGTGTTGTATCTTGTTTTGGGAAAGTTAAGCTATAGGTGTTGTATTTGTATAACATGTTTCCTCTCCTAAATTATTAATGTGTAATGTAATATTTTGGGAACTCTTGATGGAAGTTCAAATGGAAATGAAATCGGTGTTGTTCACGTAATCTTCTCTTTGTCTAATTAACGGAGTACGACTTCACTTTATTATGGGTAAGGTCGGGCAAATAGCATCTAATAAGCTTGCTTGAGTAGGGCGTGACAGCCTATAAGGACGACCCCTATTGCGGTGGCACTGACCTCCAGATGAAACACCGTAGAAACCACCCGAACCACGAGGCCTCTTGGCCTCCCTCCCCTCCTACTTCCGACTACGGACCTGCTCTAGCCACCGAGCAATATCAACTACCTCATTTAATCTAGCACCTGATGCAATCTCTCGAGTCATAACAAAGCATAGTCCATAGTTGAGGCCATCAATTAACCTCCTAATCCTCTCCCTCTCTATGGGAACCAACCAAGTCGTGTGACAAGCAAACTCTAAAAATCTCATCTCGTACTGGGTCACGGACATACCCTCCTGGCGTAGCTGCTCAAACTTCCTACGCAACTCCTACCTGCGGGTCGGTGGTACAAACTTCTCCAATAAGAGAACAGAGAACGTGTGCCATATAAGTGGTGCAGCATCAGCTGGCTTGCTCCGCTCATAGGCCTCCCACCATCTGAAGGCTGCCCTCGACAGCTAAAAAGTAGTAAATGAGACCGCGCTACTTTCCAGAATACCTGCTGTGCGAAGAATAAGCTGGAACCTATCCAAGAAGTCCTGAGCATGCTCTAACACAGCCCCACTGAATGATGGAAGCTTGAGCCACCCAAATATCTCTAGTCTCTTTTGCTCCTCATCACTCATAACAGGCACACCCGGGCCAGAGCAACACCAGCCGGTTGGGCTAGTAAGTGTCATGCCCCAACCTTGGGGAGCGCGAGCAACGCTCAACCGAGATGCCCCGATCAAGAAATCCTACTTGATGCCTTCTATCCAACCTTACCCCGGAACAATAAAAATCAATAACAAGAGATATACATGAGCATAGTAAAGTGCTCCACATTCTTTTCCCATTACTCAAAAGAAATTCATTTGTATAGGTATGTTGTATTATTTGTGACTTGTGTGTGCAATTTGTGACTTATGTGCAAAATTTGGTGTCATTCCGAGATGGTTTGGTAGGAATCGGATGCGCAGTTGCGAATTTAGAGATTCTTGTGTTCATTGTAACTTTCTATGTATTTTGGTGTCCAATTTGTGATTTTGATGTTATTTTAGTGTTTTGAGAATACGAGCGAGTTTATACGATATTTTTAGACTTATATGGATATTTGGTGTGGCCCTGGGGGCTCGGGTGGGTTTCAGAAGCATTTTAGAAATTTGCGCTTGTTCTCAACAGCTAGTGTGCTGGTGTTGTAGTTATCGCAAATGCGAGCACCAGTTTACATTTGCGAAATATACATCGCATTAGCGAAGGGGGCAGTTGGTGGTCGGCTTCGCATTTGCGAAGCCACCCTCGCAAATGCGAAGAGGGATTAGGCTGGGAGTTATTGCCTTTTGCGACCTTTTGGCCGCTTTTGCAAAGGGAACTAACTTCGCAAATGCGAAGTCAAGGTCGCATTTGCAACATTCCATGGATTTGTTAGGAATCTCATTTATGATGCACTTGTCGCATTTGCGGGGATCACATTTGCGAACCCCAGGTAGCATTTGCGACATCCGCAGCTGAACAAAAGGTTGGTATTTTGGGACTTAGTCTTATTTTATCATATTATAAGCCCTAGACTCAGTGGGAGGCGATTTTAGGAGGAGATTTTCATACCAAACCATTGGGTAAGTGATTTTTACTCAATTTTTGATTTTACAAGATGATTGTTCATGAATTTTAACATCAAAATCATGGGATTTGAAGAGAAATTTTGGGGATTTTTTACTATGTTTTGAAAACGAATTATATGAGATTTGAGAGTTGATTTAGACTTGGATTTGAACACCAAACACATATTTGGACTCGTGGGGGTATGGGTAACCATGATCTACCCCTTGACTCAGGTTTTGACCGGGCAAGCCCAGGGTTGACTTTTGTTGTCTTGGGAAAAGTGTAAAGATCATAACTTTATTAATTAAAATTGGTTTCTCTTGCATTGTTTGATATAATTAAGTCGTTTTTGTCGAGATTTGAGCTGGGTGGAGGTGAATTTTAATGGAAAAGCATTTTTAGAGTATTGAATTGGCCTAATTGAGGTAAGTATCTTGCCTAACTTTGTGTGGAGATTACCCCATAGGATTTGGTCTATTTGCACTACTTGTACTATGTGAAAAGACGTGTACACAAAGTGACAAGTGTGAACATGGTCTTATGTGTGGTAATTGACCAGATTAAACCTGCAGGTTATGAATATTCCTTTAATTGAATTTGATGTTATGTGAACCACATTTATTGTTAATTTACTTTCATAATCTTGTGTTATTGTTGTTATTCTTTTACTTATTATTGTTGAACCGTGGGCTATGTATTGTGTAACATTGGTATTGTTATTCAGGTGATGTTGTGACATATGTGCACGTGGTGTGCGGTTGGTTGTTGTGTTGTGACGGAGATGCGCATGCGGCGAGATAGGGGGGCTTATGCGAATGGTGCAAGTCGGGAAAATACTTCATTGTGATGCACATCCGACGAGATAAGGTGGCTTACTCGCTTGAAGCTATTTCGGGAAAAATGTTTTTAAAAATGTGAAACTCACACGGTGTCATAAGGATGATTTTGTGATTTTGATATGTAGCACATCAGAGTGACTCTTGTTGTTATTATTGTGTTGGAATGATTTATAACTTCTTGTGTGTGTCATGCATTCTATGTGATTTGTTGTGTTGTTTCCAATGTGCTAATTTGTGTCTCCATTATTACTTGATATTTTAGTTGCCAAGATGGATTTACTTGTGTGGAGTTATTATCTCATATTATGTTAACTTGTTGGTACCATACAAATTGAAATGTAGAAGTTGTTATCATGCTTTACTTTATTTGATTCTTGAAAAATTCCTCTTAAACATGTTATTGGTAACTGATATACGTGGTGGCACGAGGTCTCTGACGTGCGAGTGTCACTTATATTGTGGCATGAGGTATTTGTCGTGCACGTGTGACTTATGTATTGGCATGCAGTCTTTGTCGTGCGCGGGCGATTAATAATGTGGGCATGAGATGCCATATGTGTGTGATTTAATTTGATGATTTATTGTCGACAATGGACCTTTATTTGTCCTAAATTGTTATCACTTATTCTGATGAGATCCAGTAATTGCTTATATTATTCTTGTTGTTGTCGGTCCTTAGCATTTTGCACGTGTTATATCAGACTAGTCAGTGTCTTGACTTGAACCTCGTCACTACGCCACCGAGATTATTTTTTATACTTACTGGGTACCGACCATGATATACTTATACTGTACTTTCGCATATTATTTTTTGTAGATCCAGGTGTTGGAGGTAGCAGACCCAGGATGTGAGAGCTTATTTGTTCGCAAGGATTCAAGGTAGAGCTGTTTTGTTCGTCGCAATTCCTTGGAGTCCTTTCCTCGTATTTATATTGTCAATTCTCTATCTGAACTATATTGTAATTTGGGAAATTTTTATGTATTCAATTAGAGCTCGTGACTCTATACTACCTAGTCTTGGGGATTTGTTGTGATTAACACCGTGTTGTCTTGTATCACCTTTATTTCCGCATTTTTATTAAACTCTGTTTCGTAATATCATGTTTTATTGGATTAGCTCTAGTAAGCGATCGGCTTAACTAGTTATAGAGACTAGGTCCCATTACGATCCTTAAGATGAGATTTTGGGTCGTGACATCTATACCCTAAGGATAATTATTGAAATCACCGCACTCAACGAAGTCATGTAAGGTCATGAAATAATCTTTGTTTTGACCATAGAAATTAAGAAGGTGTTCACAAAATAAAGAACCGCTATCTTCACTGCATCATCATTTAACTCCCATTTCTTCTTCATAAAATAGTCTACTAGTTGGGTCTATGTGACAGATGTAGTTCCAAAATATTTTAAAATCAACCTATTCTCTTATGGGCTTTCTATACTTGTATCACCCTTACATTTCAGCCCAATAATGAGTGCAAATTCACCCAAACCCAAACGTAACCTAGAATCGCTCACTAAAAATTGCATCTCATGTTGTAGTTCCCTAGTAAGTAAATAGTGCATAACTCGAATCTGCACAATAACTGGTGGCAGATCCAAAAAATATCCAAAGCATGTTTTCCTACACTTCCGAAGTTGCTTCTTTGGTAACTTTTCTCTCAACTCACGAATGATGTTGTAGTTGGTATCCCATTCTATCTTTGGTTTGTAATCTATGTCCATCGGCACAAGGAAATGCCAACACTACAAAACATGTTCATATAAATAATTTCATTATAGAATTCACTTTAAAATGCAGCTAAAACAACCAAAAAATATTTCAACAACGATATGATACCAGTATGGCATATAACTATACCAATAGGGTATACAGTTCTACTGGTTAATTCCCGACAACTATATATGACTATACTACTATTACATAACACACATGCATAAAGAGAAAAATTAAAAAATAGTGTACCATATATTAATATAATAAAGTGTTTCAAGATATTGTACTATACTACTATTATTAAAGGAAAATCAAATAGTGTACCAATTAAATGCAGCTAATACAGCCAAAAAAGAATCCAACGAGCATATAATACACATAATCTATGTCCATAGGCAGAAGGAAATCCCAACACTACAAAAAATGTTCATATAAATAATTTCATAGTACAATTCACTTAAAATGCAACTAAAGAAACCAAAAAATGTTCCAACTACCATATGATACAAATATGGAATATAATTGTCACGACCCGAAACCCCAACCACGGGGTTGTGATGGCGCCTAACATCCACTTGCTAGGCAAGCCAACAATAGCTACACAGTATTCACTTTAATAATTAAAAAAATGCAAATTTAATAATAAGGTAAAGCTGTAAAACTCAAAAATATATACTAAACTCCAGACATGCTATCTAGTTTAATCCCGAAATCTGGTGTCTCAAGTGCATGAGCTACTAAACAAATACTACAACCAGGGTTTGAAATTAAAATACAACTGTGTGAATGAAATAACAATACAATATATATGTGTTACACCCCAAGTTTTCATACGTGAGAGTACGTCGTAAGTCATTGATGTAAGCTCGAAAATGAGATTATGTTTGGAAGCAAATAAAGTAAGTTAATCATGTTACCTTGGAGGTTACAAATATTTAAGATCATGAATAACAAGTACCAAAAGGTTTGGAAAGCTTAATCGCTAAACGAATTGAAGAAAATAAGTTTCGTCAAAAATCGACAAGTTTGGAATGTTATAACATATTCTTTTGGGGTGAGACTAGGGTGATTAACATGATGAGGAGGTTAATTTATGAGTTATTGTAGTTGTATGATAGTCGTGTGTTATGTTTTTAAGTCAAACGAGTTATGGAACAAAAGTTAGCAAAGGTCATCACAAGTTGCATTCATAATGTGCTGAAATTTAGGTCAAATGTAGATGCACTTTTCTCCCAATATACTTGGAATCAATGGATTATATACATATCAAATTGAAGATCTACGAGTCTAATTTCTAACGCATTAAACCGTTCTTCAATACGACATCGGAGTAGAGAGATATTCATGTTTTCGCGAGACCGCGCAAGCAGCTCCCAATGGGACCCACTTAGGCGGTGGTTGACCTACTTCAATTTATAAACGATTTGGACGCCTATTTTTCATTTATTTTCAACTCAACTTCGTCTCCAAACTTCTCCTAACCCTTCTAAACAGATTTCACAATAGTTTGAAGTGATTCCAAAGTGATTACACCATATTTCAACATCAAAACTTAGTTCTAGTGAAGAACAACACCTCTTTGAGGTTGTGTTGTCATTGAGGATTGTTGTGGGCTGTATTTGGATGAAATTCCAAGTTGTTGCCGCGGTATATGGTGAGTATAACAGCCTACTAGTGCTTAAGCTTGCTTGTATGTTGGTTAAGCTGTTAGGATGATAAACTACAAGATAGTACTTGGATTAGCTTAAGTCACTTCTATGGTGTTGTATTGCTATTGAGGGTTGTTGTGAGCTAAATATAACTTGGATTTCGACTTGAAGTTACTATAGGAGTTGTGTGTATTGTGTTCTTACATGTGTTTAAGGTTATCTTGATGTTGATTAAGTTAAATGGATGGAGTAGACATGAACTAGTGAATAAAGCTACTAATTGAAGATAGTTGGAGTTGAGGATTNTTTCAGAAGATAGGTAGTGGAATCCAAAAAGGGATAAATATTTACCGTTTTTATGGCTACCGTCCCTAGTAAAGAGAGAATAATAGACGACCCGAAGAGCCAGTGGATGGAGTAAGGGGAGTTAAAAGCGAAAAAATATTTTATTGAAGTTTTCAGAATAAGGTGATAAACAGAAGTATTAGTAGGAGAATAAGAAGAGAGTAAATAAAGTATTATGAGTAAGATGTGATAAATGATGATAACGGTAAATACAAAATATAGACACGATGATAGAGTCTACAGTCAAGTGAAGGAATAGACAAGAGGTGACAGGCCTTGAGACAATAAAAGAGTATAGGCAAAAGGGCTATATCCTCATACGAGAATTGAGTTGGTGACTCGAACATGATTACCTGAAGGAAAAAAAAAAATTAGACCCCCGTAGTAATAGAAATTAGTATGGTCTAGTAAACAAGATAGAACCGAACATGAATTAGGGACCGGAGGATTTGGTAATAGTCGACATCGTGAGAATTTCAGAGATCGTGTTCCAACAGTAATAGAATAGACAATAGACGAATAACCTTTAAAGGTCATTTAGGAAGACGCTTTCCTAAAACAAGCACTCTGAACAGAGTTAATATTAAGGGACTAACTGTGCCAGTTACACTAGGTGTCACCTTCGTGCGTAAGAAATTTAGTTATCCCTGGTACAGAAGGTTACCATAAGGCGATTAAGGTTCATTGATAATGTGAAAAGACGCCAAAGATGAAGAGGTGAAACATCTATAGGTAGATCGTCGTAGTACTAAATCTTAGTACTCCCCTAAAGGGGGGAATATGGTGTGATATGGTATTAAATCGGAATTAAGCGGTTCAGGTAACTATAGAATGGTAAAGGAAGAATGTGGTAAAAAGGAGAAAGGGATGATGTTGCATTTGTTCAGTTCCTACAGATATGTTGCGACTCCAGAACATTACACAAGCACGCCGTCGGAGAGAGGTAGTATGGGTTCCCATACCAAACGTTATTGATAAATAAGTGTGAATGAACACTTGATACATAAGGAGCCAGTACGAGTGGTAAGTTAAGACAAAGAAAATAACCCAAGAGAGATTATCATCTGAAAATTTTCAGATAGGAGTTGAGACCGTTAAAGGTACCATTTAAGTTTTATGAAAATAAGAGAGAGTGCCAATAAGGAGACAATTAAAGTTTGAGATTAAAAGTAACCCTACGAGCACAAGGGCATGAAGTTATGTAACTAAGGATTATTATAGGCAAGTAAGAACAACGAAAATTTCCTTCAGGTGTACGATATAACAAGCTCGCAACTTTACAAGAGCCAGAAGGTCTCTCTAAGTACTACAACGAAAGATTAGCTGCGGAAATAAGGAAGAAGGTCTCCACCTAAGCATAGTGAGCTAAAGAGTAAATGATCTTGTAACAACAGTCTCACTACAATATTGTATACACTCCATAAGAAAGTGGCACCTATCATGGCTAATGAATAGAAAAAAAAAAGCCATCAAAGGTGATGTTTGAGATCATATGAGGTACAGGAAATTACAATATTCGTGGGCAATAGGACAAGCCAAGTATTCGTGCAACAAGTGATAGAACGACCAGCAAAAGTTAATGCTTACATTTAAGGACAACTGAGAAGGCACGAAAGGAAATTTATGGTGCTAGCAAGTTAAAGGAAGGTTGCGAGTAGTATAAATAGATAAGTGTATCGTAAGGTAAAGTATCGCAGAGCAACAAGGTTTTAGGTAGATAGGAGTAAGGATGTGAAAAGGTGAGTGAGAAGGTGACGAGAATATGTATGTCCTTGGGATTAAACCCATCAAAACAAGGGAATGATGATTTCTATATATAATAAAAAGCTCGGTACAGCCTGAATGAACACAGAGGAGTCTAAGACTAGGAGCAATTAGAAGAGAGGAAATGTTGCCTCGTTAGTAGAATAAGGGTGTAATTGTGATAGATAAAAGGATGACATTTAGGCCTTTGATTGAGGAATGATTTAAAGAAAAGGGATTTTATGAATTGCACGGGATTGGAATACCCCCATAAGATGAATCATGCTAGGATGCAATGAAATACGGTTATTGAAGTATAGTATTATCCCTAGGTGGATCAGGAAAAATCACTTTAGATGTTCCCCGATAAGATGTGAGCCCTAGTGACAGTGTATTACGTAAGAGGTTGCAAGTTATCAGTGATAGATTATAGATCAACATTAAGGTGAATAAACAATAGATGGGTACAAGTTCCAAAGTACAAGATGAGATTTATTTGTTATTCTTAAGATGAATAATAATGAGGAAGCACTAAAGGACTTAGATTTATACACATAGGATAAGCAGCGAGAGAGTAACCTGGAGTTGGGTAGCAAACCTCGGTGATAATAAACCGAAGTAAGTTTTATGGTATAGTATAACCTACCTAGATGTAGTAAATCCATAAGGATAGATATACAAGGCTATGAAACAAGAGATAACAATAGTCTTAAGTTCGATAAAGTACCAAGCGAAAGATATCAGTACACCTATAGAAGCCTAGAGGGACAGCTTGTCATAATTCTATATATGTTCATAAAGTGAGGCTCAGAGATTGGCTAAAAGATGGAGGAAAAAGGGAAAAAGAGTCGCTAGACGCTCATACAAGAACACAGTCGTACATACTGCATGACATAAGGTAGCAAATGTTACGATGTTGGAAGAATTCCGACCACATGTCATGGCGTGACAATGAGGCCTAAAAGGGGGGAATGCCCAAGCGTTTAGATTTATTCACAAAATAGTTGCTTAGATGGCAAGATGAGCATTAAAGTATTCGTAAGAGCCATAGTTTATGAAACTGATAAGCGCATCAGTCAACATTCGAGGACGAATGTTCCAAAGGGGGGAATGATGTTATACCCCAAGTTTTCATACGTGAGAGTATGTCGTAAGTCATTGATGTAAGCTCGAAATGAGATTATGTTTGGAAGCAAATAAAGTAAGTTAATCATGTTACCTTGGAGGTTACAAATATTTAAGATCATGAATAACAAGTACCAAAAGGGTTGGAAAGCTTAGTCGCTAAACGAATTGAAGAAAATAAGTTTCGTCAAAAATCGACAAGTTTGGAATGTTATAAAGTATTCTTTTGGGGTGAGACTAGGGTGATTAACATGATGAGGAGGTTAATTTATGAGTTATTGTAGTCGTATGATAGTCGTGTGTTATGTTTTTAAGTCAAACGAGTTATGGAACAAAAGTTAGCAAAGGTCATCACAAGTTGCATTCATAATGTGCTGAAATTTAGGTCAAATGTAGATGCACTTTTCTCCCAATATACTTGGAATCAATGGATGATATATATATCGAATTGAAGATCTACGAGTCTAATTTCCAACGCATTAAACCGTTCTTCAATACGACATCGGAGTAGAGAGATATTCGTGTTTTCGCGAGACCGCGCAAGCAGCTCCCAATGGGACCCACTTAGGCGGTGGTTGACCTACTTCAATTTATAAACGATTTGGACGCCTATTTTTCATTTATTTTCAACTCAACTTCGTCTCCAAACTTCTCCTAACCCTTCTAAACAGATTCCACAAGGGTTTGAAGTGATTCCAAAGTGATTACACCATATTCCAACATCAAAACTTAGTTCTAGTGAAGAACAACACCTCTTTGAGGTTGTGTTGTCATTGAGGATTGTTGTGGGCTGTATTTGGATGAAATTCCAAGTTGTTGCCGCTTTATAAGGTGAGTATAACAGCCTACTAAGTGCTTAAGCTTGCTTGTATGTTGGTTAAGCTGTTAGGATGATAAACTACAAGATAGTACTTGGATTAGCTTAAGTCACTTCTATGGTGTTGTATTGCTATTGAGGGTTGTTGTGAGCTAAATATAACTTGGATTTCGACTTGAAGTTACTATAGGAGTTGTGTGTATTGTGTTCTTGCATGTGTTTAAGGTTATCTTGATGTTGATTAAGTTAAATGGATGGAGTAGACATGAACTAGTGAATAAAGCTACTAATTGAAGATAGTTGGAGTTGAGGATTGTTTCCTTTGTTATAAATATATGGTATAAGGATGGAATCATTGATGAATGACTTCATTATCATGTTAATGATAGTTTTAAATTAATGTAAGAAGTCTATAAGGGGTGATATGGGTTATACGGATTCCAATCGGAGCTTGCCGCTCGTCGTGAAGTAGTTGTGACTTGTTGTTGTTATATGGTGTCTTGTTATTGATATTTATAGGTTGCTGGACTTCCCTGGCTGTTGTTGTTGGTACATGGTATTGGAGGAGGCCCTTGTTACAAGGGAGATGCTGCCCAAATTTACGTAGACGAGCTACTAGCTTAAGTTACAGACTTAGCCTTTGCTCAACACTGATTTTGAATCTCCTTATGCTATGATAGATCGAGTTGACTTGTTTGAAGAGTTGCTTAAAAGGTATTAAGGACTCAACATATTTAAGGTCTGTTAAGGCTCTTCCTTCATTCTTTTGGCATGATCTAAAGTGAAACGAACATAAACGATACGCTATTTCATAATGAATCTACTCCTAGCAACTAAGGTTGTCCATGTTATTCTTTCCTTACAAAGTTATTCCAAGAAAGTGTATATGATTCTTAAGTCCTAGTGAAGTTAATATTGATGGTATGATGTCCATAATGTTAATCGATGGTGCAATGACCTTATGTCACTCCAAAAGGTTTAGAACGTGACTCCATGAGTCCAGCATGCATTATATATGTATCTATTTTACTCTACCGAGCCGCGCTATAGTCGGCCGGGTATGGCACCTATTGTGCAACCACTGATCAGTTGGGTTTACCGAGCTCCACGTGGCCGGGTACGTTTTTACCGAGTCCTCTTTGAGGCCGGGTATGATATGATAATGATGATGCCCACAGAGGCGTATGTTTTTAAAAGTTTATGTATATATATGTATTATGCATTTCATGTCAGTAGCCCCCAGAGGCACTCAGATGTTACAGGTTGTATCTCCTCTGTCTCTCTTTACATTACTGTTCTTATTTATGCTTTCCTGCCTTACATACTCGGTACTTTATTCGTACTGACGTCCCTTTTGCCTGGGGACGCTGCGTTTCATGCCCGCAGGTCCCGATAGACAGGTTGACATTCCTCCTAGTAGGCTATCAGCTCAGCGCAGGTGTTGGTGTACTCCACTTGCTCCGGAGTTGCCTATTTGGTCAGTATGCTTTGGATATGTATTGATTGGTATGGCGGGGCCCTGTCCCGACCTTTATGATATTAGGTACTCTTAGAGGCTTGTAGATAGATGTCAGGTGTATGGATACTTGTATGGCCTTTTCGGCTTATGTTTTGAGTTTACAAATGGCCATGTCGGCCTTATAGGCCCATATGTCACATGTATAAGTTTGCATATCATGGTGGGTCGTCAGATGTTGAGTATTCCCCTATGTTTCATTCTTGTTATCTCATGACGAGTTTTCTAGCTCATTTACCATGATAGTATGATAAAAAAGATATGTTATGTTGGTACTCGGTTGAGTAAGGCACCGGGTGCTCGTCGCGGCCCATCCGGTTTGGGTCGTGACAATATGAAGGGGACTTCAGGGTTTGAAAACGATGTGCAGCTCTACCTCAAGTCTCCAAATGAATAGTAGTCAGAGAACGCCTCCACTAAACGTTGTTTGGACCAACATCAGTATCTGCACAAGAAGTGCAGAAGTGTAGTATGAGTATACTAGACCCCATGTACTCTGTAAGTGCCGAGCCTAACCTCGACGAAATAGTGACGAGGCTATAACAAGGCACTCACTACAAACCTGTACGAGTATAAGAAAAAGTAATAACATAAATAGAGGAAACAATGGTAGACATAAAATCTGGAACAATAAATATATAACAAAGGGCCCAGAATATCATCTATGCTCAAGTTCTACAACAACCCTAATACAGAACCAACATTTACAAACACTCATAGTATGTCTTCTCCATTGCGGCGCGCAACCCGATCCACACATCTCACATCAATACCAATATTGTTGGCGCATGCAATCCGATCCGAAACAATATCTTAATATCCGTTACGGCGTGCAATCCGATCCTAAATAATAATATCAGCACCCGTTGCGTTGTGCAACCCGATCCCAAATAATAACATCAATAACCATTGCAGCGCGCAACCCGATCCCAAACAACTATATCGATACTACAAACAACTACGACGTAACTCTCGACATAAGAGAAAGGAATCCAAGCAAGTAAATAAGTCTAAGGCAAATCAATATAACAAATCGCGTAAAATAGAAGCAAGTGAAGGCAAATAGATAATTAAAGGCTTAGAACAAGTAAAAACGGATGATAAGTAAAGGCATAGGTATATAGACATACAACAAAATAGAGCATGAAACAAGGAAGAATGAATTTAACAAATAAGAACAAGTAACAGTGAAGGCATGATACAAATAGTAGCACAGAGTAAAAGAAGGCATGGTGAAGTTTAAATACATAGTTAAAAGTCCACCCCGCATGCTTAACCCATGACATATATACACTCGTCGCCTTGCATATACATCATCCCCCACACATAAATCAAGTAGAAAATAGACCAATCAAGTCATAATTCCTTTAAGTCAAGGTTAACCACAACACTTACCTCTTTCCGCAACAAATTCAACAATCAACCACAGATCGTCCTTTGAAACAGGCCTCCAAACCAACAGAATCTAGCTAACTATCAATCAAACAATCCAAAATAAGCTTCAGAAACTACCCACAAATGAAAAGGGTTTAATTTTTATCATTTTTAAAAAAAGTCAACAAAATTTAACCCCGGGACCGCTTGGTCAAAATCCGAGATTCAAACCAAAAACTGATTACCCATTCTCCCTGAGCCCAGATATGTGATTTGTTCTGGAATTTGACCTTAATTTGAGGTCTAAATCTCAATTTTACACAATTCCTAAATGTAATGACCCGGCCACTCGTTTTGAGTATCTTAGCCTCGATTATCCTATTTGGTGCTTTGCATATGTGTATTTCTGGTTATGCAACTTGCTGTGTAGATTGATGTGATTTCGGGAGAGGTTTGATGTGATTTGGGACACTCATTCCTTTCTTTAAAGGTTTAGTTGTAAGAGTTGATCGGAGCTTGAGTTTGTGTAGACGACTTCCGAATGGTATTTTGATGGCTCTAATAGCTACGTATGATAATTTTTGCTTAGGCGTATGTCCGGATGGGAATTTGGAGGTCCGTAGGTTATTTTATCTTGAATCGGTGAAAGTTGGAAAGTTATAGGTTTGAAAAGTTGATAGGTTTGGCCGAGGGTTGACGTTATTCATAACTGTCACGACCCAATTTCCATACCCGGTCGTGATGGCGCCTCTCGTGAAGACAATGCCAGCCAACTAACCCAATCCGTTTCTTTAACAATTATTAAACATAAATATATAGATAAATATAGCTTGACGATAATAATAACCAGTATGTACAACCCAACACAACCCGACCGGAGTGTCACAAGTCACGAGCATCTAAAGAAACCTGAACACAACTACAGGGCCAATAATAATATATAAGGAAAAATCCTTGAAATCAAAAGACAACATCCGGTGCCGCGAACGCTAGCGGTCACCTTACTCAGCTACAATAGCCATACCTTCAATCAGCTAATAACCCGCTACCGGTGAACATACCTGCAACTGCNCAACAAGAAACGGTCTGAACATACTCAAATCATGACAATTGACTCAAACGAAGAGCTGTACCTCAAGCTCATCAGTACCATCACAACACAAGGCTGAGACCCCGTCTCACATCATAGAAATAGAATGCCTGAATCTACCTCGAAGGGTCATAACTCCACGTAGCCTCGTTACGATGCGCGATCATATCCAAACACTGCTACACATGAAGCACCTCAATACACTGTGATCAAAATCCGACAGCTACACACAATTTGATGTCTGAAACCAAAGCAATTCATTACCCCCAACAGTGAAGCAAGTAATATACACCATTCAATCCTGAAAGGACACAACCGACGCGCTATTCGCCGAGCAACACCCAATACGGACTTTCCTCAGAAACCAGGAAGCAAGGTATATAAGGTAACATATGGAAAACTATTCTCAACATCACACTGTTGCGGCGTGCAACCCGATCCAGATAACATACCCGTGGCGGCGTGCCACGCGATCCACACAAATATCTCACATAGGGAGATGGACATCGAACCAAATTTGTTCATTGTAACAAAATACCGAGTATCGGTCGTAAGCATACTGAGTGCATAATGGTATCTACATATAGCGTTGTAAGCTACAAAACTCAAACACAACTGAGGTCCCCCCTTCAACTTCCACTATGAATCTCGATAGCACCGCACTATATGTCCCCACAGTCCGAAAATCATAACGCCTCACTGCACAGAAAAAGAAACAACTCATAGATCTTCCCAAATCACCAACCAGTTCAAGAACAATCGAATCAACCTATCCCTCAGCAATACAGCTCGGGGCTAACCAAAGCTAACTCAAGCTAAATATGTAGCCACATTGGCCTGCCAACGAACTCAATACCAAGAAGCCTGAAGCTGCTCCTTCTACTACTATGACTCCTGCCAGAGCCGTACAATACGGTGCCCGGCACCAAATAAATACCGAAATCCACAATCTCACCCGGCGACATGCCCGGCCATAAGAAATGCATCCGAAAAATCAATACCGGAACTAAATCAATGGTAGAACCTCTGCACTGACGTCCGCCACGAAGGCCCAATTAAGAAAAGCAATCCTTCCCAGCCGTCCGCTGGCCTTTGGAATGCAACACACTCTGCTATAACATAATCCGATGCACCTCGCCACGCAGCCTGTGGCATTTTCCGACATAGTCCATGGCACAGTAGTCTCGAATAACCCAACACTGAGACAACCAGTCTACATCTCAACATCATATCCAAAATCTAACATACCAACGAAGAAAGATTCGCTCGGGCCGCTAACGGTATCGATACACACGGTTTACAACCACTGCATAGCTGGAACATGAGAACTCCCAGTCTCCGACTCCGTATAGCACACGAATCACTGAACCTGATCCCAGATTCCACCGTATGAACACATATCACACTTCACGTACCCAATCATTCCACGAAAGATGTTCTAAAATTCCCCTGTGCCATCAACCACACTCAGATATCAGCAGTCGATCAAGCATGAAACACCACCATACTAACGTAGCATCCTCAGCTTACATCACCTTGCCCTTTTTACTGAACATATACCCCCGTCAAATCACTAGAATAGCAATACCATTTCCTTAATCGTCTGAAGATCAATTCTTTAATCACCTACAGCTGCCCGTGCTGCTTATGAATTAATGACTTTCCATTCTTAGTTGAACTGAATCCTCGAACACGCAAATCTCAATTCTTCACCACATACCGCGTATACCATCACCCACTAGGATAACACGAGAACTCCATCTCCCTTTTTCCTAACCACCAACATCTATGTACTCCATTAGTCAAGAACTCTTCATTCAATCCCATCTAGAAGAGAAATCATTACACATTCCATGCTTCGCATGCCCATAGACTATATATACGTCTCTAAACCACGGTAACACTCATCAAGAACTCTCTTCCAATTCCATTGCACAAGCTAAACTGCCAGGACTGAATCCTTCTACCCGAACCAAGCCAAGCAAGCTGTCAGAACTCAAGAGCCTTGCTGCACAATACCTGTAAAAGTCCATTGCCTCGAACACATACGAAGAATTAATCATATCCTTACCATACCGATTCGGTCTACTATCAAGCTATTCCATCTATCTAATTTCCCTTTTGATTCATCATCCACTTGATATTTCTCCCTCGTTGTAGCATCACAATGCCTCAATCCAAGCTTACCACACGAGACTCGGACATAAGACCACACTGTCTAAGACCCATAGGCCACTGAATACTCTCTCAATTGTTTCCCAGAAATACCACATTCCCGAATACTTTACTCTGAAGAACTTTCTGCGAGTCTAAATTCGCTTCCTTTACTTTCCAGGTACCGAAACATAGGATCCCTTAATCAACATAAAATACCACAAGTCTTGACATTTTCTATTGAAAACACTGTCTTTAGTCGCATACACAGCCTTAAAACACCTGAGTGTTACCTGTAGATTCTTGAACACATTAAAACCATTCTCGAGAGTCATTCACTCTTATTCATCTACAACTTACCTGATTTAATGAACAGAACCACTCGTGCTTTATTGTCACTCCGATACCCGTAAAAATGAGACCCCGCAATCCCC
>NC_031999.1:19253868-19315156 GCF_001879085.1 Nicotiana attenuata
TGGCGGTCACCTTACTCAGCTACAATAGCCATACCTTCAATCAGCTAATAACCCGCTACCGGGTGAACAATACCTGCAACTGCACGGAGGTGCAGGGAGTAAAGTGAGTACTTCCAACTCAGTGAGTAATAAGAGTAAATAATAACTGAGAGGCAAGAAATCACGTAAGAGCACTCCATCATGCTATATAGGACAGTACCACTCTTTGAGAAAATAGTAAGACCGTAAAGAATCCTTGAGAAAATATCTGGCTCAGTTTAAAAACCTCTTTTGAAAATATCCTTTTACAACAGTCAAGCAAATGAATGCGTATTCAGATAATGCAAGTCCGCACATAAGTCAGCCCCTCGGGCACAGCACTCCACTAACAATTAACACCAGGGCGTCTGGTAAACAGTACAAGCAATAGCATGGATGCCAATGATATGAGAGTGCTAAATGTCATGACACGTAGTACAAACAGGAACCGATGCATGAATGCAATGCAATGCACATGACCGCTGCGGCATGCAGCCCGATCCATTTGGGTACCCGCGCTCACTGTGGGGGTTCAGACTCCGGAGGGGCTCCTACAGCCCAAGCGCAATATCATCATAGCATCGCTACGGCGTGCAGCCCGATCCATCCTCAGTCCAGAAACATGCAAATGAGCCACTCGGGCAATGTCAAGTAATAGCTTTTAACTCAAAACATCAGAAAAATTCAATTTAAGTCTTTAAACTTTAGCAATATGACTGCACATTTCAAAACAGGGTTTAACTCAGGACTGAAATCATTTAATATGCTAAGTGTCATGAAAACAGTGATAATAATCCCTAAAGGATTCAAATAATCGGCACGAAGCCCAAAACATGGCAATCAACCCAAATCACGATAGCATCAAGTAGGTTTCAGTCAATTACGCAGTAAAATCAACAATCGGGACGGACCAAGTCACAATCCCCAACGGTGCTCTACCCCACGCTCATACCTGGCGTGCAAGTCACCACAATACAGCACTATGATGTGCAAATCCGGGGTTTCAAACCCTCAGGATATCATTTACAAGTATTACTCACCTCGAACCGGCGAAATCCCTAGCTCGCGACGCCTTTGCCCCTCAAATCGGCCTCCACGCGCGTCGAATCTAACCAAAATCAGAGCGAATACGTCACAATATGCTAAGGGAACAATACCCAATCGAAAACAATCAAAAATTAGCAAGAATCTCGAAACTAGCAAAACCCGAGCCCCGGGCCCGCTTCTCGAAAAATTATGAAACTTACATTACCGGATTCCTCGTCTCGCCATGACTCCATAAATACCAAGAACTCCCAAATCCGAGCTCAAATGACCTACCAAATCCCAATTTGAAAATATAAAAACTCAAGCCCTAGCTCTTCCAATTTTTACTCCAATTTTCATGAATTAAAGGTTGATTCTTCAATAAAATGACGTTTCTAGGTCACGAGACTTACCTCCAATCAATTCCCGTCAAAATCCTCTTCAATTTCTACCAAAAAGCTCTTAAGGTGGTCAACAATGGAGGAAATAATGAATGGGGTCGCGGATGAAATAATATAAAAAGCCCTCTGGACGCCCAGGTTTTACCTTACGCGAACGCGGTCAACACCCCCGCGTTCGCAATGAACAAATTCCGGTGACCACAAATTACCTCTACGCGGACGCGACTCCAGGTCCGCGAACGCGATGCTCCAACTCACCCTCTTACGCGAACGCGTTCGACCAACCGCGAACGCGATGCACAAACCAGGCGAACGCGAAGCAGCCCTGGCGAACGCGATGATCTGCACAACTCCTCATCGCGAACGCGCTCCTAAGGCAGCAAACGCGAAGGCCATTTTCTAGGCCTCTCAAATTTACTCTACGCGTTCGCGACACACCCCAGGCGAACGCGATGAACAACACTTCTGCAACAACACAGCTGAAAACCTGCAATACTATAAGACCAGAAATGGTCCGATTGACCACCCGAAATCACCCTGAGGCCCCCGGGACCTCAACCAAAAGCACCAACTTATCCCATAACATCACTCAAACTTGTTCCAATCATCAAAACACATCAAACAACGCTAAAACCATCAAATCTCATCGAATTCAAGCCTAAGTTCTTCAAAAACTTCCGAAATGCACTTCCGATCAAAAACCCGACCAAACGATGTCCGAATGACCTGAAATTTTACACACATATCCAAAATCACCTAACGAAGCTACAACAACTCTCGGAATTCCATTCCGACCCTCAGATCAAAATCTCACCTATCAACCGGAGTTTGCCAAAATACTAACTTCGCCAATTCAAGCCTAATTCTACACCGGACCTCCAAAATCAATTCCGACCACGCTCCTAAGTCACAAATCATCCCCCGAAGCTAACCGAATCACCGGAAATCACATCCGAACCTTCTAACTCATAAGTCACGTCCGGTTGACTTTTCTAACTTAAGCCTTCCTTAAAGAGACTAAGTGTCTCATTTCTTATCAAAACCAATCCAAATCAACTCTCACACACCACATACCGATAACGAAACGTGAAGAAGCAATAAACGGGGAAAACGGAGCAGTAACACATGAGATGACGGGTCGGGTCATCACATCCTCCCCAACTTAAACAAACGCTCGTCCTCGAGCGTAAGAGTTGTACTAGAAGCCAACCAACAGCTGAATAACCTTACCACGCATATACCTGGGGTGATCCCACGTCACCCTATCTCACATAGGTCCGATAATACATCATAGCTGAAATTTCACAGTCCATCAAGACCATAAACCGTAGAACCACATTGCACTGCCCGAAATCATACACATGATCAGAACCTCACATCTATACCCAGAATAAACCCGAACCAGCTGTAATAACCTATACCTGCAACCTCAGGTGAAATCATATGATATACCACATAATCCAAACACTCGAAATGATAGCCTCTATTTACAGCAGTTGCCCATAATAACCAAATACCGATATAAAACCTTTTATTAGCTAAAGTCTTATTCCAACACTTCCATATACTGCCAACAACAAATGAAACACGCGATAAATCGTAACTATTCCTCAGATCCACCATTCATTAAGCCACTTCCCTTTGACTAATATCACAACAGATTTCTGGGCCATACCTTGATATTATCTCTCTAACAAGCTGCAATCAATTCTGTTCGTATTCATTAATGACTCTAACGATCACCTCGAATCCAACACACCACTCTGGTGATATGATACCTCAACACAGGCCTAAGCCACAACTTGCATAATACGCGTACCAACAAGAAACGACCTGAATATACTCAAATCATGAAAATAACTCAAACAAAAGAGCTGTACTTCAAGCTCATCAGTATCATCACAACACAAGGCTGAGACCCCGTCTCACATCATAGAAATAGAACACCTGAATCTACCCTGAAAGGTCATAACTCAACGCAGCCTCGCTACAATGCGCGATCCTATCCAAACACTGTTACACATGGAGCACCTTAAGACACTGTGATCAAAATTCGACAGCCACACACAATTTGATGTCTGAAACCAAGGCAATTCATTGCACCCACGGTGGAATAAACAACATATGACACGCCACCTGATAGGTATAACCCACACTCCATTTACCGAGCAACATCCGATTACTCTTCCCGCTCGACTTCCACTATGAATTCCCAATAGATCTGCACCATGTGTGCCCATAACCAACAAATCATAACGCCTCACAGCACAGAAAAAACAACTCATAGATCTCCCTAGACTACTAACAAGTTCAATAACGATCGAATNAACACACTCTGCTATAACATAATCCGATGCACCTCGCCACGCAGCCTGTGGCATTTTCCGACATAGTCCATGGCACAGTAGTCTCGAATAACCCAACACTGAGACAACCAGTCTACATCTCAACATCATATCCAAAATCTAACATACCAACAAAGAAAGATCCGCTCGGGCCGCTAACGGTATCGATACACACGATTTACAACCACTGCATAGTCGGAACATGAGAACTCCCAGTCTCCGACTCCGTATAGCACACGAATCACTGAACCTGATCCCAGATTCCACTGTATGAACACATATCACACTTCACGTACCCAATTATTCCATGAAAGATGTTCTAAAATTCCCCTGTGCCATCAACCACACTCAGATATCAGCAGTCGATCAAGCATGAAACACCGCCATACTAACGTAGCATCCTCAGCTTACATCACCTTGCCCTTTTTACTGAACATATACCCCCGTCAAATCACTAGAATAGCAATACCATTTCCTTAATCGTCTGAAGATCAATTCTTTAATCACCTGCAGCTGCCCGTGCTGCTTATGAATTAATGACTTTCCATTCTTAGTTGAACTGAATCCTCGAACACGCAAATCTCAATTCTTCACCACATACCGCGTATACCATCACCCACTAGGATAACACGAGAACTCCATCTCCCTTTTTCCTAACCACCAACATCTATGTACTCCATTAGTCAAGAACTCTTCATTCAATCCCATCTAGAAGAGAAATCATTACACATTCCATGCTTCGCATGCCCATAGACTATATATACGTCTCTAAACCACGGTAACACTCATCAAGAACTCTCTTCCAATTCCATTGCACAAGCTAAACTGCCAGGACTGAATCCTTCTACCCGAACCAAGCCAAGCAAGCTGTCAGAACTCAAGAGCCTTGCTGCACAATACCTGTAAAAGTCCATTGCCTCGAACACATACGAAGAATTAATCATATCCTTACCATACCGATTCGGTCTACTATCAAGCTATTCCATCTATCTAATTTCCCTTTTGATTCATCATCCACTTGATATTTCTCCCTCGTTGTAGCATCACAATGCCTCAATCCAAGATTACCACACGAGACTCGGACATAAGACCACACTGTCTAAGACCCATAGGCCACTGAATACTCTCTCAATTGTTTCCCAGAAATACCACATTCCCGAATACTTTACTCTGAAGAACTTTCTGCGAGTCTAAATTCGCTTCCTTTACTTTCCAGGTACCGACACATAGGATCCCATGATCAACATAAAAATACCACAAGTCTTGACATTTTCTATTGAAAACACTGTCTTTAGTCACATACACCACCTTAAAACACCTGAGTGCTACATGTAGATTCTTGAACACATTAAAGCCATTCTCGAGAGTCATTCACTCTTATTCATCTACAACTTACCTGATTTAATGAACAGAACCACTCGTGCTTTATTGTCACTCCGATACCGTAAAATGAGACCTGCATCCCAATACAACCAAGCAACTTCCTGCTCTATGCACCGAGCATTCTTTACCAACAACGACTCTAGACATTCCGTAATTCTCATACTCTATGGAACATAATATAACCTTTGTCGAAATTTTTTCTTCACTCATGCCATCCTCTGCTCAATTTCTGCAACTAGAACTGATTTGCCAGCATACCTCGAAACGGAACCAACATAGCACATAACCGTACGATTAGCTAATCAACAGCAACCTCCCCAACTTGGCTCAAAGCCATATATCAAGACACACTCGATAACCCATAATACTTTTACTCTAATGATGTCACAATATCATAGCGAGATTAAACTCAAATCATCTATAAGTTTTGTGAAAGCACAGATCATCTAGCACTGAAATCCTCTACAAATCTCGCATTCATCCCCATACCAGTTGAGTCCACTCCCTTGAGCGACCCGAATTTATCAAATTTCAACACGTACTCTTCAATTACACATGAGATCTTTCTAGCATACACATAGGGACCATGCCACTTAAGAACACTCCACAGGAGATGACCCCTGTTTCGCCTCAATTTAGTACTTCAGCATACCTTTCACCATCATATACGTTACTCAGTCATTAGTCTTCCTGAGTCCGAACTCATACCGCCGCATGCAATGCACTTCACTTCCCAACTAGGAGGTACGACAATGTTCTTCACGCGCCCATAATTCGGGATACACATCAATCCACAATAGGAGTCGAATCACTTAACAGTTCATCTATTATCCTGCAGACTTCTTCGTCACTACCAAGTCATATAATTACATCTCGCAGTACTAACATACTCATCACATGAATACCAAACCGCCATTCCGGCTAATAGGGGCAATACTGAACATATAAGTTCAAAACACTTGCTCACACAATCAGCACCTCGATGCTCAAGCCATAGGCAAGGATCCGGCCTCAAGTCCTCCAGACTGGCCAAACATACTCACGAAGATCACATCTCGCCCCTCGATCGGGGAATCACAAACCATCAAGGCACATATAATACTGAGCGCTCACGTGCGCATACAGACGTGTGGAAGGAATTTCAAGAGTTATATCTCAAGCTGAATCAAGTACGCACGATAAGAATTCCAAGGATGGGAAGTTTTCCTAAAGGTTCTGCAGCCTCTCGAGGACAAATACAGACGTCTCCGTACCGATCCGCGAGACTCTACTAAACCTCCTCATGACTCGTGAGACCGAGTAACCTAGGCTCTGATATCAACTTGTCACGACCCAATTTCCATACCCCGGTCGTGAAGGCGCCTCTCGTGAAGACAAGGCCAGCCAACTAACCCAATCCGTTTCTTTAACAATTATTAAACATAAATGTATAGATAAATATAGCTTGACGACAATAATAACCAGTATGTACAACCCAACACAACCCGACCGGAGTGTCACAAGTCACGAGCATCTAAAGAAACCTGAAAACAACTACAAGGCCAATAATAATATATAAGGAAAAATCCTGGAAATCAAAAGACAACATCCGGTGCCGGGAACGCTGGCGGTCACCTTACTCAGCTACAATAGCCATACATTCAATCAGCTAATAACCCGCTACCGGGTGAACAATACCTACAACTGCATGCGAGATGCAGGGAGTAAAGTGAGTACTTCCAACTCAGTAAGTAATAAGTGTAAATAATAACTGAGAGGCAAGAAATCACGTAAGAGCACTCCATCGTGCTATATAGGACAGTACCACTCTTTGAGAAAATAGTAAAAATCGTGAAAAATCCTTTAGAAAATATCTGGCTCAGTTTAAAACCTCTTTTGAAAACATCCTTTTCCAACAGTCAAGCAAATGAACGCGTAATCAGATAGTGCAAGTCCGCACATAAGTCAGCCCCCTCGGGCACAGCACTCCACAAACAGTTAACACCAGGGCGTCTGGTAAACAGTACAAGCAATAGCATGGATGCCAATGATATGAGAGTGCTAAATGTCATGACACGTAGTACAAACAGGAACCAATGCATGAATGCAATGCAATGCATATGACCGCTGCGGCGCGCAGCCCGATCCATTTGGGTACCCGCGCTCACTGTGGGGGTTCAGACTCCGAAGGGGCTCCTACAGCACAAGCGCAATGTCAATATCACACCGCTGCGGCGCGCAGCCCGATCCATCCTCAGCCCGGAAATGCACATAAGCCCCTTGGGCAATAGTGAAATAACAGTCTCAACTCAAAACGTCAGTAAAATATCATTTAGGTTTTCAAATCTTAGAAAGATAGCTAAGTTTGCGAAACAGTATTTTAAATCTTGGACTGTGATAAAATAATATGCAAAGTAATGTAAAAATAGTGATATCGATCCCTGAAGGATTCAAACAATTGGCACGAAGCCCAAATATAGCAATCAACCCAAATAATGATGATAACAAGTAGTTTCAGTCAATTACGCAATAAAACCAACAACCGGGACGGACTAAGTCAAAATCCCCAACGGTGCTCTACCCCACGCTCATACCTGGCGTGCAAGTCACCACAATACAGCACTATGATGTGCAAATCCGGGGTTTCAAACCCTCAGGATATCATTTACAAGTATTACTCACCTCGAACCGGCGAAATCCCTAGCTCGCGACGCCTTTGCCCCTCAAATCGGCCTCCACGCGCGTCGAATCTAACCAAAATCAGAGCGAATACGTCACAATATGCTAAGGGAATAATACCCAATCGAAAACAATCGAAAATTAGCAAGAATCTCGAAAATAGCAAGAACTCCCAAATCCGAGCTGAAATGACCTACCAAATCCCAATTTGAAAATATAAAAACTCAAGCCCTAGCTCTTCCAATTTTTACTCCAATTTCCATGAATAAAAGGTTGATTCTTCAATAAAATGACGTCTCTAGGTCACGAGACTTACCTCTAATCAATTCCCGTCAAAATCCTCTTCAATTTCTACCAAAAAGCTCTTAAGGTGGTCAACAATGGAGGAAATAATGAATGGGGTCGCGGATGAAATAATATAAAAAGTCCTCTGGACGCGCAGGTTTTACCTTACGCAAACGCGGTCAACACCCTCGCGTTCGCAATGAACAAATTCCGTTGACCACGAATTACCTCTACGCGGACGCGACTCCAGGTCCGCGAATGCGATGCTCCAGCTCACCCTCTTACACGAACGCGTTCGACCAACCGCGAACGCGATGCACCAACCAGGCAGGGCCCCAAGCTCCTTCTACGCGAACGCGAAGCAGCTCTCGCGAACGCGATGGTCTGCACAACTCCTCATCGCGAACGCGCTCCTAAGGCTGCGAACGCGAAGGCCATTTTCCAGGCCTCTCAAATTTACTCTACGCGTTCGCGACACACCCCACGCGAACGCGGTGAACAACACTTCTGCAACAACACAGCTGAAAACCTGCAATACTTTAAGACCAGAAATGGTCTGATTGACCACCCGAAATCACCCCGAGGCCCCCGGGACCTCAACCAAAAGCACCAACTTATCCCATAACATCACTCAAACTTGTTCCAATCATCAAAACACATCAAACAACGCTAAAACCATCAAATCTCATCGAATTCAAGCCTAAGTTCTTCAAAAACTTCTGAAATGCACTTTCGATCAAAAATCCGACCAAACGATGTCCGAATGACCTGAAATTTTACGCACATATCCAAAATCACCTAACGAAGCTACAACAACTCTCGGAATTCCATTCCGACCCTCGGATCAAAATCTCACCTATCAACCAGAGTTCGCCAAAATACTAACTTCGCCAATTCAAGCCTAATTCTACACCGGACCTCCAAAATCAATTCCGACCACGCTCCTAAGTCACAAATCATCCCCCGAAGCTAATCGAATCACCGGAAATCACATCCGAACCTTCTAACTCATAAGTCACGTCCGGTTGACTTTTCCAACTTAAGCCTTCCTTAAAGAGACTAAGTGTCTCATTTCTTATCAAAACCAATCCAAATCAACTCTCACACACCACATACCGGTAACGAAACGTGAAGAAGCAATAAACGGGGAAAACGGAGCAGTAACACATGAGACGACGGGTCGGGTCATCACATCAGGCTCAAATTATGATTTCGGGAGTTTTTATAGATCCATCGTGTAATTCGGAACTTACATGCGAAATTTGAGGTCGTTCGGAGTTGTTTAGGCATGTTCGGTGCATGTTTTGAATTTGGGAATGTTTATTAGTTCATTGGGCTTGAATTGAGGCACGATTCATATTTTTGATGTTGTTCGATGTGATTTGTGGCTTCAAGTAGTTTCGTGTCATGTTTTGTGATTAGTTGGTATGTTTGGACGGGATCCCAGAGGCCTCGGATGTGTTTTGGGTTGAGTTCAGATGATTTGGGGACTTAGATGATTGTTGATGTCTGCTGAGAACTGGTGCTTTCGCACTTGAGATGTTTGGGTCGTATGTGCGGCGCCGCAGAAGCGGCTGGTTGGCCACAGATGCGAGGTTTTGCTAGAGGAGTTGGGTCTGTAGGTGCGGAAATGGAAGCATAGATGCGCAGCCGCATAAGGGGAAAAACTCCGCAGAAGTAGATTCGGGTTGTTTGAGCATGGACCGTATGTGCGGTGCCTTGTCCGCAGACGCGGAAGCGCACGTGCGCTCTTTGGTCTGCAGAAGCAAAATTCCTGGTCTTAAGTGGAGGCCGCATCTGCAATGCATTTTCTGCAGATGTGGAGTCACAAAAGCGAAATGCCTAGGCATAATATATCTTGGTCGAGGGTTTTATTTCACTAATTTATCACACTTTAAGTTAGAGAGCTCGGTTTTGGGAGATTTTGGAATAGTTTTTCACGATTTGGATTGGAGTAAATAATTTTGAACCGGATTTGTTATCACTTCATGATGTCAACCTCGATTTTAGTGTTTGATTAGGGATTTGAATTGAAGAAACTGGGGATTTTGGTAAAAACTTTCTAAAACATAAAATTTTGATTTGAGGGCCGATTTGAGGTTGAAATTGGATGGTTTTGGTATGGTTAGACTCGTATCGGAATAAGTGTTCGGAATTTTTAAGTTTGGTCAAGTTTCGATGTGCGGGCCCAGGGTTAACTTTTTGAGTTGACTTTTTTATTTTCCTTAAAGATCTAATCTTTATTATTCGGAATTATTTCTTATGGCTTTTATTTATGATAATTAAGTTATTTTGGCTAGATTCGAGCCATCCACGGTTTGAACTGCGTGTGAAGGGCTCGTTAGTGGACTGATTTAGTTTGTTTTGGGTAAGTATCTTGCTTAACCTTATGGGAGGAAACTTCCGCGTAGGATGTTTTGTCATTGTGTGACGAAAAGTCAACTCCCTTCAATTTTTCCAGAAGAGACTAACAAATTTCCATTAATTGCTTAAACTTGTGCATCTATGCAAAGGCCAAGGCAAAATGGTGCTCTAATCTTGAAAGTTACTCCATAAGCTAATAATAAATCGCGAATAGATACACTGGGTTGACGAAGAACTTTATGCGATCAAAGTGAAAGCCTCAGCTCCAAATCTAATTCTTGGCTGCCATTTAATTCAGAATTCTGACTACTTGAGCCAATTGATTCACTTCTGTCCTTCTTTCTCCTCTTCTCTAGCGAGTCCTGTAGTTTATTGCCCCAAAATTTTGAATCAATCAATTATGATATAAGAAGTTGCAAATTCCAATAGACGTTATTAGTTTGTTGAGGAATGTAACAAATTACCTCTACTTGTAGGTTAAGCAGACATCTAGTCATGTTTGGCTGAGCATAATGCTGAGTCTCATAAACTGTACCAGGATGCCATGTACTGAATTGATGCCAAATGTCAAAAGAAAAAACATTAGCCAAAGTGCACTAACATTTATGGAAATGTTTGAGGTAGAACCATTTATGTTGTTCACTGAAATCTTTCGTAATGAAATATTAATTTTTTTTTTCTTGAAAGTAATTCTAAAATTCTTGAAAAATGAGTTTTGAAAAATATTTTTGTGTAAGTTTTCTCAAAAAAAAAAATTTAATGAAGAATGCTTGAGCATGTTTTCAATGATAAGCCTTCAATATATAAAACATTCACAAAGCTGGAAAAAGTTACAAGTGTCGGAAAACTCTTTGTTCTTTTGTACAAATCTTTTGGCAAAAATTATCCGAACAGCAAATTCACATAAAATACCTAGCAGTAGAAGGTGGCTGGGAATCTCCATATCTAATATTAGCTCTTTCAATGTCACCCAATCCCATCTGAAATCACAGCAAGATTTGATACACCTCGTTATTTACAATGAGTGTGAAAAGGAATCTCGTAAAAACAAATTAGCCCAGAAAAACAAATGAGGGAGAAAATCTTGTAAGGGCACACATATTCCCAAAATAACACAAAAATATATCAGCACATGTATCAACTTTATATTTAAAATTAGAATCCAATTCATCGAACTATATATTAGACCTCAATGTTAGTTAATTTATCCACTTTCATCGTCAATTTGGGAGAAAACAAGAAATCATTTTGCCGGCACTGGCGTGCAAAGAAATGATCCGAAAGGTTTTCAGCAAAAAAAGAAAAGAAAGGACGCGACGTACAACATATGTATCATCACCTGATGTTTCATCTTTGGAAGGGAAGGGATGATATTCAAATATGAAGAATATTCTAAAGATAATGTGTGTATCTAGTAATTAATAGACAACATCATTATTTGATGAATTAAAATGACTTTTATCAACAAGGTAACACATGGAAAATATATAATTTTCTCCGAAAAAAAGAGAGGAAGAAAACCAAGTCGAAATGATCTAGATCTCCACACAAAAAGGATTTGATTCAAGATAGCGTACGTATAGTAGGGATATATGACCATGTGAACCCAAAACCTATGTGTTTTTCTATGTATATAAATATGTATCATGCTTTCCAATAATATTGGAATTCTAAAGAAAGTGTAAGATCACAATTCACTGAATATTTAAGGGAAGAAGCTGTACCATAATGGTTTGGTGGGCTGGAAAACCATAAGATGAGGATGAGGATGATGAATAAGAAATTGATGAATATGGTGTTTGTAGTCTCATATCCTCCTGTTGAGAAAGAAATTAAACAACCCAATCAGGATCAAGAAAAACATAAACGAGCCATGGATAGTGAAGATTCATATATAGCTGACCCTAACTTTTTTAGAATCGAGATTTAGTAGAGGTAAACCTGGTTGAGATTGGTGGCAAAAGGGTTATAAGTGCAAGCCATTTGTGTATGCAATCTAATCTTCTCCAATTGAGCAACACCAAGACCTCTTTGTGGCTGTTTAGGTTTTTCTGAATTGGTCTTTTTACTCTTTCTTGATGATGATGAATATGATTTTTCATTCCCTAGGTTTGGCTCCCCAAAATAACCACTTCCCATCTCTTGAACAAGAAATTGCTGTCAAAGGTTTGATTTAATTAGTTGATGGTTTGAGATGAAGAAGCTCCTTTGGTGTAGAATGGAATGGTATCTACAGAGAGAAAAGATCTCCAAAAGGGGTTTTTAAGCTGTCAAATCTAGTAATATAACTATATTGCATCGCTGGATGCCTAGATCAGATTGTATTTATATTTATTAAGAGATTCATTTGATTTATCTATATATATATATGTGTGTGTGTGGATTTTATGTCCTGTACTCTCTTTGCTTTTTCCTAGCTAGCTCTCATTTTTGTGAAATGGACTCTATTATTTTTATTGTCCTAGTCATGGACTTGATGGTGATTGTCCCTCTCATCGTAAACTCATTAAATTTAATGCAATTATTTATACCAAATCATTTCTTCCCCTACGTACGCGCTTCTTCCCACGTTTCTTCCCAATCACCAATCTCCTTCACCACTTCAATTTTACCGTTATTAACTTGTATTTTACATTACCTTTTGCTTTTTAGAAGAACTCATAATAGGTCACGCGTTTGAGTCGTGAAATTAATCACTAATCTTTGTCGTACAGTATGCTGCTTACAATATAGTATTGAGGTACGATCAATTCCGGAACCTTGTTGAATGCAGAATACTTCGTGCATTGGATTGTCTTTTTTTTTTCTTTGTTTTAGAAAGAAAAAAATAACTCTATTTCTTGAATACCAATTATGTGTTAGAATTTTTTTAAAATTCAATTATAAGTTTTCTTTCTTTTCTTCATCATGTGTATATTGATTTTCTCATCTAGAGTTGGTTCAAATATGCTTCAAATTTGGAGAAGATATCTCAATGGCGTGCTCCATGCTCTAATAATTTTCCATTATAATGGTAACTAATAATTCTGCTTTTTGATAAAAATTGGAAGAAAATTAATGAATTGGTCGTGTTGAACGTGAGATGCAAATGCTATTATATTTGTCAATGATCATGTTTGATTTTCTTTACTGAAGATTTTCTTCCATCTACGTAGATTGCCTGTTATGTAATCAATGTAGTTATCAACATGATTTCTTGTATAAATGTTTACCTCGAAAAATGTGAGTAACAACTAAAGATAATTTATGTTTTAAAGATATGTGATATATTCTAATACTAGTGGATATACAAGTAATATTAGGTTTAAGTAAGAAGAATTGATGAACCAAACCAGTATTGTTAGAGCAATAAGGACCTCGAGCTTGATTATCTTGCGGGCCTCGAGGTGAGCTAAGAGCAATAAAGTATGAAGAATAAAGTAAAGACAATAAAGCTGAAAAACAATTGTTAAGCACGGTAAACAAGAAAGGCAGAGTAAAATGTTCTATTGCAGTGAATGAGATCATCCTTACAAATGATTGGGGTCCCCTTTATATAGGAGGGGAAAACTCTAATATGGTACATTTCCAATTATGATAAAGAATTCTATGGTACAGCTGTATAACAACCTAGTACGGACTTGTACTATTTCGTACAAATCTTATCCTATAATTTATGCCCTGACCCACATGTCCTTGAGAAATTCCCGCTCTTTCTTGAGTGCCCTCGAAATTGTACTGCCCTCGAGGCAGATCATGACGGGTCCCCGATTTGCTTCTCGAGGTGCACTCATCTGGGGCTAGCTTGATTCTTACTTCGAGCTTCCAAAACTCGGACTCGGAGTGTAATCCAGTCTTAGAAATCGAGCTCTCCGATTTTTACCGTATACAGATAGTCCCCGCATTTCTTAGAATAAGATGATAAGAAACGATTTGAACCTCGATTTTCCCGAATCACTCGTGATGACGTCATGCCCGTGATATAGGCGCTTGAAGTGATCGAAAATGTCATGTTAGTGTGCTTCTCCAAAACGTCAAATACGTTTCAGCCTTTGTCGGCCACTTGCACCGTCGGTCCCGTCGTCGGCTTTCTATAAATTAGAGGTTACTTGGCTGAACAAAAACTACACTTATTCCTTCCTCATCTACTTTTAGTCCTTTCCCTTCTCTACCTCTTCCTCTAATCACCTATTTCCATGGTTCAAATCACTTTTAGAAGTGAGTTTTTTGGCTTTTGTTTTTTGCTTCTTTGTTCCTGTGTAAGTATCCTTCGTGGGTGCCGTAGCTTTACTTTGTAAACATTTCTTGGAAGTATAAAAGGATCCTTGTTTTATTTTTGTGTAGGTATCCCTTGTGAAAACATCCCCTGTAATCGTCTTTTGGAAATATAATAGGAACTCTTCCTCTCATTTCCGACTTGTACTAGATTTCATATTGTTTTGATTTAAGGAATGCCTCTTTTGCATAACTTGAACGATTGGCCCTGAAATGGGCTTGGGCTTGGGATATAGTAAACCCTTAAGTCTTTGTTGATAGAAATAGTAATCATTGAGCTAAGTTTAAATCGATCCGACTAAAGCTCGGGATACCGTGACTCTTTAGTCCGGGTTGAGTGAGAGCAGAGTCTCATATAATACATTTTTGGCCCTTAAGCATTTCGAAGTTGGCCCTTAGGCTCTATATATCGGTCCTTAGGCTCTTTAAGTTGGCCCTTGGGCTCTTATATATGGCTCTTAGGCTCTTTACGTTGGGCCGATTTAGCCTCTTAGAATGGCTATGTAATTTTTCCCTCATTTCGGCTTAAAAGACTTAGTGAAAATTTAATTATGCATTAGCATGTGTTTTTAGCACCCGTAGGTTTTTTTCGAAGGTTTGACATATCGGAACCTTATCAGTAATTTGTTTGTATAAACATAATCGAATACCTCTTGAGGTATTTCGAAGGCCGATGTTATCGAAGCCCTTGGATTTTTCGAGGGTTGAATTTATCAAAGCCCTTTATATTTTGCTTTTGCCGAGGGTAGCCTGATTTAACCGGTTTTTACAAAGTGTTTGAAGTCCTTTAATTTATAGCGGAAATCGGACGTCTCTGAATCGCATTATTTTGGCCGTAGCCTTTATGTGACCGTATGTCGCGCCCCCTTTTTCCTCGCGGAGTCCGGGTTTCGACACTTTGGGACAACTCCTTTCCTTTTGGGAATTGGGTATGAGATTTGAAGAGTCATCACCTAACGTATTAAGGTGCGTTAGGGAACCTAGAACAAATAACTCGTAAACTAGTTTACATAACCAGAGATTTGGGTAAGGGATCGAAATTACCTTGAAGGGAAGGTGTTAGGCACCCCTCGAAATCCACAACGGTGGGTCCCGGCCAAACTCAATTTAAGCGAATTAGTCTTATAAGCAGATAAACAAACAGACATTACTTTAAAAAATAGGGAGTAAAGGGGTCCTAGTTTTTTTAGCCTATAGGATCACTTCTGTGCAATACTTGGTAATCGTCCCCAAATCGGGGTGCTACACATAGCATTAGCGCACAATTCATCATATCCTTTACTACCCAATTACCCTCCCCTTAATTATTAACTACACGTTCTAATAGCATTGAATACGTACCATATGCGTGCATTACCCGTCCCTTGCCTAGGGCCCTGGAGGTGCTTAGGACCTCTAGTTAAGGTGGTTCTAGGCTTACCTATGGTGCTTAAAAGGAGAAAACTAGGCGTCAAACAAAACAGGTAGGACTATCACATAAGGAGCAGTTATAGGGGCTCGCATTTAATTTACCTCCGCAAGTAAGCAAACAATTGCACGCCTCAAACAAACTGTTTTAAACAATTTAAAATCCTATAGCAGGATATCTAGATGATAAAAAAATATTCAGCCGTTTCATTAAGGCGAGGCAGTAAATACCTAATCAGTTGGCCTACTGATTTTACTACTTCCTGAACCTGGGCAATTTATAAGCAGTCAAACAAACATAATTTTGGCAACTTCAGGGGGTTAATTATCCTACAGGCTTGCCTAGCCGATAACCGGCAGGATCCTATAGATATGATATCTAAACGTATTATAAACCAGTGACTAGTTTAAACAGGCAGATTTTATCCGTTTAGACCCTATAGGCATGTTGTCTACGTGCTGAAAATGATCACAAGCATTACATAACTGATTTTACATGTTTATCTCTATGAGCATGATATCTAAGTGTTGGAACTGTTTTTATACTAACTCCTTATAGGCAACGGTTAAGCGATGAAACTGATTTTATATATATTTTCCTATAGGCATGATATCTAGGCGAATAAAAGTGTCAATTAATTGCCAAGTGAGTGCAACAAAATATTTCAAAAACATGATTTCTAACGCACACATAGAGGTTTTGAAAACATGATTATTGCAGAATGGGTAAACGGCCTAGAAATAGGATTTCTAGGATGATAATTTAACATAATGAGATAAACCCTAAGAACATGGTTTCTAATGCAAATAAATATCATCACAATAGTCCTATAGACATGGTTTCTACCCGATCCCCCACAAATTTATATATAAAAATCCCTTTCCGATTTTACTAATAACCCCAATATCTGTTTTTACAGGAATTATTATTACAGACCAGATATAAATTAATTACAGAATAAAATTGCTATACTATAGGGAGCCTGGATAGGCCCAAAAGTAAACCTGGAAACCAGGCCTTCAACCAAGTCTGAAATATGCCAGTATCTCATAGTACACCAAATGGCCTCCTGGTGCGTCAAAGTTCCCAAGGGCCTCAGGGACCCCGGGCAATGCTCACACCAGAAACCCTTTTAAAGAAACAGTTTTGTGAACAAGTTTGGAAAAGCTAGTCCCAGTGTGTCAGAGTTCGGATGAGTCTCATGGACTCCTAGGCAATGCTCACACTGGAGGGGCAGGACCCTAGATATTCTAAGAGTAGGAGTTGAAAATAGTACATGAAAATAGGAGATAGTTTAAGAAAAAGGTTTGGATTTTAGGAGTAAATAAGAACAAACAGAGTCATTTCAACACTTAAAATTCAAACAAAGATTCTAGCAATCAAACAGTAGACAGAAACAGGATCACAACCACTTCAAGCAAAGTTTCACATTGCCTAGATTTGACTTAGTTCATTAATCATCACTAGGTGGTCAGATAGTATGCTGGGAACAGAATAATAAACAGACAACTACGCAAAGAAAGGTAGCAGGGGTTGGGAACATAGAAGTCAGGAACACATAAAACAGGGCAAGTATGCTAGTTGAGAAAACAAGTAGATAAGCATCATGTATCAAATAAGAACATGCTAAAGTGTGTAATCCATATTGACATATTGAACAAGACAATTCATGAGAGTTAAGGGCATGCTAGTTATCAGAAACATAACACAGGCAAAGACGGGTTGACATCTTATAATAGTCAGATTCCACAACATACTGAATAGGACATAGCAATAGAAGTAGTCTTGCTAATTTAAAGCAATGAATAGGAAAGACATACACAGTAGTAATCATGCTAATTTTGAGCAATAAACAAGAAAGACAGGAGTGAACTACACAGAAGTGGTCATTTTGATTGAGAGCAATAAATAGGAAAGCACATAGGTTAAACTCCATAGCATATTGAATGATAATAGGAATGGATACATACTAGTTAGGAAATAGCAAACAGGAAGTTGAAAGTATGCAGAATCCAATAGTCTAGCCTTGGCTTTCAGCCGGCTAGACAATGTAGTAAACACAAGTAACAGAAAAGGTTTGAATGAGAGCAAGAGTTTGTGTGTGTGTGTGTGTGTGTGTGTGTGTGTTTCTTTCTGAGTATGTGTGTCTGTTTTCAAAAACAGAATGGGGTTTATATAGCATCGAGTAGAGTGAAGCAAATAAGGTAAAGGAAATCAAGAGTTCACAAATAAGGCAAAGAGACCAATCAATCAATCAATTAGGGCTTAATAGGACCAATTAACAGGCAGGATTCCGGGACAGACCCTTCAAATTAGGGAGAAATCAATTATCAACCAAATTAGGGTTTAAATAAGGCAAGAAACAAGTCATAGGCCTTTTTATAAGTCAATTAGAGTAAATCAACACCTAGAAATCAGGCCAATAGACTAATTAAGGCAAGTAGTATCAATTAGGAGTCACAAATAAGGAAAGTAGGTAAAAATTGTAGGGAGTAGCCATCTCAGCAAAACACAATAATTTCGAACCCTAAATAGTCAAATAATCATCAATTAATCTCTGCTAATTGACGAATAAGGAATGACGGGCAAATATCGAAGCGAACAATTAAACAAACAAAGGACTAAAACATAGGCATGAAAGAATCAATAGAAATATTAAAGATAACCGGATTCAAACACATAGAAACTTTAGAAAAATTTTGCAGAACAAAACGAAGTGAAACCTTAGTTTTAGAAAATATTGAAATCTATTAATAGTAAGGAAAACAGAAGATTTTTCAAAAAAAACTACCGGATAAATTAAAAGTCGTTTTAGATTTACAAGCATCTGAACAGATTTGAGTAGAAAGAGATGAGGTTTTTGAGAAAATGGGACGAGGTGAGGAAAAATTTAGCCCAGAATCGTAGTTTCAAAACATAGACACAAAGATAACAATACTCACAAACAGCGATGAACACAAGGCAAGTTCATAAAAAAAATGAAGAGTCGAGGTCAACTCTGGGTTGAGTCTTCTTGAGATTCCTTCAGATAACAGCAAAACCGAACAACCAGTAGAGGTATGAGGCTAGATAAGGCCATAAATCACCAGATGACCCCATATCTGGTCAGGAATCGAAGGGGTTTGGGGAAATTTTGGAGTGACGGTGCCCTAGGGTTTGAGAGTGTCTCAGAGAGAAGAGAGGATGAGAGGATTTGGGGGCGGCAGGTTAGAGAAATGAGTAGAGTTTTGGGGTGTTAGGTTAATTAAAAAAGGAAAGAGGGTTTTGGACCAACGGCCAAGATCTGTTCCGAGCTAGGGCGGGTTAGATAGGAAATTGGGCTATGGTTTGGGTTAGGTTTAAGTGGGCAAGGATAGATGAATTGGGCTGGGGTTTTAATTTGAATTGGGTTGGGGGTCCGTATTTAAATATAATTAAAGGGGCTATTCGTTAAATATCCAATTTATTAAAATAATTTGTAAAAATAGCTAATTAAATGATAAAAATAATTTTTATGCATGAAGATGATTTAAAATAATTACTTAGAATTATAAAAATATAAAAGGTTATTTTCTTGTGAAAAAAGGTAATTATGCACACATAGGCTATTATTGCAATTATAACCCTAACATGTGCATATGGCTATTTGTGAAATAACCAAACCTCAGTATAAATATAAATGATAAAATTAAGCAAATAAAATTATCATAAAATCATTTGTAATGCAATTAGTAATTATTTATATACTAAAATGCTAGAACAAATTTATTAAAAATCCCTTTAAAATTACAGGAAATTTATGGAAAAATACTGGCCGATGCTCATGCACTATTAAGTATATATGAATTTTAAAATATATGAGGAAAAAATTGGGTATCAACAACGTAGTCTTTAGTATGGCCGTAGCCTTCGGGTTTGTCACTTGGACTTGTTTCCCGATAACTTTCTGAACTTGTTCGAAAAGTTAGTCCCCGAGTATATTGGCCTTGGCCTTTGTTTCGAGGTGTGTTTCGAGGGGATGCCTCTTTGAGGTCTTATGAGTCCGAACTTTCGATGACTCGGATGTATTGACTGTCAGTGTCAGTCCCCGAGTATTTCTGGGTGCTTTGGCCCTTGAGCCGCTTCCCGTAAGATTGTAGAGCTCATATGATAGCAAGCTTCTTTGGGATACAAAGTGTTTTTGATATAACCAGAATGCTTCTTTAAATAGTTGATACATGCGTACGTGTTTTGCCATCGGGGCTCGACTATCCTATATGGACACGGTTTATTTGACCGTTTGGCCCATTACAAAGTTCTCCTATCGAGGCCCTCTTAGGCGTGAAGTATCTTTCTCAAAAAAATAAATATAACCTCCGAGGGTGATGCCCCCCAGTATTCAAGGTTGATTGAAAAGAAACCTTGAATACTTGTCGAATGTTCCTTAGGTAGCATATAGGTGTTGCCTCGTTAAAAACCTTGACGGAAAAATCCACTTGTGATAAAACCCGATCAAGGGAAAAAGAGTGCAATGCATGCTTTAAAACCCAAGGTCTTCGAGCTGAAAGGTGTCTCGATATCTTCAATCGAACATCTGCAAGGAGTTAGTTTTAAATACAAATGGAAAAGGGGAGAAGGTCATACCTCAGCAGTAATATCGCTTGAGTAACGATACATTCCAATTGTTTGGTAGTTCCTCGCCTTCCATTGTGGTAAGTTTGTAGGATCCTTTCCCTACGACTCCGAGGACACGGTACGGTCCTTCCCAATTGGGGCCTAGTTTCCCTTCGTTTGGATCTCGAGTGTTGAGAGTGACTTTCCTCAAGACTAAGTCCCCGACTCCGAGATGTTGAAGGTTTGTCCTTTGTTGTAATACCTTTCGATCATTTATTTTTGTGCGGCCATTCGAATTAATGCAACGTCGTGTTTTTCATCGAGTAGTTCGAGAGAAGTGTTCATAGCTTCGTGATTTGAGTCCTCGGTGGCAAACTGAAACCTGACGCTAGGTTCCCCGAATTCGACTGGGATCAAAGCTTCAGACCCATATACCAAAAAAAACGGGGTCTCCCCCGTGCTCGACTTCGACGTCGTTCGATATGCCCATAGCACCTCGGGCAACACTCCTCTCCATTTCCCCTTTGCATCATCTAACCTTTTCTTTAAGTTTCGAATGATGGTTTTGTTTGTAGACTCAGCCTGACCATTTGCACTTGGGTGGTAAGGTGCTGATAGGATCCTTTTGATTTTATGGTCCTCAAGGAATTTTGTTACTTTGCTGCCGATGAACTGTTTCCCATTGTCACATGCTATTTCAGCGGGTATCCCGAACCAACATATGATGTGGTCCCATATGAAGTCGATGACTTCTTTTTCTCTTACCTTCTCGAAGGCCCGAGCTTCAACCCATTTCGAGAAGTAGTCAGTCATAAACAAAATAAATCTAGCTTTACCTGACGCCGTTGGTAGGGGGCCGACGATGTCCATCCCCCATTTCATGAATGGCCATGGGGATAGGACCGAATGGAGTTGTTCACCAAGTTGATGGATCATTGGTGCAAATCTCTGGCATTTATCACATCTTCGAATAAACTCTGTGGTGTCTTTTTCCATGGTATCCCAATAATACCCCGCTCTGATTACCTTCCGCACCAAAGAGTCGGCGCCAGAATGGTTCCCACAAGTGCCCTCGTGGATTTCTCGTAATACATAATCGGTGTCCCCAGGTTCCAAGCACACCGCCAGTGGCCCATCGAAGGTTCTTCTGTACAACGTTCCATTTTCATCGAGTGAGAATCGAGCTGCTTTGGCTCGAAGTGCCCTTGACTCCCTAAAGTCCGTGGGGAGCTTCCCATGCTTCAGATAGTCGATGTACTTATTCCTCCAATCCCATGTTAAACTTGTTGAATTAATTTCTGCATGGCCTTCTTCGACCACCGACCTTGATAGTTGGACAACAGTCCCCGGGACGATATCATCCTCTTCCACCGATGACCCCAAGTTTGCTAGTGCATCGGCCTTGCTATTTTGTTCTCGAGGTACATGGTCCAGTGTCCATTCCTTGAAGCGGTGCAGTGTTACTTGAAGTTTTTCTAAGTATCTCCGCATTCAATCGTCTCGAACCTCGAAGCTCCCGTTTACTTGATTTACCACCAAAAGGGAGTCACATTTTGCCTCGATGACTTCTGCTCCAAGGCCCTTGGCTAGTTCAAGACCTGCAATCATAGCCTCATAGTCATCCTCATTGTTAGTTAGTTTAGAAGTTTTGATAGATTGCCTAATGACACCGCCTGTAGGTGGTTTCAAGACGATACCGAGCCCGAACCCTTTCATATTCGAAGCACCGTCTGTGAAAAGGGTCCATACCCCCGATGACATACTTGTTTTTAGCAAGAGTTCCTTTTCTACTTTGGGTACGAGGGTAGGTGTGAAATCGGCCATGAAGTCTGCCAAAATTTGAGACTTGAGTTCGAGGCTGATTATTTTATATCATACCCTCCAAGTTCGATGGCCCATTTGGCCAGTCTGCCCGATAATTCGGGCTTATGCAAGATACTTCAAAGTGGATACGTGGTCAATACACATATAGGGTGGCATTGAAAGTATAGTTTTAATTTCCTGGATGCACTTATTAATGCAAGAGCTAACTTTTCCAAATGTGGGTACCTGGTTTCAGCATCTCCTAGAGTCCGACTCACATAATAGACAGGAAATTGCATACCTTGCTCTTCTCGAACCAACACTCCACTTACCGCTACCTCGGACACGGCTAGATACAAGTAGAGTGTTTCATCCTCCTTTGGAGTATGGAGCAAGGGTGGGCTCGAGAGATACCGTTTTAATTCTTCCAAGGCTTGTTGGCACTCCGGAGTCCATGCAAAGTTGTTCTTCTTGAGTAGGGAAAAGAAATGATGGCTCCTATCTGATGACCTCGAGATAAATCGGCCTAGGGCAGCTATCCGTCCGGTCAGCCGTTGCACAGCTTTCACATTGTTCACTATGGTGATTTCCTCGATGGCCTTGATTTTATCGGGGTTGATCTTGATACCCCTGTTTGACACCATGAAACCCAAGAACTTGCCCGAGCCAACTCCAAAAGCGCATTTCTCGAGGTTGAGCTTCATGTTCTACTTTCTTAGGATATCGAATGTCACTTGCAAATGGGTCAAATGGTCCTCTGCACGCATGGACTTAACTAGCATGTCATCAATATAAACTTCCATGGATTTGCTTATTTGATGTTCGAACATCTTATTAACTAGGCATTGATATGTGGCTCCTGCATTTTTTAGCCCGAAGGGCATTACATTATAACAATACGTACCATACTTCGTGATGAATGAAGTCTTTCCTGGTCTTCCGGGTTCATTTGAATTTGGTTGTACCCAGAGTAGGCATCGAGAAAGGTAAGGATCTCGTGGCCGGCCGTAGCATCGATCAAACGATCGATGTTGGGCAATGGGAAAGAATCTTTAGGGCATGCTTTGTTCAAATCTTTGTAGTCTACACACATTCTAACTTTATTCCCTTTTTTAAGGACTACCACTACGGTAGCTAGACATTCGGGATATTTTACTTCCCTGATGGATCCTATTTTGAGAAGTTTGGTTACCTCTTCTTTGACGAATGCATGCTTTACTTCGGACTGAGGTCTCCTCTTTTGCTTCACCGATTTAAATCTGGGATCGACACTTAGTCAATGGGCAGTTATCTCCGGTGGGATCCCTGTTAAATCTAAGTGGAACCAGGCGAAGCAATCAATATTATCGATAAGAAACTAAATGAGTTTTTTCCTGAGTTCGGGGGTTAACCACGTCCCCAGGAATACCTTTCGTTCTGGAAGATGCTCGATCAATATGGCCTGCTCGAGTTCTTCGACCGTGGACTTCGTCGCAACCGATTCCTCGGGGGCAACGAAAGCTCGGGGGATGAGGAAATCTCCTTCTTCGTCCTCAGCCACCTGTTCATCGAACACCACCTGTCCCTCGGGCTCAACCGAGGACACGGGCAGTGACTACTATTTGGCCGCCTGTTCGTCCTTCGACTTTTCCGATGTGGATGATGCCGATACTGGTGCCAATCGTGCACTGCAAACATCTCCTTAGCTGCATGCTGCTCTCTATATATTGTTTTCACGCCATCCTTCGTTGGGAACTTCATCATCTAATGAAGGGTCGATGGCACCGCTCTCACGCTATGGATCCACGGCCTTCCAAGCAAAGCATTATACCTCATGTCACCTTCGATGACATGAAATTTGGTGTCCTATATGGTTTCGGCCACGTTGACTGGGAGGATGATTTCTCCCTTTGTTGTTTCACTTGCCATATTAAGGCCATTCAAGACTCGAGATGCCGGTATGATTTGATCGAGCAGCCCAAGCTGCTCCATGACCCTTGACCTGATTATATTTGCCGAACTACTTGGATTCACGAGAACACGTTTAACTTGAACTATATTTAAAAGGAATTTGTTGTTTTAAAGATATGTGATATATTTTAATACTAGTGGATATACAAGTAATATTAGGTTTAAATAAGAAGAATTGATGAACCAAACCAGTATTGTTAGAGCAATAAGGACCTCGAGCTTGATTATCTCGGGGCCCTCGAGATGAGCTAAGAGCAATAAAGTATAAATAATAAAGTAAAGACAATAAAGCTGAAGAACAATTGTTGAGCACGGTAAACAAGAAAGGCAGAGTAGAATATTCTATTGCAGTGAATGAGATCATCCTTACAAATGATTGGGATCCCCTTTATATAGGAGGGGAAAACCCTAATATGGTACATTTCCAATTATGATAAAGAATTCTATTGGTACAACTGTATAACAACCTAGTACAGACTTGTACTATTTCGTACAAATCTTATCCTATAATTTATGCCCTGACCCACGTGTCCTTGAGAAATTCCCGCTCTTTCTTGAGTGCCCTCGAAATTGTACTGCCCTCGAGGCAGATCATGATGGGTCCCCGATTTGCTTCTCGAGGTGAGCTCATCCGGGCCTGGCTTGATTCTTATTTCGAGCTTCCAGAACTCGAACTCGAAGTGTAATCCAGTCTTAGAAATCAAGTTCTCCGATTTCTACCGTATACAATAAATATCCAACCTTTAAAGTAATGGAGTAATAACCAAGCTAAAGAGAAAAAGATATAGGAATACAGAACTGTCAGACTATATAAAAATTAATTATCGATGTTTGAAATCTTTATTAGCTACTTCATAGGGATTGTCTTCTTGGATAAATGAACTTCTTGACCTTATAAGCAATACATCAAGCAAAGATGGAAGAGTTTTGAATTCCACTGCTGGGATCTTATTTTTTAATTAATATAAAAATATATTATTTTTTTAACTGAGGAGGCACATGCAAGGAAAGGAGCAAAAGAAGGATTTATTGAGAATCAAATCTTTAAATGTATGGTATAAGATACCTCTAACAGCTGAGGATTGTAATTGTAATTAATGTGAAGTTGTGAACGATATGTTTTTCCACAATTCATCATGGAATTTATCACAGAATCTGAACCCAAATATGTGGTAAATTTTGCTGGTAAAGAAATTAATTATTAACGGAGAAGAATTTTAAATAGTGGGGTTGCCATGTAAACCATAATCTAATCAAACTGTTACACGCATGACCTGTGGGTCATATTTTATGAGTTGTTTCGTGGTGCAAAGAGATAATCCCTCTGATTAGTTAAACAGACATGTGAACTCTAGCAATTCCAAGAAAACAATTCATCAATTACTTAAAAGCATGCCTTTCTCTTTTATAATTCTTCATGTTTTCAGTTGGTCGGGTCAATTTATGCGCACGTCGATTAATTCTAATATTAAAATCTTACTTCATTTCTATCAATACAAGTATCGAATAATTCTGCCCACCAAAATTTAAATAGATAAAAAGAAGAATAACCTAATGTTACTGTTTATGCTGGGATTTGAATTTTGAAATTATATGGTTTTTACCCATTTCATATATCACTAAGTTACACCTTTGAGTGTAAATTTCTTTGGTTCTTGGGATTATTAAAAAGTATAAATGTGTACGATCGATAATTTAATTTAAAAGATATATTGAGCAGATTAACATGACTCTGTACAAGGATGACAAACACCAAATTGAAAAATTAAAATAACCAAGAGATAAGGGAAGACTATAATTAACTTTCTAATGTCAAATATAATAAAATAGTCACCCCATTTAATGTTTAGAATATCTATTTTGAACTTTTTTTTAATTTCCGTGAGTTTCGATTAATCAACGTTCGTGCTATGTACATCCTGAATTCCTGATACACCAGCAAAGTCAATTAGGACATCATCCTTTTTTTTAAAATTCCTTTTACCTTCTTTTTATTGGTCAAACTTGAACTCAAGGTATAATTTAATTAGATTGTAAGGTTTTCCTTTACTCATTTTTAAAATAAGTTCGGCTCTTGTAACAGCAAATATGGAAATTTTGACTTCCTCAATTATAAAAATTACACTTTGAATTATTAAATGCGTCAGTCGACCCCTCAATTGCTTTTCTAAACGCCAGGAAGTAGCCATGCCCTAACACCCAACAAATAAACAATTCGTAGAGTTTAGTTTAAAGATAAGGGCTGACTACTGCGACTAATTGAAATGATATTCTTAAATTCAGTTTTTTCTAAGAAATGTCGCAATTCCTATATTGACAGATAGATAATCGAGGTACTTTACGAAGAAGAGATGGATTACTTGCCTTAGCTTGGATTGCTTAAACTGTCAACAACTTATTATTTATTATTTTAAATTGGAATATGCACGTGATATTTTATGCTAGAGAAATATACTTTTTGCTTTTACTAGTATTGATATTTCATTGGAACTTATGAATTTCCAAAAAATTTGGCGATACAATTTCCTTCGATTCTATTCCGAAAAGAAGATACCGAGAGGAAAATCCATATTTTCTGTTAATATTCTTATTTTTGGGTATTGAAGCAAATAATTCGACAGGAATGCACACATATAAATTAATTAATCAACTGTACCTCAATATGATAGACACAACATTCCACTCTGTTCACATTCCTTTAATTTCAATAAAGATAAATATATAGTTCTCTTTTCACGGAAACCTCTCTAATTAGGTGTTATTTGAAGGACACGCTTTAATTTCCGGTAGTAGCATACAATTTTCTAACCAAATAAAAAACCTCTTGATAAACGATTGAACTATCGTAAGTGTAGTTTCTAACAACTAACCTTTAAGCCTAGCTAGTCGGTATGGTCTCTTATGATTATGTGCTTAATTTCATTATGTCCTGCACTTAGCGCAATCCGCATTGATTTCTAGGTATTGTTGGTCTTCTGAAATCATTTTCTTCTATGTTGTATTAGATTTATCATTTATCTCATGATCTCCTAATAAATGCTATTCTTTTATTATGTCTATTCTTTTTTTTTTCTCCTCTGTTTTCTTGTATGAAGGCATCAAAAAAGGAATAATAGCTTGAAAAAGTTTCAATTGGAATGGCGTTTCGGCTAAATAAAGAAAGCAGAAAAAGGCTTAGCATTTCTATACCTAGTAGTTATAAGCTTCTTTAGACAATAAGGGCAGAAAAGCAAGTATATCAGGGGGATTTCTCTCTTTACTTCAATAAAGTTGTCTTTTCTCGCGGCAAAAATCACAACATATATTTACGTAAAAGCATAATATATAAAAATGGAAGAACTTGGACATGTCGATCCCAATTAATATGTCTCATGAAAGCTTATTAATAGGAATAAATTATAACTTCATCATATTTTGTTTGTCCGAGGTCGGTAAAGTTAGTGGCTAATCTAGGATTTTGAATTCGTGGGTGCTTAACTTTGTTTATTGGAATTACATAATGCACACTTATTAGTTAGTCAAATTAGCTAGTTTTACTTCAGTTTTTTTTTTTTGTTCAGTTTTGGCCCAAAGTTTGGCCCACATATATTTATAAACTTCCGGGTTACAACCCATGTAAAAAGGGTAGTGAGTTTACAGTTTTGCCCCAAGTATAAATATAGGTTCTAGAAGACTCTGTACAGGAAAAACAAATGAGAATGAAAAATATCGAGGCTTCCTTCTGAATTTTTCTCTTCTTTTCTTTTCTGAAACCATATCCAATTTCATATGATTGTTAATCTTCAAATGGTATCAAAGCCATGTGCGTTACATAGATCTTAACGAGAGGAGTCGATCGATCCTACCCTCGTCGTTTGATAAGATTTTGCTCGTTCACTATTTTTTTGTTGCGACCGGTATGCGACAACAATTTTTTTCGATTCTTTGCTGGAATTTGGATCATCGGTGATTTCCTTCTTCGATTCTTTGCTGATTTTGGATTATCAGTGAGTATTTCTCGATTTTGCCGAGTTTCATTTGGAATTGGTTTTGGAAACTTCTGTATTTTTTTACAGAAAAACCCTAGAAATTCTCTTTTGCTGAAGATTATTTTGTTACCTTGCTAAAATGGTGAATACTGAAACTCATGTGGACGCTAGCTCTAGTAATAATTATACGTACATTCTTGACTCCACAAGTCCTTTATTTCTCCACTCGTCTGATATACCTGGGATGTGTTTGATGAGTACTCTATTCTCTGGGTCGAGGTATGGAGGATGGAGAAGAAGCATGATAGTGTCTCTTTCTGCTAAGAATAAAATAGGATTTGTCGATGGTTCATGCCCTAGACCAGTTACCACTGATGTTGCAAAGTTGCGTCAATGGGATAGATGCAACAATATGGTGATTTCGTGGTTAACTAGCTCACTTTCACCAACTATAGCTGAGAGTGTCCAGTACGAGACAGCCGAGAGCATTTGGAAACAATTGGAGCGTAGGTATGGGGCTGTGAATGGTACTAAGGTGTTTGAGATAAAGAAGGAGTTGGCCTCCACACAACAAGGCTCCCTCGACATTGCATCATATTTCAATAAACTAAAGAAACTCTGGGATGAGCTGGGTACAATGCGTAAGAATCATGGAAATCGTTGCACGTGTGCTGCACGAGATGGTATTCAGAAGGATGAGGAGGAGGAGGATAAGCTTCATCAATTCCTTATGGGCCTAAATGAAGTATATGTGGGAGTGAGAAGCAATTTGCTAATGATGCAACCTCCTCCCACACTAGATAGTGCGTACAATATTCTACTTCAAGATGAAAATCAGAGGCAAGTTCAACACATTACCCAGCTGGTCCCAGAAGCTGCTTCTTTCAATGTGAATGCCAACAATAAAGTTTTTCCTCTGAATGTCAAGAGTAAGGCATTCCCTCATAAGCAATATACTCAGAAAGTGGATTTTGATCAGCCCAAGGGAAATATTTTTTGCAAATACTGTAAAAAGCCTGGACACCTAATCGACAAATGCTACAAGTTACATGGATTTCCACAGAATTTCAAATTCAATAAAGGGAAAAGGATGGCTGCTAATGTGACTGCTGAAGTTAAGTGTCCTGCAACAGCCTATACTCTACCTCAGTATAACTCACCTCAACTTTACACTGCTTCTGATCATGAGGAACAAGCTTCTTCAGTACCTGGATTGACAAAGAAGCAGTATGCACAACTTATGTCCCTCTTGCAACAAACTCAAGTTCCTTCGGCTGCTGATTCTCAAACTAGCCTCATGGGATCTGCCAACTTTGCTGGTAGTACTTTCTCTTTGCCTGTTTATATTAATGATGATTCTCATGTTTATTTACTGTCTGGTGCTAGTAGAAATGTTTGGATTATAGATAGTGGAGCTACTGACCATATGACCTCTAACAAAGACATACTTTCTAATCTTACTCCACTTCCTACTCCGTATTTGATAACTCTTCCCAATGGTTACAAAGCAAAAGTCACTTATACTGGTTTTGTTACCTTGTTCCCTTCTTTCACTCTTCATAGAGTCCTATACATTCCTAGTTTTCAATATAACTTAGTCTCTGTTTACAAGTTGATTCTGCAATTTCAATGCATGATTTTGTTTACTTCCTCTTCATGCCTTTTGATACAGGCCCATTTCATGAGGAAGCTTCTGGAACTTGGTAGACAGGACCAAGGCCTCTACAAGCTCCTTCATGCCAATGAGTCTGATTCTAGTCCTTGTTGTCCTACTTCTGTTTTCAATAAAAATATGCCATGTCTGAATAGTGGTGATAGGTCCCTTGCTAGTACCAAACAATCTAATTGTGTTCCTTTACTTTCTAGTAATGATGTACCTAGTATAAACAAGCATGATGTACTTTGGCATCATAGGCTGGGACATATTCCATTTGCTAGAATGAAAAATATTTCCTCCATTTCTGCTCAACTATCTTCTAAACAATCTTTTGTGTGTCCTATTTGTCCTCTAGCAAGGCAGGCAAGGCTTCCATTTCCCCAAAGTAACTCAGTTTCCAAGTGTTTGTTTGAACTCATTAACGTTGAGGGTGTTGATTTTCATGAGACATTTTCCCCGGTGGTTAAAATGTGCACCATTAGATGCTTAATTGTTGTTGTTGTTGTTAAAAAGAAATGGTCTCTTTTTCAATTGGATGTCAACAATGCATTTATTCATGGCGATTTATATGAGGAAGTGTACATGAAACTTCCCCCTGGCCTAACAGTTGCTTCTACCTCACATTCTGCTTCTCCCCTTGTTTTTAAGCTTCAAAAATCTCTTTATGGCTTGAGACAAGCCTCCCGACAATGGTATGCTAAGCTATCTCAAGCTCTTTACACTAGAGGCTACACTCATTCTTTGAATGATTACTCTCTTTTCTTTAAGAAATCAGCTTCATCATTGTCCTACTTGTTGTTTACGTTGATGATATAATTCTAACTGGTGATGATCTTGTTGAGATAGCTACTCTCAAACAATTCTTGGATGACCAATTTAAGATCAAGGATTTAGGCTTGCTCAATTATTTCCAGGGTATTGAAATCTTGTATGATGAGTTTGGGGTTCTTCTTCACCAGAAGAAGTTTACTTCTGATTTAATTTCTGAAATTGGGTGCACTGATGCTTCAGCTGTAGTCTCTCCCCTTGAGTTGTATGTTAAGCTAACATATGATCAGGGTAAGGTGCTGCCTAATCCTCAATCCTATAGAAGTCTCATTGGAAAATTGAATTGTCTCACCCACACTCGTCCAGATTTGTGTTTTGCTTCCAACATTTAAGTCAATTCCTCAAGTCTCCTCGCATTCCTCATATGGCTGCTGCAATGCATATCCTGAGGTATTTGAATGGCACACGTGATGTAGGGGTGTTTCTTAATGCTTCATCAGATTTTTCACTTCAGGCCTTTTGTGATAGTGATTGGGCAGCTTGTCCTGAGTCCCGCAGGTCTGTTTCCGATTTTTACATATCTTTGGGGGCAGCCTTATTAGCTGGAAATCAAAGAAGCAGGCCATTGTTTCTTTATCCTCAGCAGAAGCTGAGTATCGTGCTATGAGTAAAGTTGTGGGTGAACTTGTTTGGTTGGTTTGTTTGCTTGCTGATTTAGACTTGCCTATCTCTGCACCTGTTCCTGTTTTCTGCGATAACTTGGCTGCACTTCATATTGCTAAAAACCCAGTTTTTCACGAGCGTACAAAACATATTGAGGTCGATTGTCATTTCATCCGGACTAAGTTGGGTGATGGTCTCATTTCTTTGCATCATGTTGTTACTTCTTCTCAACTTGCTGACATTTTTACTAAGTGTTTAACAGGTGGCCATCATCGCTTCTTACTTGGCAAGTTGGGCGTGGTATCACCCTCCAACTTGGGAGGGGGGGGGGGGGGGAGGGGGAGGATATTGGAATTACATAATGCACACTTATTAGTTAGTCAAATTAGCTAGTTTTATGTCAGTTTTTTTTTGTTCAGTTTTGGCCCAAAGTTTGGCCCACATGTATTTATAAACTTCTGGGTTGCAGCCCATGTAAAAAGGTTAGTGAGTTTACAGTTTTGCCCCAAGTATAAATATAGGTTCTAGAAGACTCTGTACAGAAAAACAAATGAGAATGAAAAATATCGAGGCTTCCTTCTGAATTTTTCTCTTCTTTTCTTTTCTGAAACCATATCCAATTTCATATGATTGTTAATCTTCACATTGTTGACATAAAATTATTAGTTATTACACATAGTCTAAGTACAGGTAGAAAATTTTAATGAGAAAACTCTTATTAAAATTATGGGCATCGTGAATTTGTGATGAGAATGCAAATGGCAAGAAAATGATCGATACGTTTTACCATTTCGGAGGAACAATTCGTCTTTAGAAGGGGCCAAACACTGGAATCCTTTGTTAAGCAGTCGTTTTTCTTTGCTATAGACTATAGAGAATTAGGTTGAGTATGCAAAAAGGGTAAAATTAAGGTCAGCAAAGAAGAAATTTTAAAAAAATGATACTATTGGCTTAAGAAAGTGTACTTGATATAATAAAAAAGAAGACCTAATTGAGGAAAAGATATTTAAAAAAACAACAAAAAGAAGAAATAAAGTAACTTGAAAATTCAAAAAAAAAAAAAAAAAAAAAGAATAGTTTCCCTTAGGGGTGTGCATTCGATTTATCGATTCGATTTTGACCCTTATCGATTATCGATTTGTACATATGCTTATCGTTATCGTTTCAATAAGGTTTCGATTTTTTCGATTTCGATTTATCGATTTTGGGGACTTATCGATTCGGTTATCGATTACACCAATAAGAAAATTTGCGGGATTCCACGGAAAGTATATCGCTATAAACGCGCCTAACTAATATGGATAAAAAGAAGCTAAAATAAGACGAACACCATTTATAATATAAAAATTGTGTCAACAAGCACATGCAACAAAACTAAAGTAAGGGATCAAATGTATGCCACCAACACTCCAACGGTATAAAAAAAATAAAACAAAACAAAACACATCATCACGGCTAATTCTGTTTTCCATTAGTTGGAACTTCATTCCCTTGATCTTTAAATATGATCATTCCTTAAATGTGGTAGAGGAAATAATAGAGTAAGGGACTTAGGGTAAAGGAAAAGGTATAGATTAGGAAAAAATATATTGTATAGCCGCTTTCAAAATAGTAGCGGAATATATATACATTCTGTATGTTATATTAATCTACACAAATAGGTAATTACTCATTTAACAAGTATCTACAGTGAAGGGGTGTGCATTCGATTTATCGATTCGATTTTGACCCTTATCGATTATCGATTTGTACATATGCTTATCGTTGTCGTTTCAATAAGGTTTCGATTTTTTCGATTTCGATTTCGATAACAAATAATCGATTTGATTTATCGATAAACCGATTCGAATGCACACCCCTAGTTTCTTTCCCTCGTTAAAAGACTTTCGCTAAGATTGAGTTTCAAACTCTGGCCAACATTAAACCTCCAGCACCTTTCTGCACCTCATCAAACTCTTTATTTTCTAGGTTCTTTCTGAATTTCTATAGCGATTTCGTTGAATTTTGTGTAGAATTATACATACTCTAAGTTGAAGATAATGGGTGCTTGAGCACCTAAATGCTACATGTAGGTCTGTCATTATATTATGGGATTATCAGCATCATGTGAAAAATTAACATAAGAAAATATAGTGAGAAAAGCAGATTTGCTCAACATATAGGGCTCTGTTATAAATAGAATTTTATTTATGGTGAATGTCTATATTTTAGAGAGATTTTAGGGATTTTACTTGGTGGCTAAGTCACTCTTTCCCTATAAATAGAGGGGTCATATTCCATTGTAATTCATCCCATATCAATAAGAATTCTCTCTCTCTACTTTTCTCTGCAATACTCTTGTTCTTCATTTATTGTTTTGTAACACGTTATCAGCACGAGACTCTAACCACTTGAGTAAAAGCTTTGGGATTGAGCATAATGATTGTCAATTGTTCCATGAACTTCCTTCATGATTAAATTCTGGATTTAAGGTATGTATTTTACCGTATTTTTCTCTTTTATTCTATAATTTAATTTTAAATACAAGCAAATACAATAAATTTTGATTATAACTCTAATGGAGTTAGTAAGAAATTATAACCACTCGAAGTGATAAAGTTTCTATGTCTTGCCATGATCAAATTTATGTATGATTGTAAGCACAAGAAGTGGAAGCCCGTCCCATTGAATTTGCTTTATTCTCATTCCCTTAAGAGAATGTGATAGCAGTATATGATAAAGTCTGAAAGAAGACAAAATTATTACCGTGAAGGTATCAATGAATGTGGACGTGGCAATAGACGAAATTATAATTGTCATCATTGTGATAATGAGAATAACAAGGATTCTCAAAATAATCCTTCACTCTGTGAAAGTAATATTTGTCATCAATTTGACATGAGATTTTATAAAGCACATATAGATGATTATGGTCCATTCATGATGTAAATGTGACAACATCTAATTTATGAATACATATTCATTCTTGGAAGAATATGAACGTGCTAGTGGTAGTGAATATACCACACTCACCTCTAGAAGGAGGTTTGAGATGATATAAGAAAATAATGTCATCATTATGGCATGAATGGTCATTGATCACGTACCTATTGTACGCCAAAATATTTTGGCAATGTGATTATTAAAGGACAACAATAATGCAAGAAACAGATCTTGCATATAATGGTATAACTTTCTCTGTAAAAGAGATATTCACCATATGGATGTTGATCAATATGTGATAGTACAAATTAATTGAGAACTCTGCAAGAGCCAATTATACTATTTTGGAGAAATACAATTTATTGCCAATAAGGTATTGTGTTGTAGTAAGTCTCAAAGAAACTTATTGAGTTTCTAAAATGTTCGCGAAAGTGATTGGTTATATTGAGACTATAAATAAAGGAAAGATTTAATATCTTATATTACTACAATTTGTAGCGCGGTGACATTTATGTGAAAATCTACCCGCTTTATTCTCCAGTTTGTACTACACAAACAAAAGAATGCCACAATAATGAGAAGTTTATTGATATAAAAATCCATATCATAATAAACTTGGAGTTTATTGATAATTGCACAGTCATGGTGTAAATCTGAAGTTTATCAATATTGATAATTTATTCAGTTAGCATAATTGGTTTAGCCAGATCAATTTAAGTATGATGTGCAAAAATAAAAGAGAATTCACATGGGTAAATATTAAAGAACTAGAAAGTTCTTTACGAATTCTCTTATGTTGCATGTTCTCATTAATTAATATACCAACTAAAATTGGGATTGAATCCCATGAATGCTGGAAATATCAAAGGTGAATATGGGCCCATTCACCTGCCATGTATACCACATAAGATGCATCTATGAGATGGTTACATGTACGATTATTATTAACCCGCAACATGGTGTTTGCGAGGTAACTTGCTCAATAATTTGATTTAGAGCATAATTTCCAGATTTTTAATTCAAGATAGTTCATCTTGATAAGTTGGTTTACATCACAGTTGGTTTAGCAAAATAATTTATTGAGTACCTCCACTTAATAACTAAACTATTGCTTATGAGAACAAAGTTATCTATGTCAGTTTGATATAGGTTATATAAGAAAGTATATTACATTCTCCCCTCACAAGTGGTTCAGGGTCAGAAACCAAATAATTCCATCTTATTATTATTATTATTGATGTGCGGTGTATATTTTGATTAAAACTATATAGCACAAAGATGATGAAGCAAGTTAGTTTTTCTAACATGATGGGGAGAGATGATAACATTTGAGAAAAAGTTACGCGGAATGAATTATCATTTTTACATCTAGATCCTCGAATAAAATAATTTAAACTTGAAGTTTATAAAAAGATAATTCATTTGCAATATATTGCAAAGCATGCCAGACGCATTTGCTGACCCAAAGAAAGTAACTATATTCTCATTGCAAATGCTCCTATTAAGTCCTAGAAGGACAAAGTCTATGGTACGCTTAAAGAGTAAAGACATATCGGTTTCAAATAAACTTCTTAATAAAGAAGATGAGCAAATGATCAAAATGATCATAATAAAAGAGGAAAGTGATCTAGAAGATCACATGACATAACACTTCATAAAATCTCAGGAGAGATTCAGGTACCTGAAAATATGAATGAAGAGATCTCTATGTTATATCTTTATGGAAAAATATTGAAACCGATATAAAATGTTCGTCGACGACATCTATCATAGCGCTAAGTATAGATGAGGATCTTAAGTTTGTCGAATACTGACACAAAAATATTGGCCAAATAGAAGAGACGCAATTCAAGTAGAATTGGTTTCATATGAAAGAAATGTTGTTTTGGACCTGCAGTTCAAATACTTGAAAGTATAAAGTCAATGATATGTGCAATCAGTTTTCGATATCTTATATGTCTAGTATGACATGAAAACTTGATATGCATCTAAAGTCTATTTATTTGGCTTATATGACTTAACAGTCCTCACAGATTTAAATTGCTTAAAGCATATAGAATTCTTGGTCATAAAGTACTACATCCTAAGTGCAATTTATGCACATTTGTATCTGGATATAACTATAAGCATGATAATTTGATAGCGAGAATCTTTATGGAGATATTAAAAGGGCCATTCCACGGCATTTTATAAAGATATTACATATCTATCAAGAATGATGATTTCAAGGTGCAATATATTCATTCAAGTTAATATGGATGATTTGTTTATCAAATATCTACCAACGATTTTTTGAAGATAGTGCACAAGATTGGAATGCAAATGCTTAAGGATGTGAATTGATGCTCTCATCAGGGGGAGTTAATACGCGTTGTACTCTTTTTCCCTTACAAGGTTTTGTCCCATTGGGTTTTTCCTGCAAGGTTTTTAACGAGGCACCCAAAAGGCGTATTGTTAGATATGTGTACTCTTTTTCCTTCTCTAGAATTTTTTTCCACTGGGTTTTATTTTAGTTAAGGTTTTAACGAGGCACGTTATCTGTTGAATAGACATTCAAGGGGAGTGTTATAAATAGAATTTTATTTATGGTGAATGTCTATATTTTAGAGAGATTTTAGGTATTTTACTTGGTGGCTAAGTCACTCTTTCCCTATAAATAGAGGGGTCATATTCCATTGTAATTCATCCCATATCAATAAGAATTCTCTCTCTCTACTTTTCTCTGCAATACTCTTGTTCTTCATTTATTGTTTTATAACAGGCTCAAACTTTTCGCGTAAAACATATTAACTAATAATAACAACAAAGAATAATTACATATAATAGTAACATTAAAAATAATTAAACAAGAAGTAGAAGGAACCAGGGGATTCTGTTGATTAGAAGGTGATTTGATTTTAGTACTATAATGATTTGATTAATATTAAATAAGGTACTAATACAGAAAGAAAAAACAAGTCAAATATAAGTGAAGAGAGATGGTAGAGCATATCTACTGTGGATTGTGAGCACATGCACAACTGCAGTATGCATTACTCCACACGGTTTGCTAACTAATCGGTTGAAAAATACTTTTCTTTTCTCAAATTTCTCTTTAGATTGTTTTTTGTTGTCATTAAAAAAGAAAATTAAAAAAAAAAAAACCACCCAACACTTCCATATCAATCCAACTAGACAACAAATCAACCACAATCCTTTTTAAATAAGATACTCTAATAAATTATTTGTTATAGTACGCTGGGACTTGTACCAAAACCTTCCCATAAAGGGATTAGGGTCTCTTTGTTTCGCTGCATCTGATTAAGAGGAATTTTCCTAAGCAGCTATAGTTTAGAGCCTAGTGACGATAGTTTATCTAATTGTCATTTGTAGCTATTATTCAATTGTTACTAACTTGTATCACTTGTAATTAAGTGCTCAAGGAATACATTCCGTGTCAATTGTATTCGTTCGCGCAACGAATACAACGCGTATCAACTTTATTCGTTTGCCACATGAATCGACTGTATTTATTGGCGCAACGAATACAACTAAGGCGAAATACAGAAATATAAGAAAATATAATGTTCTTGTTGAGAGTCAAACTCAAGACTTTCACTTACTAAGCGAGCGTTCTAACCAACTGAGCTACGGGAGCTTGTTGCTTCTTATTTCAGTTCAAAATAATTAATCTCTTATTTCATGAATTTGCTATAAAATTCAAATATAGTTACGAATGGCAATTTTGCTGAAAGTATAGCTGTGAATGATAAATATAGTTTAAATATTTAATGTGTCGCGTAATTTTTGATATGATTAACTAAGAAACGGAACTGTTTAACCAAAAAATGGAATATTGACTAAAGCTATATTTTAGAAGAACACGAGTTACTGATAACCGCAATAATGAATAAAAGAAAGTAATTTGAATAGCCAGAATATAATTGAATAAAGCTAGTAAATCAAAGTATATTCAGATGATTTTTTTTGTCCCTGCAATTGTTCAGTCTTCTCCTTTTATAGCTATCTCAAATGTAAGTGCCTTGCTTTGGTCATAATAAGGTTATTATGGGCAATAAATGACATTGAATGCTGCGTTACATAATCATTACATTTAAGACAGATTCTCTAACGTTTTCAGCATTTAATGCTTATCAAATACTGTATTTGGACCCTCGTATGCTGTCACATTCATTCCCTTGACTCTTCTTGATTATTGAACTTAAATTTCTTGAATAGGTGCGGGCGCTGAATCCTTTAAATAACCGCCCGTGCCTCTTTCTTTGCTTTTGCTCGCATCTATTACTACTCGTGCCTTTTGGTTAACTGTAACTCTTTGACTATTTGACCAGCCTACGTGTCATGACACGTCATCTTCACATTTTTTAATATGTCAATTTTTCCCAATACAGATTGTCCCCCCACTTGCCATTTATTCATCAGTTGAATACTTGGAAAGTGGATTTCATCAAAACGGAAATTTTTGTCTCCATTAATGCTGTGACAGAATTGACACTTCAATTGTCACTTCCATTTAATGCGTTTCACACGTGTCACTTTCCTATTGGTTCTGCAATTTTGCAGCACTTTTCTAGGCTTTCTTTTTGGCTTCCCTGTTCACGAAGTGTCAGTTATCATTATTATGGCCCTTCATCATTGCACTTTTTCCTTTGACGGTTTGATCATCAATATAAATATAACCTCTTTCTTTGTCTTTGTCTCATAAAGTTTATTGAACACTTTGTTTTTCAAATCTCTGTTTATTTCCTCTTCGTATCATCTTTTTTCGTTATGTCTTCTTCAAACCCTAACCCTAGAAGGGCTTCCATTGTTGATACCTTCCCTAGCGCTCCTAGCAGGGGCAGAAGGGGAGGTAGGCACTGTAGTTCGGGATCTGCACGAGGCCCTTCTATTTTATCTCCTGGTTCCGGCCCTTCTTCTAAAACCAGAGGTTCCCTTTCTCAAAGATCTTCCTCTAGGAGTAAAGAACCTTCTGAACCATTACGTGAACCTTTGGTAGAAGAGATAGTCCCTATGGAATTGTCTTTTCATCATGACAGGGAATCTCTTAGGAATCAAGTTTCTACTCTAGATCGTGCTGATGCTTTTCCTACTCAGATTACAGATATTTTGGCTCCTGTAGTTCGCAAATATTTCCATTGGAGTGATGACTTTCCTGTCATTATTCCTAACCCAAATCAGAAAATCACTTCTTACTTGATGGGGTTTTCTTTTGTTTATACATACCCTTTCACCTTAAGGTTCAAACCAGCTATTGACCCAGTCATTCTTGATTTTTGCCGTTTCTTCGACGTTTGTTTGGGTCAAATTGGACCAATCATATGGAGGGTTGTTGCCTGTTTAAGGCATTTAACCAATTCTGCTGGTGTTCCCTTCACTTTCCCTCACTTAATTCATCTTTACTCCCCTAGGCATTTTCGCAATGGTGTTTTCACACTAGTAGCCAGGAGTAAGAGGATTTTGGTGAGCCCTGAGGATGATAAAGATCGTGGCTGGTATGCCCGGTTTGTTGCTGCCCCCACTACTGGTTTAGTGGGTGAAGATAACGTTCCCTTCCCTGAGAAGTGGAACTTTGCACGTAAGTCTTGTATCCCGTTCGTGACTTTTTCCTTCAAGTTTATCAACTTTTCTAATTTTGCTCCTTTTTTTAGCAACCATGGGAGTTGTGGGAGATTGATCACGCCCAACTCTAGTCCTAAAAAGGATAAGCGGTCGCTGCAAATATAATCCGGTCTAAAAGTCCGGAGTCGAATCCCACAGAGAACTAAGGCTTAGCTGTATCTGTTTAATATCACCAAGAAGACAAGATTGAAAATAAATAAACAACTGAAAACTAACTATGCTTGAATTGTAAACAATTAGAATAAAGGTCTAAGGTAATGGTTTCCCCCGTTGTTGATTTCCTTGGTTGTATGTTTCTTATAACGTTGACTTAGTTGCCTCTATCAATCATGAACTCTCCAGCTATCATAAATCTCTCTCAAGCAATTATGATAATTTACTAGACGCACTCTCTCAAGCTACGCTAGCTAGATTCGCATTACAGTTCACTTAGATCGCACCCGAGGTATCGTTATCTCTAATCCAACCTCTAAACCCTCGGTTATGACTCTCACCTATACTCCGGGAGTGATGTTGTTCAAACAACTACCTAAATATGCACTCTCTCTCAAGTAGATACATAATAAATAGGAACGGCTAATTGAGGATCCTTTCAATTAACCACAATCAAAACATAGTTGAACAAATAGAGATTAAACTAATTCAAATCTATATTACTTATAACAACCAATTCATCCCCAACGGGTTTCACCAAAACCTTAGATTAGAAAAGTTAGCTACTCATGAAAATAATAAAAATCACAAAAGAATTCATATTCAAAGGTAAAAGAACAAAGAAGAAGATTAAAGATTGATGCCCAATGATCCTCCTTGCCTCTTGCCCTTCCTTCCGATGTTTTTCACTTCCAAAAATCATTCTCCCCGCTCTTGGGCCCGGCCTCCTCGTTTAATATAGGGTTTAGGGCTTAAAATTCCTTGTTTTGCACTTTATTCCCTGAAATTTACGCATCCTGCCCGCGGTCCCACCGCGGTTACGCCAGGACCGCGGCCAGAATGGTTCCTGAATCTTTGGTAATGTTCTGCCGCGGTCCTACCGTAACCGCGGTTTTTTACCCTGTTCCATTAGGAATTTGAAAAAAACGTAAAACATGTAAGTTGTAGTCCTTTGAGTTAGCTTTCCAAACATATATTATGGAGGCCCAAATGGAGTTCTGAGCAAAAAAATTATGTCTATTTTACTAGACAGTGCGCAATATGCCTCCTCGAGTCTTCGTTTTGTTGTTTATCATCCGTTGGATCCCCGAATACGATCCCGGCTTAATTCCTTGGGCTTTTACTCAGACTTCAAAGCTCCAAATCACTTGAATTCATTCTATAACATCTATATATCTCCAAATCACTTGAATTCATTCTATAACAATCTATATATCTCGGAATCACTCCTACAAGGCATAAAACACACCGTTAGTGCAAAACACTAGCGATTAAAGCGCAAACTCAACTAAAGTGCAGTAAATTAGAGTGTAATAAGCGACTAAAATACATAATTATAGCCTATCATCAACACCCCACACTTACACCATTGCTCGTCCTCGAGCAATCAAACTACACTTTTTTTTATAGACACGACCTTTTTAAACAATTCTCCTAACGCAGCACACCAAGAGTATTTAAAATAGACTAAGTACAAAAGCGTAACATCTTTCACCTCAAAGATTTGACTCACAAGTGCCACGCATTATTCACAACTCACCTACTTACTCTAACATAGAGGTCACTGACATTACCTTTCCTCCATGAATCAAGTGCCCTCACACAATACAAGAGAGTAGTTCCACACAATAAAATTTAAGAACACTTAGGAACTCAAGATAGAAAGAATTCACTCACTCTCAGAAATAACATTCATATGCCACAAAAGATGCACCATAAGCTTTCCCGTAGTGTACTACTCCACTAATCGAGCTCATTCAATCTTGGATCAATTAGGACTTTATTGGTTGTAAGTAGCTACGGGACGGTAGGAATATTTAAGATATAAGAGTGACTACAACCTCCCTAAGCACTTTAATACATATACTTTAACATTCAAACCCCATACTTACGTCAAACCAAACTCCACTTCACATCAATGTATATTACCCCATACTTCTTTAAGCACAATTACAGCAAGAGTCACCACTTATTAAAGAAATACTTTTTTTTTTCCACAGCAATACAACTATATTTTTTTTTTCAATTCAAGTGGCTCTTACTTGTTCAAAACAGTGCACCTTTCTCCTGATTTCATTAGTTCCACTCAAAAGCCAAACCAACCACCCCACACTTTAACTTTTACATAAATCATCAGAATTCAAGTGCTTATGAGAGGTTAAAAGGTTCAAATAGATAGTCCATTCAAACAAATGGGTAAGTCTTGTAATGTGATTGCCAAAGAAACAGGATTACAGGCTCAAAGGGGTTAACTACGATACATAACAATTAGGCGGGTAAAATATACATATCTGGCTCAACAAAGAAATGCCTATATCACTTCCTAGAACGAATAAAACTACTATTTCGCTTTGCAAACACACAGGGCAAGTTCTAGGCATCAAATGCAATGCACAGAATATAACAAAATCCTTACACACACATGGCACATAACTCACTCAGGATTGGTTTCATCAAGACACTCTAGTCAAAGCAGTTAAGCAAAGTTAAGATCATACAATTTTAAGGTACTTATACAAGAGTCAAAAACTGAGCCTAAGCGTCACAACCAAAGTACTCACTATTCTCAAGGCATAACAAAGTCAAGAGATATTGCTTCAAATCAAAACACAACACAATGGCTCCTATTCCTAAAAAAAACTAACTACGCCCGGTTCAAAAAAAACCCCCTTGGAAAAGAATCGTGGTTTAAAAGAAAAATCAAGGGGGAATTGGTATACTACCTAACAAAAAAAAAAACTCTTTTTTTTCTTTAGACTTAAATCCCTCAAGAAAATTGTCTAATAGATCTATCGTCGGGAAAAGTCCAATCTTTAAAAAAAAAAAACTATTTTAATTATAAGCTAACACACCTAAAATAGCATAGAAGTAACCCAGACAATCTCCTCAACAACCACAACTTAAAAATTGTGGCATTGTCCCAATGCACACCATAACTAAATAAAAAGGGTAAAAGAGAAACTCTCTGGTAGGCCAAAGGCTGAAGCACTATAGCTCATGGGGTACTCAGACTTCTCCCAGCTTGGTCCTTCGTGCGGGTACCTCACGCTTAGTTCCAACCATTTGGTTTGCTGTTACATTCTTCCAATACCTTTGCTTTCCATTCTCCTAAAAAAATAAAAAAAATTAACACTACAAAAATAATACAATTAAAAATAAATAAAATAAAAGAAAAGCAATAAAGCTGGGTTGCCTCTCAACAAGCGCTTGATTTACAGTCGCGGCACGACGCGAATCACTTTTTTTGCCTCGACCCTCGAGCTTATGAATTGAACCCCAAGTTTTGCTTCAAGATTATGATTATTCTCTTGGGCGGTACAAATTCCTTGCGAGCCAAAAATTAGATAAAATCTTATGCACTTGTTGGCTCTCGACCGAGGAGTGTCACCTTGCCTAGACGGTCTTGAAAAATCCAAAATATAAGGCTCATCTAACTCTTCCTTGACTCCTTTTTTATGCTCATAAGGGTGAATTTCCATATCATCATCCAAACATAATGTGGAAAAATGCTTGGAGTGTGGACCAATGCGCTCAAACACATGAACTTCAGGACTCTCAACATCCTCAACATCAGTGATACTAGAGTCAACAAAATTTATATCCTCAAAGTCCTTGGTTGGCTCTAGTCTCACTTCTTCAACATTGACATCCTCAAATTGTAGTTGGCTAGGTTGTTGATGTTCTACTCTAACCTCCCCAATTAACACCTCAAATTCATGCTCTTCTTGGCTACTATCCTCAATATTGGCTTGTTGAGCATTAAAAGCTCCAACCACTTGACTCAATTGAGTCTCCAACTTGCGAATAGTTGCCTCTTGCCTTTCTATGTGCAATTGTTTCTCATTGTTTTGTTCCAGAAGGCACTTTAGCATATCCTTGATCTCCTTCAGGTCCGCATTCCCAGGTTCTTTGTTCCTATTAACTTCACAAGAAAAGGTAGAACCATCATAGTAAGGGGTTGGGGGAAAATAAGAAATATAAGCACAACCATGAAGGTGATCATTTTTACCACCACACATATCACACACATTCCACAAATGAGATTGAGTTGGTGCACATAACTCGCTCTTAGGAACGTTTTGAAATTTTTTGCCACGGGTGGTTTCCTTCACAATATGTATGGAGATCAATAGTAGAATTATCTACACCTAAATTCCCATAATTCCAAGATGCTATGTTTCTCAAATCAACAGTTATTAAAAAAAATACAAAAAAAAAAAATAAAACAAACTAAAAATTCAAACTTGAACCCTAGCAATATATACAACTACAACTACACCGTTAGTTCCCCAGCAACGGCGCCAAAATTTGATCACGCCCGACTCTAGTCCTAAAAAGGATAAGCGGTCACTGCAAATATAATCCGGTCTAAAAGTCCGGAGTCGAATCCCACAGAGAACTAAGGCTTAGCTGTATCTGTTTAATATCACCAAGAAGACAAGATTGAAAATAAATAAACAACTGAAAACTAACTATGCTTGAATTGTAAACAATCAGAATAAAGGTCTAAGGTAATGGTTTCCCCCGTTGTTGATTTCCTTGGTTGTATGTTTCTTATAGCGTTGACTTAGTTGCCTCTATCAATCATGAACTCTCCAGCTATCATAAATCTCTCTCAAGCAATTATGATAATTTACTAGACACACTCTATCAAGCTACGCTAGCTAGATTCGCATTAGAGTTCACTTAGATCGCACCCGAGGTATCGTTATCTCTAATCCAACCTCTAAACCCTCGGTTATGACTCTCGCCTATACTCCGGGAGTGATATTGTTCAAACAACTACCTAAATATGCACTCTCTCAAGCAGATACATAATAAATAGGAACGCTTAATTGAGGATCCTTTCAATTAACCACAATCAAAACATAGTTGAACAAATAGATATTAAACTAATTCAAATCTATATTACTTATAACAAGCAATTCATCCCCAATGGGTTTCACCAAAGCCTTAGATTAGAAAACTTATCTACTCATGAAAATAACAAAAATCACAAAAGAATTCATATTCAAAGGTAAAAGAACAAAGAAGAAGATTAAAGATTGATGCCCAATGATCCTCCTTGCCTCTTGCCCTTCCTTCTGATGTTTTTCACTTCCAAAAATCATTCTCCCTCGCTCTTGGCCGGCCTCCATCGTTTAATATAGGGTTTAGGGCTTAAAATCCCGTGTTTTGCACTTTAGTCCCTGAAATTTACGCGTCCTGCCGCGATCCCACCGCGGTTACGCCAGGACCGCGGCCAGAATGGTCCTCTGAATCTTTGGTAATGTTCTGCCGCAGTCCTACCGTAATCGCGGTTTTTCACCCTGTTCCGTTTGGAATTTAGAAAAATGAAAAACATGAAAGTTGTATCATTTTGAGTTAGCTTTCCAACCATATATTGTGGAGCCCAAATGGAGTTCTGAGAAAAACGTTATGTCTATTTTACTAGACAGTGCGCAATATGCCTCCTCGAGTCTTCGTTTTGTTGTTTTATCATCTGTTGATCCCTGAATACGATCCCGGCTTAATTCCTTGGGCTTTTACTCAGACTTCAAAGCTCCAAATCACTTGAATTCATTCCATAACATCTATATATCTCGGAATCACTCCTACAAGGCATAAAACATACCGTTAGTGCAAAACACTAGCGATTAAAGCCCAAACTAAACTAAAGTGCAGTAAATTAGAGTGTAATAAGCGACTAAAATACGTAATTATAGCCTATCATCAGAGATGTTCCCAATTTTCGTGGCTAGGTAGACAGATTATTGAAGACTGTACCAATGGATGGGAGGTCTTGGAAGACACTTTCTAACAGTTTTGGTTGGAAAGTAAAGACTCATGGTAAGAATTTCTTATTTTGTTTCAATTTTCATACATATGTTTCTCTTTATGGCTCTAATTTCAATCCATCTTTTTATCAGGATTTGCTATTCGAGGAGTTACTGCTGAGGCAGTTGCGGCTTCTCGTGCTTCTTCTGGAACCCGTATCTCTTTGGAAAGGGCTTAGGAAATAGTCTTGGGTTCTTCGAAGAGAAAAGCCGTGGAAGAAGAAGATTCCGAAGAAGAGGAGGATGACGAGGGCTCTTTAGTGAGACGACCTCGAGCTCGAAGACGCATCATTTCTGATGACGAGGCTGAAACATCCCCCCGCCAATCTGTGTCTCTCATCGAGCCTACTGAAGCCCCGGTGGTAATTCCCGTATCTGATGATGACGTAGCTCCCCTAGATACTCGTGAATCCATTGAAGACTTTTCATCAGTGGCTTCGGTAGTGGAAGTTTAGGGCCTGTTTTAGATGAAACTCCTCTAGCCTCTTTTTCAACGCCCGTACCTATGATTTCTTCTTTACCAACCCCAGCTGCTTCTGTTCCTTCTTCTACTATTTTTACTTCTTCTACCGCTCCTCCTTTGACAATTTCCCCTCCTATCGTTCATCATACGGAAGTGGGCTCTTCAAGTAGAAGTGCCGCCATGAGGAGGGTAACTATTAAAGTCCCTGTTGATTGCAGCCTTTTGAAAAAGTCAGGTCAGGTGGATGTATGGCTAGAGCCTTTAATTGGCCCAATCGAAAAAGCAAAGCTGGAGAGCCATAGTTCCCTGACACTAATGAATGATATCGTGCACGCCACTTTGAAGGTATTTTCCTTCTTTCCTTTCTTTACTTTGTAAAATTTTTTATCTTTGGGATTCTTATTCCTTTTCCTGTTTTTTCTAAACCAATCTTATCGGCACATAAATTATGAACAGAATCCCCCTCTTGGAGAAGGTAGCTCGTGATTCTCAGTTGGAGGCGATCAATTGGAAGGAACAATTTGAGTGTGCACAAATTGATATGGAAGATTTACTAGAGAGCAAGAATACCTTAGAGCATCAGGTGCGAGCTTTAACCTCGGAATTAGCAGTGGTAAAAGCTTCCTTAAGCCAAACAGAAAAAGAAAAAGAGCGTCTCGAGTCTTCTTTCTCAGAACAACTATCCAAGGCCAGTGAAGAGAACAGAGAGTTGAAGGTTCTCTTATGTCAAAAAGAGACTTACTCTGGGGAGCTCGTGCAAAGCTTAACTCAAGAACAAGAAGACCTTCGAATCTCCTCTGATAAGGTGCGTGCTTTGGAAAGCTCTCATGCCTCTCTTCAAATTTCTTACAACTCTGCCCTGACTGAAAATGATGAGCTAAAGAATGAGATTGCTGATTGGGAAAGGGATTATGAGACCCTTGAAGAAAAATCTGCTATTTAGGCAAGTTCACGCCGTGATACCCTGATTGAAGCTGGCCAAGAAAATTTCAACTTAGAGTCTGAATTGGCTAAGGTTAATGAAACCATTGAGAAGGCTCAACGAACTCAAGATTTTCCTTCTCCTGCGGCCGAAGCATCCATGAATGTTGAAGTTGATACGGGTATCGTAGCTCTTCCAAGCCTTGTCGAGACTATTGCTGCAAGTCGAGATCAACCCTCAACTGTTGATGCACCTGCCCCCGTTGAGCCCGTTGCCGTTGATGCACCTTCTTCAATTCCCTCATCTTCCTAGTGATAAATTTGAACTTTTTGAATTCTCTTTTGCAGGTACCTTTTTGGAAGGTTATGTTTAAAACCCTTGGTTTCATTTGAGGGTTTATTTTGGAAAATTGTAATCAAACCCTTAGCTTCATTTGAGGGTTGATTTTGGAAACGCAAGTCCCCAAGTCTTTTTATGGGGCATTCTGTATAAACAATTCATAGTTTTTCGACTAAGTTCTTACTTAGTCTTAAGCTTTTTTAATATTTTTGGAAGTTTTCTCATTACTATCTTGAACTTCTATTTATTTTATTCTTGCCTTTATTTCTAAGGACTTATAGAATAATCTGCATTTTTATTCTTTAGAAAATGCTTTTGTTAACTTCATGAATAACTAAAGTAAATATGAGTTTTATAAAAGAGGGACCTTTTATATTTCGACACTTAATGAAGAAGACGTCTCAACTTCATAATGGTGTTAACATACGATAAAGAAATAGGAACACACATGTTTCTTTTGAAATAACATTGACAAGTTTTTATTTGAACTTTGTCTAGTTTTGAGTAATTCTCTACATGTATTCGAATTACATCTATGACTTTCTCGTAACTGTTTTTCTTGTAACAGATTTATAATTAGATTACAAACACGAGGTTTTTCTTCATAACCCGTTTCAGAATAAAAACACGAGGTTTTTCTTTATAACTCGTTTTAGTACATGGCTTTTACCCTAACTACAGTAAGGTTTTCTTTGGCCTTGGCTCGTGACTCGTGACTTTGTGACTTTTACTCTGCACTTCACATTTTCAGGCTTGATTTTTCCTCAATCTTCTTTGCCTTCTTTATAACACATACTCGTGTGTATTATGTAGTCCCCCAAGTGTTTGAGCGTTGAAGTATGAAGCCTCGAGCACTTGATTGCTTCTCTCATTTGGTCCTTTTCCTGAAAAGGAAAAACATACGGGACTCGGAGGTGCGATTTTAGATGAAGACTGCTTAACCCGTTTGTATTTCTATCAGAATAAATGTAACCCTAGGCCAAGAATCTTAGTTTATTCTGTGCGCCTTACAGGTCGTGACTCATCATTTAGTACGGATTAGCTTTTTGCCTATCATCTAAAATCGTTAGTAAAATTTTAACAATTCAAAAATAAACTTCAAAAGATAGGTACCTGACCGTGGGTATTCCTTAGAAATAGTATCTCTTCAGGTGAACAACGTTCCAATGCGAAGGTAGTATTTTGCCATCCATTGTCTCCAACTCATATGCTCCTTTACCTGCAATGCCACTGATCCTATAGGGTCCTTCCCATGTTGGACTTAATTTTCCCGCATTAGCTGTCTTTGTAGATTGAAAAACCTTTTTGAGCACAAAGTCCCTAATTTTGAAAAATCTGAGGCGTACTTTCCGGTTGTAGTACCGTTCTATGACTTGCTTTTGTGCTGCCATTCTTATTAATGCAGCTTCCCTTCTTCCTTCAAGTAAATCGAGGCTTACCCGCATTTCTTCGTTATTTGACTCGTCTGTTGCATGTGCAAACCTCGTACTTGGCTCTCTTATCTCAACTGGAATTAAAGCTTCTGCTCCATAAACCAATGAAAATGGTGTTTCTCCCGTACTTGTTTTGGTTGTTGTGCGATATGCCCATAAAATACTAGGTAGCACTTCTGGCCAATTTCCTTTTGACTCTTCTAAACGCTTCTTCAAATTGTTGATGATAATCTTGTTTGTTGACTCTGCTTGCCCATTACCCACCGGATGATAAGGTGTTGATGTAATCCTTTCAATCTGCCAGCTTTGAAAATATTCTGTGATTTGAGCTCCTATAAACTGAGGGCCATTATCACATACGATTTCCTTTGGTACACCGAATCGGCATATGATATTGCGCCAAATAAAATCTCTGACTTCCTTTTCTCGTACCTGTTTGAATGCTCCTGCCTCTACCCATTTAGTAAAATAATCAGTGAGTACGAGCAGAAATTTTACCTGTCCTTTTGCTTGTGGCAATGGACCCACGATATCCATTCCCCATTTCATAAATGGCCATGGTGCGATGACCGGATGTAATAACTCCGCGGGTCTATGCATATTGTTACCGTACCTTTGACATTTATCACATTTAGCCACGAAACTTTCTGCTTCTTCTTCCATTTTAGGCCAGTAATAACCTGCCCTAATTAAGGTTTTTACCAGCGATCTTCCTCCTGCGTGATTCCCACAATGCCCCTCGTGTATTTCCCTCATTACATACTCCGTTTGAGAGGGTCCGAGGCATCTGGCTAAGGGGCCACCGAACATTTTACGATATAGGTTGCCCTGACTTAAGCAATACCGAGCAGCCTTTTTTCGAAGCGCATAAGCTTTTTTCTTGTCATCAGGGACGGTTCCATACTGCAAAAAAGCAACAATCTCGTTCCTCCAATCCCAAGTTAAATTATTAAAATTTACCTCATTCTTGTCAGGGTCGAGAACTGAATGAAATAAATGAATAACTGAGGTGTTTGCATCACTTGCCACATCAGCTGCAGATGCGAGATTAGCTAAGGCGTCTGCCTCGAGATTTTCATCCCTTGGTATTTGCATAACTTTCCAGGTTTGAAATTGCTTTATTAATTCCCGCACCTTTTCTAAATACTGTTGCATCCTTGTTTCCCTGGCTGTATAAGTCCCCAGCATTTGATTAACCACGAGTTGTGAATCGCTTTTGATTATAATCTGATTTATGCCAAGTTCTCGTGCCAATTCTAAACCTGCAATCACAGCCTCATACTCTGCCTCATTGTTAGTTATAGAATGACATTTGATAGCTTGTCGAATGGTTTCACCCGTAGGTGGTACCAAAACAATCCCTAAACCTGCACCTTTTACGTTAGATGAACCATCAGCGAATAAAGTCCAAGTTCCTGGATTAGCTCCATTGAGCACCTGTAATTCTTTTTCTGCTTCTAATTGCATCCCGTGGCTAAAATCAGCCACGGAATTAGCTAACACTTGTGATTTTATAGCAGTTCTAGGTTGGTACGTGATTTCGTATTCACTTAACTCTATTGCCCACTTAGCCAACCTACCTGATAATTCATGCTTATGTAATATATTACGCAAAGGGTAGGCGGTTACTACAGCAATAGGATGACACTGAAAGTAAGGCCTTAATTTCCTAGATGCCATGATTAATGCGAGTGCAAGCTTTTCCAATTGAGGATACCGCGTTTCCTCATCTAACAAAGATTTACTAACATAATAGATAGGGGATTGTTTACCTTGTTCTTCTCGAACCAAAATCGCACTTACCGCTACTTCTGAAACAGCAAGGTAAATGAGCAATCTTTCCCCAGCCTTTGGTTTTGCTAGCAACGGTGGATTTGATAAGTATGCTTTCAAATTCCTGAGTGCTTGCTGACACTCTTCGTTCCATTCAAAATGATCCTGCTTCTTAAGAGCTGAGAAGAATTTAGAACACTTCTCTGATGATTTAGAAATGAATCTTCCCAAGGCTGCAATCCTCCCTGTTAATCTTTGAACTTCTTTCTTGCTCGAGAGTATATCAGGGATTTCTTCAATGGCCTTAATCTGTGCAGGATTCACCTCAATACCACGGTTAGAAACAAGAAAACCTAAGAACTTACCTGATGCAACACCAAATGCACATTTTTCGGGATTTAACTTCATATTAAATTTCCGCAAAATTTTAAAAGTTTCAGATAGATGCGATATATGATCTCCTGAATGCTGAGTTTTAACGAGCATATCATCTATATATACCTCCATAGTTTTTCCCAAATGCTCTTGAAACATTTTGGTAACTAACCTCTGATACGTTGCTCCTGCATTCTTTAGACCAAAAGGCATTACTTTATAACAGTAAGTCCCCCTGTCTGTTATGAATGAAGTTTTTTCTTCATCTCCCGGATCCATTTTAATCTGATTATAACCTGAATATGCATCTAAAAAACTTAACAACTCATGCCCTGCAGTAGCATCAATTAGTTGATCTATGTGGGGTAATGGAAAAGAGTCTTTAGGACAAGCTTTGTTAAGATCTGTATAGTCTACACAGACTCGCCATTTACCATTCTTTTAAGGTACCACAACAGTGTTGGCTAACCACTCAGGATACTTTACCTCGCGAATAGACCCATTCTTTAACAATTTGTGTACCTCATCCTGAATCACCTGGTTTTTGAAAGTGCCCTGCTTTCTCTTCTTTTGTTTGATAGGTGGATGAGATGGGTCTTCATTCAACTTATGAGTCATTACCTCCGGTGGTATACCTGTTATATCAGAATGGGACCAAGCAAAACAATTTGCGTTATCTTTTAAAAATTCAATCAACTTACGTTTCATATCCGGTCTGAGATTGGCTCCTATATACACTTTTCTTTCTGGCCAGTATATAAATAAAACCACTGCCTCCAGCTCTTCTATTGTCGTTTTGATGTTTTCATTTTCCTCTGGTTCTTGAATGGAATCAGGCCTTTAATCCACATCCGTTTGCCCTTGTTCAGTTGAGGTTGATGTTAAGTTATCCTCAACTGAATTCTGTAATTTCTATTTCTCTTCACTCTTCACATTTAAATTAGCCACGGAGTTGATGCTCCTGGATGTTTGTTGATCCCCCCTGATTTGACATATTCCCCATGGCGCCGGAAATTTAATAACTTGATGCAAGGTTGAAGGAACAACGTCCATTTCGTGGATCCATGGTCTCCCAAGAATCATGTTGTAAGCCATCTCCATATCTACCACCTGGAACTTTGTATCTTTGACGACTCCTTCAGCGAATGTGGTGAGTGTTACCTCTCCTTTTGTGACAACACTAGAATTATCAAATCCAGATAGAGTATGCGCCTTTGGTATCACTTTATCTTCAGCTTGCATCTCACGTAATACTCTTACCAAAATAATGTTCACGGAACTACCTGGATCAATTAAAACTCGTTTCACGTTAGTGTCATGTACAAGTAAAGATATTACCAGTGCGTCGTTATGTGGAGTTAATAGATCCTCGGCATCTGCATCATTGAACGTAATATTTTCTTCCTCCAAGACATGTCAAGGCCGCTTCCCGTGGGTAATTGTTACTTTAGAAACCTTTTAATATGATACGCCATTGATCTCTTCACCCCCACTTATAACGTTGACAGTTCTCTTGGGAGAAGGTGGTTTTGGAGGCTCCTTCCTGTTCTTCATGTATGCTTGTTTACCTTTCTCACTAAATAACTCAGTGAGATATACTTGTTTTAACAAATGATCAACTTCACCTTGCAAAAACCTGCAATCTGATGTTTTATGCCCATGATCGTTATGAAATTTGCACCAATGATCAGGGTTTCGTCTGTTTGGATTTGATCTCATTTCCTTGGGCCACCGTACCTTATCTCCTATGCTTCTTAAAACAGCCACGAGTTCAAAAGTGCTCACGTTGAAATTATAACCGCCAAACCTTGCCTTTAGCCTCCATCATTGTTTTGTGGCTCACGTGCGCTTCGGTCACTCCCAAATCTTGATGATGAGCCTGACTCTCTATTCCTTGATCTGTGATCGTACCTCTGATTATCCTGTTTTTACCGTGAGTCTCTTCCCGCAGGTCCCATGTATAGCTCGTACCTGTTTTTAGCGGACCTTTTTTCGTTTTCAGCCCGACTTGAGCTTACCTTTTCTTCTTTTTGATGTCGTGAAATAATATATTCTTCAATCCTCAGTTTTGTGCTATAACGATTGTAAACATCATTCCATGTTGTAGCTGGGAATTCACGAAGGCTTTCCTTGAGTCGCCTCGTAGCTTCTGAGCTTTTTCATTCAAATTGCTCGTGAATGCTATAGCTGCCCAGTTATCCGGTACACGTGGCAATGTCATTCTTTCACGCTGGAATCTGTCCACAAATTCCCTAAGCAATTCTGAGTCCCCTTGTTTGATCTTGAAAATATCTTCCATTCTTTTTCGACTTTTTGGGCTCCCGAGTGTGCTTTGATGAGAGAATCTGCAAGCTCAGCAAAAGAATTTATAGAATTTTCGGGTAAAAGAGAATACCATGTTAGTGCACCCTTAGTGAGTGTTTCACCAAATTTTTTGACTAATACAGATTCGATCTCATGCTTAGTCAAATCATTGCCTTTTACGCCTGTTGTGAACGCAGTCACGTGGTCTCGCGGGTCTGTTGTTCCATCGTATTTTGGCATCTCAGGCATTTTGAATTTCTTTGGGATTGGAAAGGGAGCAACACTTGGCTTCCAGGGTTGTTGTGAATATTTATCCATATCTACCCCTTTGATCACTGGTGGCACCTCGAGTATTTGCTCTATGCGGTCACTTTGCTCCTTGAGCTGTTTCTGCAATGTTAGTACTAAATTCTGTAAATCAGAATTAACTAAATTACCTGGTTCTCCCTCCTGTGATTCGCTGGGGGTTCCACCACTACTTGAATTAATGAGTCCGGAATGAGGGTTCTCTAGAGTGTTGTTATTTGGTGTGGGTGTAGGTGGTGCAGCAGGTAATTGGCTAACAAAAGCCTGAAGAGCTTTATTGACTTGAGAGGCAATAAGGTTTTGCAAAGCCTCATCCATAGTTTCAACATTCTCGAATTGAGCTTGTCCATCTGTATGAGACCCATCAGGAGTGCCTTCACGAGACTGCCGTGGAGAGCCTTGTGGAGAAGTAATCAGTACGTTATTGTTCTGTGGATCTCCCTGAAGTTGCTGGGTTGTTTGATTTTCTTGGTTTCCCTGAATGTTGTCATTGTTGTTCGACATGGTTGACGCAACAAGGGAAGTTAGGCTAAAATAAAATGGATTATCAGATTTTCGGTAACGGAACCAATTTGTTTAACCAAAAAATGGTTTGACTAAAGCTATATTTTAGAAGAACACGAGTTACTGATAATCGCAAGAATGAATGAAAGAAAGTAATTTGAATAGCCAGAATATAATTGAATAAAGCTAGTAAATCAAAGTATATTCAGATGATTTTTTTTTGTGTCCCTGCAATTGTTCAGTCTTCTCCTTTTATAGCTATCTCAGATGTAAGTGCCTTGCTTTGGTCATAATAAGGTTATTATGGGCAATAAATGACATTGAATGCTACATTACATAATCATTACATTTAAGACAGATTCTCTAACGTTTTCAGCATTTAATGCTTATCAAATATTGTATTTGGACCCTCGTATGCTGTCAGATTCATTCCCTTGACCTTCTTGATTATTGAACTTAAATTTCTTGAATAGGTGCGGGCGCTGAATCCTTTAAATAACCGCCCGTGCCTCTTCCTTTGCTTTTGCTCGCATCTATTACTACTCGTGCCTTTTGGTTAACTGTAACTCTTTGACTATTTGACCAGCCTACGTGTCATGACATGTCATCTTCACTTTTTTTAATATGTAAACTCAATTTTTCCCAATACATGAACATATAGAGATGACACCAAGTAGCCATTCTAAAGGGCTGCTATTTAGAAGTTAGCTAGTGCGTCTTAAATTTTAATTTTTTTAGTTCAATATTTTAGGACAAAAATGTCCAGAGTTGTCCCTAAATTAAGATTTTTAATTTAAAATTTCAGGACGAAGTAAATACCGACTAATTTCTAAATAGCATTTCTGAAAATACCTATCCGTGTACTTTTTCCCCACGAAACATCCAAAGATTTTTAATAAAAAAAGATTCATCCCGTTATCACATTTTACTCTATTCTGTCTGATGTGATTTCACGTATGCTTATTAAATGGATAGGTTAAATTCAGCCCCTTTGGTTATTGTGAGATTGATTAGGATAAATTCAAGAATAGCTGCAAAAATAGAAACACAACCCTAGCAGATTTTCGGTAATATTCATCCATGAAATCTTATTTAGCATGAAACTATTATTCTGGAGCTTTCTTTCTTAGTGTGATAGATTATTTAGTGTAATGACTATCTTTAGCTTTTAATGTAATTTTCCTGTATTACCGGGAAAAAAAAGGTAATAACAATTATACAATGTTTAAAATGGAAATATTTTATGGAAATAACATACCCATACTTTATAAATTTAAAATATGTTTATAGATACATTTTTTATGGGTTAACCATAGCTAATAAATGCACTTTATAATTTTTTTCTATCACTAATTATGGTAAACTAATGTAGTTTGGTATAAATGTCGAATGTGAGTAATTTTTTTTCCAAATTTACCCAATACAAATTGTTTTCAAATTCCTATTTCTGGTTCCACGATTTTAATTTACTAGCTCTAACAGTAATGCGCTGGTTTTTAATTCATATGTTGTGTACTTATTGATGATAATCATAATGACTTGAACTTCATTTTTTATTGAATTTTTAAACTTCTTCATGATAGTTAGCCTTGTTGCTTATCTTCATCTCAATGAATATGATTGAAGGGACTAATTAATTGGTGATGTTGAGGTCCACCAAGCTTCATGTTGTCCATTGTTAGTAGGTAACAATTAATTAAACTTTATCTTGGTGTGTGCTCATCAATATTATTGTAGAGATGATGTAATGTTATATATTGTATTTTATTTGACCTATACCTTGTTCAATTAACTAATCAAGTGCTTACTGTGAAAAACATAGTTCACCTACAAAAGCATAAACAATTACTGATTGACAATTCATGTTGTCGACCCATAAGACCATCAACGCAAAAAATTATGTTTAATCTAGGAGCTTTTCGTGTTCCATTTACGGTACAAATTCATTTGCATGAATGAACTTTTTGTTTTAATTTCAACCATTTACTAATAGAAATTCACTAATTCGATTAATTTAAATCCATGTACATCAAAATCATTTAGAGCCTGTTTGGAAAGCCACCTTGGAATTGAATGTGGGTGTAACTAGGTGTAATTACACAGTTTGACATGTTTGTTTGGCCAAGTAATTACTTGGTCAGCATGGAATTGGGGGTAATTGGAGGGGTGTAATTACACTCTCCAATTCTCAAGGGGGAGGTGAGAATTGGTGGTAATTACACTGTGTAATTACAAGGCAGCTTTTTAGTTTCTTTCCTTTTTGTTTTTGTTTTAATTTATTTTCTTTATAACTTTTTATTTTTATTATTTTAATTTTTTAATTTTATTTTTACTTTTTAATTTCTTTTGAAATTTTAAAATATATTTTCTTTGTACATTATTTATCTTTTATTTCTCTATCTTTACTTCTTGATTCCATGTAATTGCTTATATTTTATTTTTTATTTATTTTATTATTCTATTTTTTGAAACTATACCTCCTAATATTAGAAATAATGAGTCATTAATAAACTTGGCATATAATGAGTGATGCAATTAAAGTGGAACTTCGTTGTTAAATGTGGTTATAAACTTATCATGTTTCCTATCTTAAGTTGCAGTGGGACTTACTATTATTATGTTGGAATTTGACATAAGTTAAACTATTTTAATTTTTTGAATTTTTAAAATTGTGCTATATTCATGGTTCCAATTTATTTGCTTTGTAGTATTGACTCACATTGCATGTTGTTCATTTTTTAGTTAGAATTGGTAGATTAGTTTTGTCAAACATTTGAATAATGTTATGACACTATATTTATAAATACTAATTTATTTTATCAAACATGAATTCCATGATGTTCTTAAAAAACGTATATCTTTTTTTTTATAGTTTTTGTAAGTATCTGAACTAAATATTATTAATTTAGAATATATATATATATATATATATATATGCCTTGAAGATCTCCGAGTTTTCTTCTTATGATAAACCAAACGGGTCGGGCATAGTTATAAATATATGATTATTAATTAATATATATTCACGAAAAAATATACATCTTAAATACCAAATATATTGTCATTTATACTTATAAAATCTTATAGGTATATATTTATTATATTAATTTTTAGTTTTGATAATTATTTAATTTAAAATTTAATCTAACTGTTGTATTGGGAAAAATTTACTCTGCATATTGGACATGACGTGTCATGACACGTAGACTGGTCAAATAGTCAAAGAATTAAGGTTGTTCAATAGGTACGAGCAACAACAGACACGAGCAAGTTAAACAGAAGAGACACGAGCAGTCATGTGAGACATTCAATGCTCGTACCCGTTCAAAGCATTTAGACCGCAAAGATCGTGAAGAGTCAAAGGAATGAATCTGAAAGCAAATAAGAGCCTATATACAGCATTTAATGCGAGAAATGTTAGAGAATATGTATTTAATGTATATGATTACATAACGTAACATTTAAAGTCATTAACTGCCCATAATTGTCTTATTATGACAAAGGTAAAGTCTGTATTCCCAAAATGGCTATAAAAGGGAAAGTCACAAACAATTGTAAGCACGGAGAAAACACTATTGAAATATATCCTGATTTACTAGCTTTCATATCTTATTCTGAAATTTCTTTCTTTATACTCTTTTGCGATTATCAGTAACCCGTGTTCTTCTAAATTCAAGCTTTGACCTAAAATCTAATTTTTGGTTAAACAAATTGGTTCCGTTACCAGGAATCTGATAATCAATTATATCTCAGCTTGATTTTCTTTGTGGAATCAACTATGTCGAACAACAATGACAATATCCAAGGAAACCCAACCAATCAGCAAAATCAGGGAGATCCGCAAAATGATGAAACACCACGAGACTCACCACGACAATCTCGTGAAGGCACTCCTGAAGGATCTCACACAGAAGAACAAGGTCAATTTGAAAATGCTGAAGCTATGGATGATGCCTTACAAAAACTTATCGCTACTCAGGTCAACAAAGCTTTACAAGCTTTTGTTAGTCAATTACCTACTGCTCCACCCACACCTACTCCAAATAATAATACTTTGGAGAACCCTCGTTCTGGACTGGTAAATTCAGGCAGCGGTGGAACCCCCAGTGAAACACAGGAGGAGACCCAGGTAATCCAATTAATTCTGATTTGCAAAATCTAGTGCTAACATTGCAGAGACAGCTTAGGGAGCAAAACGACCGCATAGAACAAATACCCGGAGTACCACCCGTGATCAAGGGAGTAGATATAGATAAATATTCTCAACAGCCATGGAAGCCAAGTGCCGCCCCTCTCCCAATTCCAAAGAAGTTCAAGATGCCCGATATTCCAAAGTATGATGGGACAACAGACCCACGAGATCATGTTACTGCATTTACAACCGGAGTCAAGGGCAATGATTTGACTAAGCAGGAGATTGAATCAGTATTGGTCAAAAAATTCGGTGAAACACTCACTAAAGGGTCACTAACATGGTATTCTCTCTTACCTGAAGATTCTACAAATTCTTTTGCTGAGCTTGCAGATTTTTTTATCAAAGCACACTCGGGAGCTCAAAAAGTTGAAAAAAGAATGGAGGATATCTTCAAAATCAAGCAAGGAGATTCAGAGCTGCTCAGAGAATTCGTGGATAGATTTCAATGGGAAAGAATGACATTGCCACGAGTACCTGACAATTGGGCAGCCATAGCCCTCACCAGCAATTTGAATGAGAAGAGTTCAGAAGCCACGAGGCGACTCAAGGAAAGCCTTTGAGAATTCCCAGCAACAACGTGGAATGATGTCTACAACACATACAGTACAAAGATGAGGATTGAAGAAGACATTATTTTACGACATAAAACAGAAGAAAAAGTAAGCTCAAGGCGTGTGGAAAGTGAAAAGAGATCCGGCAAAAACAGGTACGAGCCTTACATGGGACCTGCGGGAAAGGACTCACGGTCAAGGCAAGATAATTAAAGGTACAATCACAAACCTAGAAACAGGGAATCAGGCTCCTCATCAAGATTCGGGAATGATCGGAACACATGCGGGTCACGAGACGATGATGGAAGTCTAAAGGCAAGGTTCGGTGGTTACAACTTCAACGTAAGCACCTCTGAACTCGTAGCTGTTTTAAGAAGCATGGGAGATAAGGTACGGTGGCCAAAGGAAATGTGATCGAATCCAAACAGACGAAACCCTGATCATTGGTGCGAATTTCATAACGATCACGGGCATAAAACAGCAGATTGCAGGTTTCTGCAAGGTGAAGTTGATCATTTGCTAAAACAGGGGTATCTCACTGAGTTATTCAGTGAGAAAGGTAAACAAGCATACATGAAGAACGGGCAAGAGCCTCCAAAACCACCTTCACCCAAGAGAACTGTCAACGTTATAAGTTGGGGTGAAGAGATCAACGATGTATCATATAAAATGGTTTCAAAAGTAACAATTACCCACGGGAAGCGGCCTCGACATGTACTGGAAGAGGAGAATATTATATTCAACGACACAGACGCCGAGGGACTCTTAACTCCGCATAACGACGCACTGGTAATATCTTTACTTGTACATGACACTAACGTGAAACGAGTTTTGGTTGATCCAGGTAGTTCTGTAAATATTATTTTAATACGAGTATTGCGCGAGATGCAAGCGGAGGATAAATTGATTCCAAAAGCACATACTTTATCGTGATTTGACAACTCTAGTATTATAACGAAAGGGGAAGCAATACTTACTACATTCGCAGAAGGCGTCGTTAAAGATACCAAATTTCAAGTCGTAAATATGGAAATGGCTTACAACATGATTCTTGGGAGGCCATGGATTCATGGCATGGATGTTGTTCCTTCAACCTTACATCAAGTTGTTAAATTTCCATCTCCATGGGGAATACGTCAAATCAGAGGTGATAAACAAACATCTAGAAGCATCAATTCCGTTGCAGATTCAACTGCTAAGGGTGAAGACAAATAGCAATTACAGAATTTAGGTGAGGGTAACACGGTGTCAACCTCACCTGAACAAAGGCAAACAGATGTGGATTCGAGACCTGATACCATTCAAGAACCGGAGGAGAACGAGAACATCAAAACAACGATAGAAGAGCTAGAGGCCGTGGTGTTATTTATACATTAGCCCGAGAGAAAAGTGTATATAGGAGCTAATCTTAGCCCGTAGGTAAAACGTTAATTGATTGAATTATTAAAAGCTAATGCAGATTGTTTTGCTTGGTCCCATTCTGACATGACAGGGATACCACCGGAAGTCATGACCCATAAATTGAATGAAGATCCATCATATCCTCCAGTCAAGTAAAAGAAAAGAAAGCAAGGAACTTTCAAGAATAAGGTGATTCAAGAAGAAGTTCAAAAATTGCTAAAAATTGGTTCAATTCGTGAGGTAAAATATCCTAACTGGTTAGCTAATACTGTTGTGGTTCCTAAAAAGAACGGTAAGTGGCTAGTCTTTGTAGATTACACAGACCTTAATAAAGACTGTCCAAAAGATTCTTTTCCTTTACCGCACATAGATCAATTAATTGATGCTACTGCAGGGAATGAGCTATTAAGTTTTTTAGATGCATATTCAGGCTATAATCAAATCAAGATGGACCCAGGAGATGAAGAAAAAACTTCTTTCATAACAGACAGGGGGACTTACTGTTATAAGGTAATGCCCTTTGGTCTTAAGAATGCAGGTGCAACGTATCAGAGGTTAGTTACCCAAATGTTTCAAGAACATTTAGGTAAGACCATGGATTTATATATAGATGATATGCTAGTTAAGACTCAACATTCAGAAGATCATATATCGTACCTGTCTGACACGTTTAAAATTTTACGAAA
>NC_031999.1:19318962-19436240 GCF_001879085.1 Nicotiana attenuata
TGTGTCTGAGTCAAATTCTGTATTAAATCTCCAGCATAAACTTCTTTTTGACTTAAAAGAGCTTTCAACTCTCTAATCTCCTCACTTGCCTTAGATAATTGCTCTGAGAAAGAAGACTCGAGACGCTCTCTTTCTTTCTCTGTCTGACTTGAAGAAGCCTTGACAACCGCAAGCTCTGAAGTTAATGCTCTTATCTGTTGTTCTAGGTTATTCTTGTTCTCTTGCAAATCTTCTATAGTAATTTGAGCACTATAAAATTGTTCCTTCCAATTAGCTGCTTCCAACTGAAAGTCACGAGCTTCCCTCTCTGAATCAAGAACAGCCTTTTCAGAGTCACGTGCCACCTTCTCTAATAAAGAAACTCTGCTCATCAGCTCTGTACCAATAAGGTTGGCCTGAAAATGATAAGGGAAGAAAAATTAGAATTCTAGAAAAATTCTGGCAAGTTAAAGAAAGAAGGGACACACCTTCAAGGTGGAATGAACTATGTCATTCATCAGAGTCAGACAGCTATAGCTATTCAGTTTTTCTTTCTCAATTGGGCCTATTAAAGGTTCGAGCCAAACATCCGCCTGACCGGATTTCCTCAAAAGGCTGTTGTTAGCAGGAACTTCGATAGTCACGCTCCTCATAGCAATCCTTCTACTTGTAGAACCCACTTTTGTATTATGGACAGTAGAAGGAGGAGCGGTAGAAGAAGTAAAAACAGCAGAGGGAGGTTCGGAAGCAGGTGGAACAGGTACGGAAGCAGATGGAGCAGGTAAGGAAGGAACCAAAGGCACGGCAGAAGAAGGAAGAGAAGGAACTGAAGATATGGGAGTTGAAGAGGAAGATAGGGGAGGTTCATCCAAAATAGGTCCTAACTCACCACTCTCAAACCACTAACGAAAAGCTGGTTAATCGACTCATGAGTGTCATGAGGGGTGGCAACGTCATCATAAGAGACAAGATTAACATGCCCGGTAGGAGAAAGATGATGAGAAACTTCAGCTTCGTCAGAGACGATACGTCTCCTAACTCTTGGCCTTGTCACCAAGGAACCATCCTCCTCTTCTTCGTCGGAGCTATTATCGTCTGTGGTTTTTCTTTTCAGAAGAATATCCTGAGCACTTTCTAAGGAAAGTTGGGTTCCTAAACGAGAGGCCGCAACTACTTCAGCAGTAACACCTCAAATAGCAAAACCTGACAAAGAGAAGGTTGAAAGTTAAAGCAATAAAGGGAAAAAAAATTTACATATGAGAAAGACAAAAACTCATACCGTGAGTCTTCACTCTCCAACCCTAAATACTGGAAATGTATTTCCAAGACCTAGCATCCATAGGTGTAGTCTTCAACAATTTATCTACCCAACCATGAAAATTGGGAATGTTCTCCACAATTCCCATGGTTGCTAAAAAAAAGAGGGAAACAAAGTTAAAGAAATTGATAAACTCGAAGAAAGAGGTACGAGAAAGGGTAAGGAACTTACGTGCAAGATTCCACTTCTCAGGGAAGGGAACATTTTCTTTACCCACCAAATCAACTGTAGGGGCAGCAACAAATCGGGCATACCAGCCACGATCCTTGTCATCTTCCGGACTCACCAAAACCCTTTTACTCCTGGCCACTAAGGTGAAAACCCCATTACGAAATAACCTAGGGGAGTAGAGGTGAATTAGGTGAGGGAAGGTAAAGTTAACATCTGCTAAGTTAGCCAGATGTCTTAAACAAGCCATAGCCCTCCATACCAACGGGCCAATCTGTGCTAGACATACTTTGAAAAAACGACAGAAATCGAGAATTACTGGGTCGATAGCTGGTTTAAACCCAAGAGTAAAAGGGTATGTGTAAACGAAAGAGAGTCCAGTCATATATGAAGTAATCCTTTGATTTGGATTGGGGATTACAATAGGAAAATCGTCATTCTAGTGGCAATCTTTGCGAACTATGGGAGTTAAAAGCTCTGTAATCAAAGTGGGGAAAGCATCAACACGATCTAGACCTGCAACTTGGTTTTGAAGTGATTGTCTATCATGGTGAAAAGAAAAATCGTTAGGAATTATCTCCTCCACCAAAAGCTCTTGTAATGCTTCAGAGGTTTCCTTGCCCTTAGAAGATGATTTTTGGGTAAAAGAACCCCTGGTTCTAGAAGAAGAGCCAGGATTAGAAGAAGAGCCAGGATTAGAAGAAGGCATAGCAGAACCACCACCACGAGAAGATCCTAAACTACGAAGTCTTCCACCCCTTCTATGTCTGACAGGGGCATTGGGATAATTTTCTAAAGCAGGAACTCTTCTAGGGTTAGGGTTTGAAGAAGACATGATGAGGAAGAAGACGAAGTGAATAAAAATTTGCACAGTTTGAGTGTTCCAAAGAGTTTTGTGTGGAAAAATTTAAAAAGTAAAACTGTATTTATAGGTAACCGTCAAAAAGTGAAAACGCAGTAATGGAAGGGTCACAATAATGGTAACTGGTACTTCGTGAGTAGTGGAGCTGTAAAAAAGGACCTTAAAAAGGGGTGCAAGTTGCAGAATCAATAAGGAGTTGACACGTGTGAAGAACATTAAATAGATGTGACCATTGAAGCGTCAATCTTGTCACAACATTAATGATGACAAAAATTCTCTTTTTATGAAATCCACTTCCCAAATATTCATCTGATGAATAAATGGAAAGTGGGGGGACTATCTGTATTGGGAAAAATTTACTCTGCATATTGGAGATGACGTGCCATGACACGTAGACTGGTCAAATAGTCAAAAAATTAAGGTTGTTCAATAGGTACGAGCAACAACAGACACGAGCAAGTTAAACAGAAGAGACACGAGCAGTCATGTGAGACATTCAATGCTCGTACCCGTTCAAAGCATTTAGACCGCAAAGATCGTGAAGAGTCAAAGGAATGAATCTGACAGCAAATAAGAGCCCATATACAGCATTTAATGCGAGAAACGTTAGAGAATATGTATTTAATGTATATGATTACATAACGTCACATTTAAAGTTATTAACTGCCCATAATTGTCTCATTATGACAAAGGTAAAGTCTGTATTCCCAAAATGGCTATAAAAGGGAAAGTCACAAACAATTGTAAGCACGGAGAATCCTGATTTACTAGCTTTCATATCTTATTCTCAAATTTCTTTCTTTATACTCTTTTCCGATTATCAGTAACCCGTGTTCTTCTAAATTCAAGCTTTGACCTAAAATCTAATTTTTGGTTAAACAAGTGTGTAATTACACTTGTGCAACCAAACAGTAAACTTGTAATTACACTGTAATTATACTATGACAAACAAACATGTTATCGTAATTACACAACTGTGTAATTACTAAGTTGTGTAATTACTACCCTAATAATTACACAAATTCCTATTACAAGGTGGCTTTCCGAACAGACACTTTAAAAGAAAGTGCTCCTTACTAGAAATTTTTCAATTCTCGGAACACGACCAGCGATGCATGAATATTTTCATCAAGTACAAAATTTGGCATTAAACATGGAGTTTTGATGTTAATCATTTCCCGTAAAACGATATGCACATCTAATGGGATGCTTGTCTTACAAAATAATTAAATCGGGAAGCGAGCCATAAGAACCACTTAGTATATTACTTAGTCACTTCAAGAACACGTAAATATCTCCATTTATATAATCCATATGTTTTAAAAAGAATGAACCAATTATTATTGGGGAAGTTACAAAATATTTCCTTTAATTATATCCTTTTCAAATAGTTTTTAAATATTTTGAATTGTTAAATATTATGACCTATATTACTTTATATATAGTTTCTAAATATGTAAATTTTATTTCAACAACTTAAAGAACCTATATCCAAATTCACATCGAATATTAGTCAATTTTACCCTTGTACTCGAAAAGATTTAAACAAATTGAAATGTATCTGTTTAGAATGAAATTAATTATCGATCAAAGTGCCAACTCTTTATTTCAAATTCGCATTAACTGTGGAGAGGAAAAATAATTCTATTTACAATATATATTTCCTTGCAAGCGTTTGGTATAAAATTTTTGTATAGGCATTGAAAGGGCTCAGAATTTGTTGGAAACATGTGGTAGCATATTTTAATAGCTTGGAGTTGATAACCAAGAAAGGGAAAATAATTTAATCTGCATGATTGATACGTCTGACAACCATAGGGATTCCTAGATCTCTTTTGGTAGTAATGCTAATATTAAATATTTGCTTAGTGGCCATCGAAGAAGATTTCCTATTCTGCATTAATAGAGGAGAAAAGAAAGAAAACAATAAACAACTACTTACTGATATAAACTTCTGTGCTTTCTCACACAACTGGACATTGGGACCTATTGGAAACTGCAAAGAAAATCCTAATCCACGTGTGAAGATTCTATCATGGCTCAACACCTGTGTTATCTTGGTCTACCGTTGTCTCTTACACATTGGAAAATTAATATGGTCACTCTCTTAAAAACCAACATCCATAGTGCTCTAAAGATCTAAGTTAGATTTGATATGATATGACTACTCTGGCTCCAACCTAGTCTTACTGTTTTAGTCACTTAATCATCTTCTTTATGTGTAATGTTCAGTGTATCTTCATTTTTAAAGTCACAATATGACAACAATAATCCCTTAATCTTGAAAATTGTATCTACACATAATACTCTTATGTTGCTACGGTCCTCAAGTAGAATGCTTACATATGTGTACGCGGTAAAATTGGTTCACATTAAATATTTATATAATAGAGCGACACGTGGAACCGAAGACAGAAGAAAAACGAGACATGTGGAAATCAAGATCGAGGGTTGCAGTTTCGATTGGCACCGGGAAGCCGCCGAAGGGATTATTATCACCCGATAGCATTCAACGGAGAATATTCTGCAGCATTAAATGCACAATCCGTTATAGAGAATATGGCATTCATAGCCTACTGTTAAACATTCTTCAATGCCCATAATTGTCACTTAGGATGGGCTTCCTAGGACCTTGTTCCCTAGGCGCAACTATAAATTGTGACTTCAACAACCATTATAGGGTGAGGAATTTTCTGACAAACTTATGTTATATACTATTCAAAAGCTCAATAACACTTTATTTCTTGTCTGCTAGTACTTGTATTACTGCCTTCGGAAGCTCTGCTCCCCGAACCAAGCTATATGCTGTTTTATCTCGATTTTAACGCTAAGTTTTGCATTTTATTTAAATTATTTATTATTTTGGGATCAAATCGATTCGCTTGTCTATAAACCACGTTACAAATTAGATTGTACTGTTTTACGGGGTAAATAATTTGGTGCCCACTATGGGTTTAGACATTTGCGTAATTGGGTTGATCCTTGCATCTATTACTAACAATTTTAATTCTTTGTTTCTTAGCAAAAAATCACAAAAAAATAGCAGATAACGATGCCAACATCACGCACAACGTTGATGCCCAAGGAAATCAGCCTCAACACGAATATTTGATCAGCGATACCCGTAACAAGGGCAATGAGGCCATGCCGGTCCATGGCGGGCAATTCAAGAGGCAACTCCCAATGATGTTGAAGACGAGCACGTTGCAGAAATAGTAAGAATCCTGAGGGAACAACAAAATGCTATTATGGGCCATCTCTCGCGACGGGATCGGGTCATGATGGAGTTGAGGTAGGCATTGTCGGGTGCTCCCAACAATGCGAATGGAAGAGGTCCGGTTCCTCTCGCTGCTCCCACAATCCAAAAACCACAAGGAGTTGATAAAAATAACCCGAGGGGTGAGGTTGGGTTCGACATGGCCGGGGGGAACGACAGCGGATCCAGCAACAATAACAAAAATGATCCCATTAAAATCGAACTCATGCAGTTTATGAGAGAAATAAATGCCCGAATGGATTAAATCCCGGGCATACAGCCAGTGTTGAAAGGATTAGACTCAAAGAAATACACCTAGTTGCTGTTCAAACCAAGCGCGACACCCGAATTAATCCCGAAGAGGTTCAAAGTGCCAGACGTGCCAAAATATGATGGGACTTCAGATCCTCAGGAGCACATCACAACCTATATAACAGCGGTGAAAGGAAATGACTTAGCTTCAGACGAGATTAAGTCAGTTTTGTTAAAGAAGTTCGAGGAGGTCCTCACGAAAGAGGCATTGACATGGTATTCACTTTTACCCGAGCACTCAATAGATTCCTTCGAGATGCTCGTAGATTCTTTTATCAAGGCCTATGCGGGGGCTAGGAAGGTATAGGCCCAAAAGTCCGACATATTCAGAATTGTGCAAGGAGAGTCCGAATTTGCTACGGGAGTTTGCGACAAGATTTTAGAAGGAAAGGATGCTGCTACCGGCCATGCCGGACGAATAGGTAGTTGAGGCATTTACTAAAGATCTCAATCCGAGGAGTTCATACGCTTCCCAAACACTTAAAGAAAGTTTGCTCGAGTTCCAGGCAACACCATGGGTAGATGTCCACAACCGTTACGAGACAAAAATAAGGATTTAGGATGACCAGCTCGATTTCCCAGCATCAACTAAGGGTCATGGCCGATAAAAGTACAAGAAAAAGTTGAAGGATGATTTCAACGCAGATCAACGGTCTTCTAGAGGTCTTTTTTTTCCTTACAAAAGGGCCGACGGACGCGGCAGAGGTTTTCGGTCGGCGGATAGATTCGCTATCGATAGGAGAGCTAATCGTGGCCGGAGTAACAGATTGTTGCAGGATAAAGAGGTATTGGGCTCCCAGGATTCCACCTACCCCGATTGTTCGAATATAACATCAATGTCAACATAGTGGAACTAGTATCGATGATGAGGAACATTAAGGAAGCACGGTTCTCCAGGCTGATGAGGTCCGACCCCAGTCAGAGGTATCCTAATCTATGGTGCGGGTACCATGGAACCAACAGCCAACGGACTGGGGACCGCCGACATCTGCACGAAGAGGTGGCAACATTGCTGAAAAACGGTCATATTAGAGAATTCTTAAGTAGGAGAATATCCTCCTCGTCTAACGATCAACATGCTTTATTTAGGGGGGGGGGGGGGACGAGATTAATGGTTGAACTTTCTCGGCAGCGAAAAAGACAAAGGTATCGGTGACCCATAGCAAGAGACTCCGTGAAGTTGCCGAGGAAGACATCAACTTCACGGAGGAGGACGTAGATAGACTCCTACTACCGCACAACGATACCCTAGTAATTTCTCTTAATTTTTAAATTTTAAATTTAGACGTGTTTTGGTAGACCTAGGGAGTTAGCCAGTATTATCCAATGGAGAGTGCTGGAACAAGCCAAGCTAACCAGAAGCATCATTTCGTCCATAAATCTCTTGCTGGGTTCAATTTAGCAAGAGTGACAACCCGAGGAGAAATTCTGCTGCCTACGAAGGCCGAAGGGGTAATGAAGAGGACCCTTTTTGAAGTAGTAGACGGCGATATGGGCTACAGTATTATTCTTGGAAGGCAATGGCTACGCGAGATGAAGGTTGTGCCATCAACATATCATCAACTTCTAAAATTTCCAACTCCGGATGGAATTAAACAAATAAGAGGAGATCAACCGGCGGCAAGGGAGATGCACGCGATCTCAGCTTCCAGTAGAAAAGGGAAGGAGCATGCGATATAGAAATTACAAGAACCGACGCCTTCTCCCAAGCCGAACGAAGTCAACAAGGGGGAGGAGTCATCGAAATCCTATTAGATGGAAGCTCCACTTCGGGGCAAAGTAAAACCCCAAGCTCTGGTTAGGATTTATAGAATTTCTTAAATTTAACATTGACTATTTTGTGTGGTCGCATGCAGATATCATAGGTATCCCGCATAAGTTGGCCATGCACAAATTAAGCTTGGATCCTAACATCCCTCCGGTAAGGCAGAAGAAACGCCCTATTGCCGAGGTCATAAAAAAATTTGTTAAAAAAGAGGTTACTCAATTACTTGATATCTGTTTAATCCGTGAGGTAAAGTATCTTGGCTGGCTAGCTAATATAGTAGTAGTTCCAAAAAAGAATAATAAATTTCGCATGTGCGTGGATTATAAGGATCTCAATAAGGCGTGCCTGAAAGACTCGTTCCCATTACCAAAAATTGATCAAATGATTGATGCGACGGCCGGGCACGAGTTGATGAGTTTCCTTGATGCTATTCCGGGAACAATCAAATCCAAATGAACCTAGAGGATCAGGAAAAAACTTCGTTCATAACGAACTTTGGCACATATTGCTATAATGTGATGCCTTTCGGGCTTAAGAACGCCAGAGCCACTTATCAAAGGCTTGTGAATAAAATATTGGCAGAATAGCCTAAACGGCACTTCTACTTGTCCCCCTTTGTCATCCCGGTCCGGATACTCTACGAAGTTTCATCTAGGCACTCGTAATTTTCAAAATACAGTACTTTAAACTTCTCTGACCGTTGACCAAGCCTATGTGGCAACTTTATGACTGAGTTGGACAAAATTTGTGAATTTCACGTGCATAACAAGAGTAAACATAAAAAAAGTTATACTAAAAATAATTAAAATAAGAAGAAAGAAATAAAAAGAAAAGTAAAAGCAAGAGACAAAAAAAGTATAAGAAAATATAAAATATCTCTATTCTTTACTTCTTTCTTCTTTCCCCCAGCCCACCGCACCCCTCCCTATTCTTTTCTTCTTTTATCCTTCCCCTTTCCGTTCACTTCCCACCCATCTCCATTCTATTTCTTTTCTCTTCTTCTCCTTCCGTTCTCCCCTCCCCTCCCCTCCCCCACTTGCACCCCCCCTTCTGTTCTTCCCCAAAACCTGTCACGCCCCAAAAATCGAGGAGCACGACCGGCGCTCAACCGAGTAAACCCGACTGAGCAAGCCTGTTAGGTTTCATTCTACCCAAACTAATTCATGAATACATAGGAGATGGACTCCATTAATCATACTTAGTAAGTATTTCATTAACAATTTTTATTTTATTTCCATTAGCAGCTTAAATCATAATTATCAAAATATTACAAGTTTTATAAATCTTTGCCAAACATCAATATTTTTACTTTAATTCCAATATTCGGCACTACCCACAACCTGTCTACGGAGCCTCTAAACACAACTAAAGAGTAATGTAATATGGAAATACCGGTAACAAGGCTCTGGCTATACCTCAAATAGCAAGTACATGACAAACAGATGAAACATGACCCCGAAACGAAGTGGGGCTCACCAAGTCAGCTGAAAGGATGATGCGGCACTAGCGACGACCAACACTACCTGCTATAGAAACACCTACATCCATTTAAAGACTTAACGCCCCCGGCAAAAGGAACGTTAGTGCCATCGAATAACACTAGTATGTATAACTAAACACCATCTCATTAGAAAGAACAACCATACAAGAATAAAGAAATCATAAGGATCAACAAAGCTTTTAAACAATCACCACATCATCAAATACAAATAAGAGATCACATAGCTTTCACACAATTTCCATAACTTTAGTTTGGGGCATTCCATATTGTTGCATCATCGATCACAATACCACCGCTTTCTTGAGCGGAGTCCGATCACGGCCCGATCGGCTAAGCCGTCTCCCCGAGACGTTACCATTATTTCATTCACACTTTCCAGTTCCAATTATCAATACATTACCACCATGTGTGTATATCATGGCGTCCGATCACGGCTCGATCGGCTAAGCCGTCTCCCCGAGACATTACCATTATTTCATTCTCACTTTCCAGTTCCAATTATCAATACATTACCACCATGTGTGTATAACATGGCGCCCGATCACGGCCCAATCGGCTAAGCCGTCTCCCCGAGATGTTACCATTTCTTCGTTAATCATCTCACTTCATTCTTTGGTTTCACATGTATCAACTCATAGACACTTAGGGCCACAATTTTCATATTATACTTGGCGCTAGGCCACATTTCACAACTCACATTCCACATCTCTTTCACTTTCAACATAAAGCTTTCAATTTAAGATAATGGGCACATACAAGAGCAATTCAAGTTGTAAGCATAGAGATAAATTCACATGATTTGGCATAATAATCACAATTTAAACTTGACTTGAAATCTAGGAAATTTAGCATATAGTTCACATTCTTCACATATCACCAATTTATCCAGAATAGCATTTTGAGCATCTTGGGACACACTTTTCACATATATTCTTGCAACACCAATTCCTTTGAAATAACAAATACTACGTCAATCAAATTTCGGACTTGCAATTTTACATGGACACCATGGGAGCTCAATTTCCGAGAAGAGGGGGTTTTAGCCATACATACCTTGTTTAAGATTTCCTTAAGTTACTACGACGTTCCGGAAATTCTAGCAATCCCAATCTACTTTGAGATATAACAAAATTGAACACAAATTAGGAAGGTATTCATGGTTTCAGCTCATCTGAGCATTTTATCAAATACTAGTTGAGCATCTTGATTTCAAATCTCTTCTACAAGGTTTCCTTCATTCCCCAACCCAATCTTCTTATTTATGTTCAACAATCTTCCCACAAACCTAATTTGTACATGCATGTATACATAATGCTATTACACCCAAGAATCATACCTTAATAACCCATCTTATGCCCCAAACTCAAAATTAAAGTCTAATGTATAGAACCTTACCTCTTAGATGAAGAACATGTGATTGGGTTCTTTGACTCTTGAAGGCTTGAGCAAGAGATGGGTGATTATGAAGCTAGGCTCCTTCTCTCTCTATATGCTCTCAACTCTCTCTAAAATCAGTAGAAACTGACCCCAAATGAAGCCCAAAGGCTATATATAAAAATGGGGTCGGGTTATAGAAATAGGAAAAATAAGCCTCCGAAATCGGGTATGCGATCGCAGAATGGACCGCAAAACAAGAATGTGGGCCGCAGAATGCATCGCGAAATAGGTGCCCAAAATTGGGCAACACTGGCCCAATCTGCGATCGCAGAGTCAAAAATGCGACATATTTGCGATTGTAGATTCGACACAGGATCGCATTTTTCCCGCCTTTGATAATTTGATCATAACTTTGTGTAGGAATGTCCAAATGACGAACGGTTTGAAGCTTTGGAAACTAGACTCAAAGTCCTCATATGATAGGTTGTTCATCACATAAAATCTTATACATATTTAGATATGCTCGTTCAAAGTGTGGACTTGTGGAAACTCATTTGGAAGCTTAGCCTATTATGAAATTTTCCAATTTGACTTAGGCTTAGGCCTTTCCTTGGGCCCCAAATTACTTACCATAAGACTCGTACGCTTATTTACCAAGTTCAATTGATGCCCACCATGTTAATAGCACATAAAATATTATAATTAGCCTACGTGGCACCACAAAATCCTAAATTACTTAGCGAAATTTTTCGGGGCCTTACAAAACCCATCTCCCATTTCTATTTCTTTTTCTCTTTCTTCCCATTCCCGTCCCCTGCCCCCCGCCCAAACCCGCACCCCCCTGAAGATACTAACAACTGTAAACATATTTTTCCTATTTATTTTTGTGCGTTATATCATCAGCAGCAAAGTTAGTTCCTTAGAACACTACAAGACTCTTAAAATTGAATGAACACTACAAGATTTTTAATGGTGTTCTCCGTTGACCGGAGGAATTTTCCGACGATGGCAGTGGAGTTGTTGGTGGTAAGGGGAAGAGATGGTGGAGTAAGGAAAAAAATTAAGATAAAGTGAATACTTTATTTTCTTATGTGGCACTAGTAATGACGTGGTATCCTACGTGTAGGAGATTGTATTACACGCACAACAGCCTCCTGTCATAAGCGTTTATTATACACGATTTGAACGAGTGTAAGTGTTCAATTGGCAAAATGATAAGTTTGGGGACCGGCATGACAAAGTGACAGAAGTATAAGTGCCATTTAGGCTATTCTGCCTAAACTTGGAAAAATAAATAGGGAAAAGAATGGAAACTTACGTAGATGATATGCTGGTTAAGTCTTTGAAAGCAGGAGATCATCTTAAACACCTCCAAGAAACCTTTGACATCCTAAGGAAGTACTACATGAAGCCTAACCCCGAATCGTGTGCATTCAGAGTCAGCTCTGGTAAGTTCTTGGGGATCTTGGTGTCACAAAGGGGGATCAAAGTCAATCCTGATAAAATTAAAGCCATCAAGGACATAGCCGACCAGCTATCAAGTGTGAAAGTGGTTTAGAGGCTAACAGGAAGACTGAGCACTTTAAGTAGGTTCATTTCCCGGTCTTCAGAAAAGTGTCATCACTTCTTTTCACTTCTAAAAGAGAAGAACAACTTTGAATGGACTCTGGAATTCTAGCAGACTTTGAATGATTTGAAATGGTATATATCGAGCCCTCCATTAATATAGAAACCAGGGGAAGGTAAATTGTTGTTGATCTACCTAGCGATCTCCGAGGTAGCGGTAATTGCCATTTTAGTCCGTGAATATGAAGGTACGCAATCTCCTATCTATTATGTTAGTAAAATTTAAACGGGATAGGAAACTCGCTACCCATACCTTGAAAAATTAGCCTTAGCTCTCGTAGTTGCTGCTCGAAAGCTTAGGCCTTATTTTCAATGTCGCCCGATAGCCGTGGTGACAACCTTTCCCCTGCGGAATATCCTTCACGAACCTGAACTATCAGGTGGACTTTCCAAATGGGTAGTCGAAATGAGTGAATTTGACATACAGTATAAACCTAGGACTACAATCAAGTCATAAGTTTTGGCCTACTTTAGTCCTGGACTACTGTGTTGGCCACTAAAGAAGCGGTGATGGTGTCAGAATATACATCGGGAGTCTGGACCTTGTTCACGGATGGAGCTTCCAACATAAAAGGGTCCGGGCTCGTGGTAGTACAAATCACGCCCTCAGGAGAAACCCTGAGGCAGGGCATAAGAAGTGTTCCCTTGACTAACAACAAAGTCGAGTATGAGGCTTTGATTACAGGACTTGATTTGGCCCCGGGACTGGATTTCGAGGTCAAAGAAATCAAATATGATTCCCAACTAGTAGTCAAACAGATCTACGGGATCTTCGACACCAGAGAGGAACACATGCAACGATATGTAGTGAAAGTCCAGACTCTACTCGCACGGTTTAGGGAATGGTCAATCACCCACATCCCGAGGGAAGAAAATATAAAGGCAGATGCACTGGCCAATCTGGGCTCGTCCACGAATATGAAGGGACCAGACTCCGGTATTGTGACGACCCGACCCGTCGTCTCATGAGAACCGCTCTGTTTCCCCCATTTCCTGCTTCGTTATGCTTCATTATCAGTGTCTTTTGTGAACGAGTTGAATTGGGTTGACTTTTGGAAGGAAATGAGACACTTAGTCTCTTTAAGGAAGGCTTGTTTTGGAAAAGTCAACTGGATGTTGACCTATGAGTTAGAGGACTCGGATGTGGATTCCGACGATTCGGTTAGCTTCGGGGGATGATTTGTGACTTAGGAGTGTGATCGGAAGTGATTTTGGAGGTCCGGTGTAGAATTAGGCTTGAATTGGCGAAATTAGTATTTTGGCGAATTCCGGTTGATAGGTGAGATTTTGATCCGAGGGTCGGAATGGAATTCCGAGAGTTGCTATAGCTTCGTTAGGTGATTTGGGATGTGTGCGCAAAATTTTAGGTTATTCGGAGGTGATTTGGTTGGGTTTTTTATCAAATGCGTGTTTCGGAAGTTTTAGAAGAACTTAGGCTTGAATCCGATGTAAATTTGGTGTTTTGATGTTAGTTTTGGTATTTTGAGAGTGCAACTAAGTTTGAATGATCATAGGTGACGTGTTAGTATGTTCGTATGCGGTCCCGAGGAGCTCGGGTGAGTTTCGGATAGGTTTGGGCTGCGTTGTGCTCGTTTTTCTTATGCTTCGACGTCGTTTCTTCAAGCATAAATGATATCATATTGAACAAATGAGCTCCGATTACTGTTTTGAATGAAGCATTAGATCCGTATCGTAATTACGGACCCGTAATAAAAAGAATCGTCGAATTTGGACATCGTATGAGGATTTTATGGCCATTTTACCAAGGTTGCCCAGATTTTCAGGTTAATGACGAAATTGCCCCTGACGGCGTATTAAAAACCTGCACTATTTGCAAATCTTAAAACCTACATATCTCCTTCATTATAAGGTCAAATTGAGTGATTCAAAAGCCTAAATTCATTAGAATTTCACAAGGAATCCATTGGGAGAAGTAAAACGCGTGAACAGTATACCTATAATGAGCAGGTCGAGTTTTCTTCCAATTTTTGAACGGGAAGAAGCTTCTGAGGCGATTTTTAAGAGAGAAAATCAGTGGGTATCACAGAGGTAAGTGATTTGATTATTAAAACTCGTTTATGGTTGATTATAGACCATAATCCCAGCCTTTAATTCATGAAAAATAGTAGAAAAATAGGATTTTGGGGCCTGAGATTATGAGAGCTTTAGGGGTCGATTTGAGGGGTCAAACGGACTCCGATTTTGGTGTTCTTTATATGTACGGAATTGGGAGAAGATGAAGAACACTTTTCTGTAAAAATTTCTGAGTTTCGAGAAGTGGGCCCGGGGCTCGGGTTTTGTCAATTTCGGGATTATTGATATTTTTCGATTATTTTCGATTGGGTATTGATGCTATAGCATAATGTGACGTATTCGTTGTGGTTTTGGTCAGATTCGACACGCGCAGAGGTCGATTTGAGAGGCAAGGGCATAGCGAGCTAGGATTTTGGCCGGCTTGAGGTTAGTAATAGATGTAAATGCTGTGTTGAGGGTTTGAAACCCCGAATTTGCACATGGTAGTGCTATGTTGAGGTGACTTGCACGCCGGATAACGGGCGTGGGGTAGAGCACTGTCGGGGATCGTGACTTGGTCCGTCCCGCTTAATAAAATTACTACCTAATTGATTGAAGCTTAGTGAGATCCTTATAAAAATGGATTAATTGTCATAATTTGGCCTCGTGCCAACTGATTGAATCCTTCAGGGATTATTTGTACTCGTTTCTTACCATATTTTCAGACAATTGAACTTAGTCCTAGTATTTAGTATTGTTTTGCAAACTCAACCACTTTTTCTCAAAACTTGGAACTTAAATAATATTTCTAATGAAGTTTGGGCTGAGTATTTGTATACTATTGTGCCTGAGGGGTTTATATGATTCTGGACTGAGTATGGGATCGGACTGCGCGCCGCAGGAGTATTATATTGATATTGATATGAGGCTTAGGGCCTAATGGATGCCACGAGATGGCTTGATATTGCGCTTGGGCCGTAAGGGGCCCCTCCCGGAGTCTGCACACCCCCAGTGAGCGCCGTTGATGATAAATAAATGGAGCGGGCTGCACGCCGCAGCGGGTACTAGAGAGTACCGTACTATTTGTTGCATTTCTTAATTGATTGTCATTCATTTACTTATCTGTTGCAGCATCATTGTTTTCATTGGTTTATTGAGTTGATATTATCTGGATTAAACTGTTGTAATTATAGCTTACATTGTGCCTATACAGGATTTCTTACTCTCAACCCTTATTTATGTTTATTACTCTCTGGGTTGGAAGTACTCACATTACTCCCTGCACCTTGTGTGCAGATCTAGGTGCAACCACTGAGGCTGAGTGAGGATTTCTCTGTCGAGCATCATATCTGGGAACATCAAGGTAGCTGCATGACGTCCGCAGTCCTGATCTTCCCATCTAACTTATTTGCTTTATTTCCACATTTCTTTAGAGCAATATCTAGTAGGTTGACACCCGTGTATTAGAGGCTCAGACTTGTGACACCGGATTCTTCGGGTTGTGTAGTAGTATTTCTACTTGGGTTTTTCGCATGTTTTAATTATATTTCAGAGTTTTAGTATTACGACTTAGTAATTATTTGTGTTAATTGAATCATGAACTGTACAAAAGGGTTAAGATTGTTGAATTGGTCGGGCTTGCCTAGTAGTGTGTTGGGCTCCATCACGACCGGGGTTGGGGTCGTGACAAGTTGGTATCAGAGCCTAGGTTACTTGGTCTCGCGAGTCATGAGCCGGTTTAGTAGAGTCTCGTGGATCGGTACGGAGACGTCTGTACTTATCCTCGAGAGGCTGCAGAACCTTTAGGAAAACTTCACATTCTTGAATTCTTATCATGCGTCCTTGATTCAGCTTGAAAAGAAACTCTTGAAATTCCTTCCACGTGTTCGTACGCGCGCATTAGCGCTCAGTATCAAATGTGCCTTGATGTCTTGTGATTCCCCGATCGAGGGGCGAAATGTAATCTCTATGAGTTTATGTTGGGCCAGTCTGGAGGACTTGAGGCCGGATCTTTTCCTATGGCTTGAGCACCGAGGTGCTGATTGTGTGAGCAAGTGTTTCGAACTTATATGTTTGGCATTTCCCCTATTAGTGGGAGTGAGGGCTGGTTAGCTACGTGGTGAGTATGTTAGTGCTGCAAGGTGCATCTATGTGACTTGGAGGTGATGAGGAAATTTTAAAGTATATATCGTGGAGTGATGGGGTATTTAAGGTGTGGTATGCGTTCGGACAACAAAATTGGGATCAGGTATGATGATTCGTGTGCTATATGGAGTTGGAGACTGGGAGTTCTCATGTACAGGCTATGTCGTGGTTGTGGATCGTGTGTATACGGCACCGTTTAGCGGCAATCGGGATTTGGAGGCTCGAGTGGATCTTTATTTGCTGGTATGTTAGATTTTGGATGTGATGTTGAAATTCAAACTGGTTGTCTTAGTGTTTAGGTGATTCTGAACTATTGCGCTACGGGCTATGCCGGAAATGCCACGGGTTGAGTGGCGAGGTGCATTGGATTATGTTCTTGCAGAGTGGTTTATATTTCAAAGACCCAGCGGACGACTAGGAAGGATTGCTTTTCTTAATTGGGCCTTCATGATGGATGTTAGTGCAGAGGTTTCTACCATTGGTTCTATTCCGGTGTTAAGGGACTTTTCGAATGCGTTTCTTGTGGCCGGGCATGTCGCAGGGCGAGGTGGTGGATTTCGATATTGATTTGGTGCCGGGCACCGTATCGTACGGCTCCGGCAGGAGTTATAGTAGTGGAAGGAGCAGCTTCAGGCTTTCTTGGTAATGATTTCATTGGTAGGCCGATGTGGATACGTGTTTAGCTTGAGTGGGCTTGGTTGGCCCCGAATTGTATTGTTGAGGGATAGGTTGATTCGATCGTTATTAAGCTTGTTAGTGATCTGAGGAGAGCTATGAGTTGCTTTTCGGTGTTGTGAGACGTTATGATTTATTGGTTATGGGCACATGTGGTGCGATTCTATTGGGATTCATAGTGAAAGTCGAGCGGGAAGAGTAATTGGGTGTTGCTCGGTAAATGGAGTATTGGTTATGACCTATCGGGTTGCGTGGCGTATGTTATTTGTTTCACCGTGGGTGTAATGAATTGCTTTTGTTCCAGACATCAAATTGTGCGTGGCTGTCGATTTTGAGCATAGTGACTTGAGGTGTTTCATGTGCAACAGTGTTTGGATAGGATCGCGCATTGTAGCGAGGCCACGTGGAGATATGACCTTTCGAGGTAGATTCAGGTGTTCTATTTCTATGATGTGAGACGGGGTCTCAGCCTTGTGTTGTGATGGTACTGATGAGCTTGAGGTACAACTCTTTCGTTTGAGTCATTTTTCATGATTTGAGTATGTTCATACCGTTCTTATTGGTGCGCGTATTATGCAAGTTGTGGCTTAGGCCTGTATTGAGGTGTCATATCACCAGAGTGGTGTGTTGGATTCGAGGTGATCGTTGGGGTCACTAATGAATATGAACAGATTTGATTTCAGCTTGTTGGAAGGATAATATCGAGGTTCGGCTCGGAATCTGCTGTGGTATTAGTCAAAAGGGAAGTGGCTTCATGAATGGTTGATCTGAGAAATGGTTATGGTTTATTGCGTGTTTCATTTATCGTTGGCAGTATATGAAAGTGTTGGAATAAGACCTTAGTTGATAAGAGGTTTTCTACCGGTATTCGGGAGTTGTGGGCAACTGCTGTGAATAGAAGTTATCGTTTCGAGTGTTTGGGTTATGTAGTATATCATATGATTGCACCTGAGGTTGCAGGTATGGGTTGTTACAGCTGGTTCGGGCTTATTCTGAGTATAGATGTGAGGTTCTGATCTTGTGTATGATTTCGGAAAGTGCAATATGGTTCTATGGTTTATGGACTAGATGGATTGTGAAATTTCAGCTATGTTGTGTTATCGGACCTATGCGAGATAGGGTGACGTGGGATCACCCCCGAGTATATGTATGGTAAGGTTATTCAGCGAGTGTCTGGCTTTTAGAACAACTCTGGGTACGTTCAAGGACGAACGTTTGTTTAAGTTGGGGAGGATGTGACGACCCGACCCATCGTCTCATGAGAACCACTCTGTTTCCCCCATTTCCTGCTTCGTTATGCTTCATTATCAGTGTCTTGTGTGAACGAGTTGAATTGGGTTGACTTTTGGAAGGAAATGAGACACTTAGTCTCTTTAAGGAAGGCTTGTTTTGGAAAAGTCAACCGGATGTTGACCTATGAGTTAGAGGGCTCGGATGTGGATTCCGACGATTCAGTTAGCTTCGAGGGATGATTTGTGACTTAGGAGTGTAATCGGAAGTGATTTTGGAGGTCCGGTGTAGAATTAGGCTTGAATTGGCGAAGTTAGTATTTTGGCGAATTCCGGTTGATAGGTGAGATTTTGATCCGAGGATCGGAATGGAATTCCGAGAGTTGTTGTAGCTTCGTTAGGTGATTTGGGATGTGTGTGCAAAATTTCAGGTTATTCGGAGGTGATTTGGTTGGGTTTTTGATCAAATGCGCGTTTCGGAAGTTTTAGAAGAACTTAGGCTTGAATCCGATGTAAATTTGGCGTTTTGATGTTAGTTTTGGTGTTTCGAGAGTGCAACTAAGTTTGAATGATCATTTGTGATGTGTTAGTATGTTTGTATGCGGTCCCGAGGAGCTCGGGTGAGTTTTGGATAGGTTTGGGCTGCGTTGTGCTCGTTTTTCTTATGCTTCGACGTCGTTTCTTCAAGCATAAATGATATCATATTGAACAAATGAGCTCCGATTATTATTTTGAATGAAGAATTATCATAATTACGGACCGGTAGCAAAAAGAATCGTCGAATTTGGACATCGTATGAGGATTTTATGGCCATTTTACCAAGGTTGCCCAGATTTTCAGGTTAATGATGAAATTGCCCCTGACGGCGTATTAAAAACCTGCACTATTTGCAAATCTTAAAACCTACATATCTCCTACATTATAAGGTCAAATTGAGTGATTCAAAAGCCTAAATTCATTAGAATGTCACAATGAATCCATTGGGAGCAGTAAAACGCGTGATTAGTATATCTATAATGAGAAGGTCGAGTTTTCTTCCAATTTTTGAACGGGAAGAAGCTTTTGAGGCGATTTTTTAGAGAGAAAATCAGTGGGTATCACTGAGGTAAGTGATTTGATTATTAAAACTCGTTTATGGGTGATTATAGACCATAATCCCAGCCTTTAATTCGTGAAAAACAGTAGAAAAATAGGATTTTGGGGCCTGAGATCATGAGACCTTTAGGGGTCATTTGAGGGGTCAAACGGACTCCGATTTTGGTGTTCTTTATATGTACGGAATTGGGAGAAGATGAAGAATACTTTTCTGTAAAAATTTCTGAGTTTCGAGAAGTGGGCCCGGGGCTCGGGTTTTGTCAATTTCGGGATTATTGATGTTTTTCGATTATTTTCGATTGGGTATTGATGCTATAGCATAATGTGACGTATTCGTTGTGGTTTTGGTCAGATTCGACGCGCGCGGAGGTCGATTTGAGAGACAAAGGCATAGCGAGCTAGGATTTTGGCCGGCTTGAGGTTAGTAATAGATGTAAATGCTGTGTTGAGGGTTTGAAACCCCGAATTTGCAAATTGTAGTGCTATGTTGAGGTGACTTGCACGCCGGATAACGGGCGTGGGGTAGAGCACCGTCGGGGATCGTGACTTGGTCCGTCCCGCTTAATAAAATTACTACCTAATTGATTGAAGCTTAGTGAGATCCTTATAAAAATGGATTAATTGTCATAATTTGGCCTCGTGCCAACTGATTGAATCCTTCAGGGATTGTTTTTACTCGTTTCTTACCATATTTTCAGACAATTGAACTCAGTCCTAGTATTTAGTACTGTTTTGCAAACTCAGCCACTTTTTCTCAAAACTTGGAACTTAAATAATATTTTTAACAAAGTTTGGGCTGAATATTTCTATATTATTGTTCCCGAGGGGCTTATATGATTCTGGACTGAGTATGGGATCGGGCTGCACGCCGCAGCAGTATTATATTGATATTGATATGAGGCTTAGGGCCTAATGGATGCCACGAGATGGCTTGATATTGCGCTTGGGCCGTAAGGGGCCCCTCCCGGAGTCTGCACACCCCCAGTGAGCGCCGTCGACGATAAATAAATGGAGCGGGCTGCACGCCGCAGCGGGTACTAGAGAGTATCGTACTATTTGTTGCATTTCTTAGTTGATTGTCATTCATTTACTTATCTGTTGCAGCATCATTGTTTTCATTGCTTTATTGAGTTGATATTATCTGGATTAAACTGTTGTAATTATAGCTTACATTGTGCCTATCCAGGATTTCTTACTCTCAACCCTTATTTATGTTTATTACTCTCTAGGTTGGAAGTACTCACATTACTCCCTGCACCTTGTGTGCAGATCTAGGTGCAACCACTGAGGCTGAGTGAGGATTTCTCTACCGAGCATCATATCTGGGAACATCAAGGTAGCTGCATGACATCCGCAATCCTGATCTTCCCATCTATCCTATTTGCTTTATTTCCGCATTTCTTTAGAACAATATGTAGTAGGTTGACACCCGTATATTAGAGGCTCAGACTTGTGACACCGGATTCTTCGGGTTGTGTAGTAGTATTTCTACTTGGGTTTACCTCATGTTTTAATTATATTTCAGAGTTTCAGTATTACGACTTAGTAATTATTTGTGTTAATTGAATCATGAACTGTACAAAAGGGTTAAGATTGTTGAATTGGTCGGGCTTGCCTAGCAGTGTGTTGGGCGCCATCACGACCGGGGTTGGGGTCGTGACAGGTATGGTCATGCATCTCATGCATTCGGTATTGGATGTGGATGGTTATTATTAAGCAAACGCGAACAATTTGGTATGGGACTAGATAGATGAGATCATTGACTATCTCGAGCATGGAAAACTACCCAAAGATCCCAAGGCATCCCGGGCGCTACGCATTTAAGTAGCGCATTATTGCTTCAGGGGAGACCAATTGTATAGAAAGTCTTTCCAAGGTCCGTTAGCCCGATGTTTAGGAGCCTTCGAGGCTAATTACGTCATGAGAGAAGTTCACGAAGGAATCAATGGAAATCACTTGGTGCAGACTCTTTGGTATTTAAACTAATTAGGGCATGATACTACTGGCCCCGGATGGAACAAGACGCTAAAACATATGTTCAAAAATGCGATAAGTGTCAATGCCATGCACCGTTGGTGCATCAACCAATAGAAATATTGCACTCGGTTTTGGAAGGCCCCTACCGGGTTTCAGCTATCGCCGGGAAAGGTTCATATGAATTGGAAAATGAAGATGGATTAAAATTGACGAGCAACTAGAATGTGGCACACCTAAAAAAGTACTATTGCTGATAGGGAGCGCTTATATTGAGTATATGCTGCACTCTTTTCCCTTCGTCTAGTTTTTATCCTAATTGGATTTTTCTAGTAAGGTTATTAACGAGGAAGCAACGAAAAGCATACTACGAAGGAAATGATGTGAGCAAAAATAAGACATATAAACAACAAGCATGGAAACAATGAACTATTACGGGATGGTTAGATAATCTTTTGCTCGGTAGCAAAGTTCCTACCGGGAAATAAAGTTTGCCACCGGACCAAAGGTTACCCGGCCGTTCACGAGTGCAAGTCAGTGGAAGGTGGTTAGATTATCTTTGTCTCTATAACAAAGTTCCTAACGGGAAATGAAGCTTGCTATCGAACCAAAGATTATCCAACCATTCACTACTGGGACCTTCAAAGGAGCAAGAATTTCAGTGTTCAAATTCATATTCTTCGCATTTAAATCCTGGGGGGGGGGGAGGGGTGGAATGATATGAGAATACGGAAACGCGACTGCTACATAAATTATGACTATGAAATCCGGGAACAAATATATATCATCGGGACCGGGGACTGGGCGGCCAGCCCTGTAGAAACAAGTTGTACAAGTTAGCCACAAGTAATGGCAAATTTTTTCAGCACATTGAATGGTTGTGTACTTTTGAAAATTGAAGGACTAAAGTAAACTCCTTTTATTTTTATCTTGTTTCTTGTCCAAACAATAAATATTTTATCATTTGAAAGTTAATCAAGTACTTCAAATGCTAGTGTCGGAATGAACAGGAGACGTTCTCTTCAAGAGCACCGTAAACATAAGAGGGCCTTCTCTTATGAAACCTCACAGTAGGGGTTGGTTCCGGAAGAATTTATGCCCGGAATCCAAATGACATCAGGGAAAAATGCACACGAGGCCTTGTATTACTCGACGCAAAAAGCAAAATTTACACAATGCTTAAATGAAAAGCACTTTCATATAACAAATGTGCCAAGCGGCACAAGTAAAAAAGTATGAAAAAGAAAAACAAAGGGAAAAGAAAGCAAAAATTTAAACTACTGCGTCCGCAAAACGTTGGGGAAGGGAAGCGTATGTGCCCCCAGGAGAAGTAGGCGGATATGCCGTCGTCTCGGGAGCTTGGCCTTCATCATCATCCCCTTCAAGTTCTTCTTTAGTTCCCCGGACTTGGGAACTAGAACCAGAACTAGAAGAGTCAATTGCATCAAGCTGAACCGTGAGGCCCCTTCGGGCAGTTGACTCAAGCTCACGGGCCTTGGCAATCTCGGCATCAAAATCAATGACACCCGCTTTGGCCTCTTCCAAGGTTTTTCTCCTCATACTATACATCGAATATGTTTTTTCAACAATGAGGGAAGCTGCTCAGTGCTGAAGCTCTGCCTTAAGCTGATCAATATCGGTCGAAAGGTTATTCCGTTGGGGTCTTGCAGCTTGATAGCTGACGTCAAGGTCACGGATAGTGGGGTTATAAACTTTATTATGCATACTTCTTTTCCATCAAGGCATGCTTCTCCTCAGCAGTAGCTGCCTCTTCAGCTTCGGAGTTCAAGGCTGTCTCCAAATTATTTAGTCTTTCGGTAGAGGCAACCGCACACTCAGCAGCAGAAAGAATAACTTTTTAGACCCCCGACCACTTTGACTGGGCCTCTTGATATTGTACTCTTAACAGGGAGGCCTTTTGGCTAAGGGTCATAACCTCATGCTTACTCTGCCGCAACCGAGCCTCCAACTCAACTACTTCGGCAGCCTATGCTTCCAGTGCCGAGAGGCGAGCAGCAATTTGCTCCCGCTGGGCAATAGTTGATCCCACTCGGATGTGAGTTTTTCTTTATCAATGTTCAACTAGACCCTCAGAATCAAGGAAGTTAGCCTGCAAAGCAAATGTTCAAATCAAAAATCTTATCAAAGTGTAGTTAGAAGAAATAGTAGAGGGAACAAATATCGTACTGCTACCGCGTAGTGCATGGTTTGTTTATCATACACTCCCTTGAGGGGGAGTGTATTTTATTCTTATCTTTCTCTAAAGCCAGAGGTTTAAGGTAATTAGCGAGTTCCACTAGTCGGGACAACAAATGACACTCTATGGAAACCGAGAGGGAGACGCTCCTCCTCCCCCGGGGATCTGCAGAAGGGGCAAATAGTTATGCCCCAAATTCCCATGGACTGGGGACTAGGGAGGAGGGAAATCCTCGTCTTGAGTGTCTGCGGCTGGTTGGGATGATGTAGCAGTTGTTGGTGGTGAAGGTATGGCTGGCGAAGAAGGAGATGAAGCTGATGGCGTTGTGGGTTGAGAAGCAGTTGCGGCAAAAGCAGTGCTAGTTATTTATTTCTCGTCAACCAAAGATGGAAGAGGCCCGGTAGCTAACCTCACAGTACCGGGAGCAACGACTAGGGTTCGGAAGCGAGAGTTGTCATCTCCACAACATCACACTCTCCCTAGAGAGCCTGGATGTCATCCTCGATTGGTGTTACCGGCTCAACAGATTGAGCATTCTATTGAGCTGATGAAGGTTGTCGTCTCCTCTATAGGGAATCCCCTTAATCATTGGCTCCCCCATCATCATCGATCACCATTATGGCTGCAGCTAGCTCGGGCGCGGCGTTCTTCACCCTTTTATTTTTACCCTTGGGCATAGAGGAACATCGCCTTTTTTGCTGCTTCTTCTCTGGATGGGGACTCTAAAAGGAAGCACCTGCATAGGAAATAGGTCCGATGGCACTCGTTTGGGTGAAAGCCTCCTGCAGCAACCTCGCCGCATATGTGAGATCAGCCAAAACGTCCTCCTCGGGGATGGTAACCAAGCCCTTCGGAAGACCTGAATTCAATCAATAGAGAAGTTAGCCAATCTTCGTATACGCAAGGTACAAACAAGATTATGTCTTGAATTAACTTAACATGATTTTTGGCATTCCACCCATATTTGAGGGCCAGTTCTTTCCACCGTTGGGTCTCAAGAGTGGTAATATATAGGATCTTCTAGCTCACTGGTGCAAGACTTCAACCCTTGGAGGTGTCCATCGAGTTGCTAAAATACTGAAAAGAAAATATCAGTAACACCCTGGAACCGCTTTTCATCAAGGAAAAGATAGACATTGAACTTACGTGTATGAGTCCATGACTCGGGGAAAGCTAGAGTTGTGGCCGGGATGATGTCCCTAGTTGCAACTACAATGAACCGTTCCATCCATCCGCGGTCGTTGTCATCATCCATGCTGGTGAGCAAAGCGTGGTGACCACGTTTGCTAAAGTTTATCACCCCCCCTCCCCCCCACGAAAGAATTAGGGGGAGTAAAGATTCATCATGCTGGCCAAGGAGAGGTCTTCCCCCGTCTCCTAGAATAGACACCGTAAACAGGATATCGTCCCCCACATAGAGGGGCTTACCTGTGCCAAATAGACTTGATACCGACAGGAAGACTCCAAAATTATGAGGTCAAGTCCCCTGCTCAATGAGAATGAACCCAAAGTGAAGGGATATGCGTAAATGTATGTAAAACCCTTCTTAGGGAAGGTTACTCGCTCAGCTAGATCGGGAGCGATGACGTTCAAATCATGGAAACCATAGTCTTCCTTCATAGCAGGAATGCTAGAAGGACGGATGAAAGAAGGATACACAACAACAGCCCATGTGCGGGAGTTAGAAGAAGGAAACTTCTCCTCAAAATCCTTGGCTATACTAAGCCTTCTGGGGATAAGGGTGCTCACTGTAGGAGGAGCAACATCGTCAGTGTTTTCCTTGTTTTTTGAAGAGCTCGTGTTCTTGGAAGAGGTTAGCAGAAGGAAGTAGGAATTTCTATGAAGAAGAAGGTTAAAAAAAGATGAAAGTAAGGGAGAGCTGAGTAAGAAAAGTTGAGAGAGTTCAAAAAATTATGAAGCGTAAAAGAAGAAGAATGAGGCGTATAAGTAAAGAAATAAGCGCCTAAAATTGTGGCCATGATTACCTCGACAACTGGCAAAAGTATTGTTGAATCATGGAGTGATGCATGTTCGGGACATTAAATGCGGAGAGACGTGTGTCTAATCAAGCGTCAGAAATGTTTTAGAGGGGATCAGAAAATTTCCCGCCAAGAAAGGTATCTTCACCAACTTCCCGATGACACAAAGATGTGCCACTGGAAAGCAGAGGGACTATCTATATAGGGTCAAATTGGTTCATATTAAATACTCGTATAATAGAGCGACAACCGGAGACATATGGAAAGTGAGACATGTGGAAATTAAGACCGGGGTCAACCGTTTCGGTTGGCACCGGGAAGCCCCCTAAGGGAATATTGCTAATGAAGACAAATGAATGCCAGCCACCCGATAGCATTCAATGGAGAATATTCTGCAGTATCAAATGCACAGTCTGTTATAGAGAATATGACATTCGTAGCCTGCCGTTACACATTCTTCAATGGCCCCCATAATTTTTATTTAAGAGGGGCTTGATCCTAGACCTTGTTTTCTTGGTGCCACTATAAATAGTAACTTCAACAGCAATTATAGGGGGAGGATTTTCAGACAAACTTATGCTATATACTATTCAAAAGCTCAATAACACTTTATTCTTGTCTGGTAGTACTTGTATTACTACCTCCGAAAGCTGCTCCCGGAACTAAGCTATCAGCTGCTTTATCTCGATTTCAACGCTAATTCTTGAATTTATTTATCATTTTGGGATCAAATCAATTCGCTTTTCTATAAACCACATTACAAATTTGACTGTACCGCTTTACGGATAAACAATATGCTTGCTACATATTACAGCTATTAGTGTTCTTACACCTAACATTAACTTTTGGTTAACCAATAAAGAAATTGAATATTTACTTTAGTTATAGTCGGATTTAATAATGCAGGAGCCACTCATCAAAGGCTCGTAAATAAAATGTTTGTCTATCACTTAGGAAAAACTATAAAGTGTACCTAGATGGCATGCTAGTTAAATCTCTAAAGGTTGAAGAACATCTAGAACTTTTAGATCAAGCCTTCATAGTCTTATGATAATACAACATGAAGTTGAACTGAAGAAAGTACTCCATGGGGGTGTCCTCGGGAAAATTCCACTTGGTACCTTGTTACTAAAAGAGCCATAGAAGCTATCTCCGACAAAGTCAAGGCCATATAATACATCTCATCTCTTGCATATGTTAAAGACGTTCAAAAACGTAATGGGAAGATAGAGGCCTTGAGCTGGTTTTAGTGGCAAACGGATGCGAGAAGGCCCAACAACAATTCAAGCAGTGACTATCTAGTCCGCTTTTACTCTTAAAATGAAAAGAGAGACGTTTCATGTATACCTGGTCGTGTTAGAGAGTGCCATAAGTGCCGTCCTAGTTTGAGATGAACAAGGTACACAACACCAGATCTATTATGTTAGTAGATCATTAGTGTACTTGAAAGGAGGTATCTACATCTAGAAAAGCTGGCTCTGGTCCTCGTGATGGTATCTCACAAGCTCACGATTGTAACAACATTCTCATTACGGACCTTACTGCACAAGCCTGAACTCTCAAGTAGAGTCGCCAAATAGGCTATAGAACTTAGCGAATATGATATAGTAATCCAAAAAGGACAACAATCAAGTCACAAGTTCTAGTTGATCTCATAGCTCAATTTAGTATAGATATTTAACCCGAAGCTGACTAGAATTACTTATTATAATAAGGAAAACTCAACAAGGAATTTTGACCATTTATATTGATTGATCAACCAATATTAGGGGATCCAGACTTAGTACAGTGCTGCTATCACCTGACAAAGAAATAATCTACCAATCTATACATGTGAATTCAAATATACTAACAACTAAGTTGAATATGAATATCGTATTGCAGGATTTAACCTGACTTGCAACTTTGGAAGCTAATGACACTTGGTCAGAACTGATTCCCAGTCAGTCGCTAGACAACAACAACAGGCCAGTAAGATCTCACAAGTGAAGGTCAGGGGAGGGTAGGATATACGCAGTCTTACCCCTACCTTGGGAAGGCAGAGAGTCTATTTCTGATAGACCCTCGGCTAAAGAAGATGGAAGAAGTGGTAGTAGCAATTCATTGTAAGAAATATATTAGGAAAATAAATTGAAGATAACAATAAAGAATATGAAAGAAGTACCTATAGCAAGTAATAGCAAGACAATTTATTTAGAGAAACTAAATCCGAGGTCTGATAGCAATAGAGAATATGAAAGGAGCACTGATAGCAAACTAAGGAAGTAGTAATGACAAGTAATAACAAAACAAGATATGCGAAAATAGCAAACTCATGATAAAAGGGAACCGTAATAACACTAACACTAACAAACTACTGAAGACAAAGGAAAATACACGACTACCTACTAACCTTCTACCCTAATCTTCAACCTCCATACCCTCATTTCCAGGGTCAAGTCCTCGGTTATCTTAAGCTGCACCATGTCCCGCCTGATCACCTCTCCCCAAGACTTCTTTAGCCTAACTCTACCCTTCCTCTTACTCCCAAGGCCAACCTCTCACACCTCCTGACTGGGGCATCTCTGCTTCTCCTTTTAACATGCCCGAACCATTTCAGCCTCACCTCTCGCATCTTTTCCTCCAAGGGGCCACTACCACATTGTCCCGAATATCTTCATTCCTAATTCTATCTAACCTAGTATACCCACACATCCATCTCAACCTCCTCATTTCAACCACTTTAATCTGCTGGACGTGGGAGTTCTTGACTGGTCAGTACTCTGTCCCATACAACATAGTCGGTCTAAGCACTACCTTGTATAACTTACCCTTAAGTCTCAACAACACATTCTTATCCACAAGACACCGGAAGCGAGCCTCCACTTTATCTACCCTGCCCCGATACGATGTGTGACATCCTCATCAATCTCCCCATCATTATGAATTATAGACCCCAGATACTTAAAACTCTCTCTCCTAGGGATGACTTGCATATCAAGCCTCACATCCCCTTCCGCTTCCTAGGTAGCACCGCTGAACTTACACTCTAAGTATTTTGTCTTGGACATGCTCAACTTGAAACCCTCATACTCCAGGGAATGTCTCCTCCTGTTGTCCTTACCCATGTCATTGCTCTATCATACATGTCCTTGATCACCCTAATATACGCTACATGCACTCTCTTATCCTCCAAACATCTCCATAGGACATCTCTCAAGACTTTATCATAAGCTTTCTCTAGGTCAATGAACACCATATGCAAATCCTTCTCCACCGCCCTATACTGCTCTACCAATCTCCTCACAATGTGGATGGCTTCATTAGTCGACTGTTCTGGCATGAAACCAAACTATTACTTGGAAATGGACACACTCCTCCTCATCCCCCCTTCAACCACCCTCTCCCAAACTTTCATCGTACGGATTAACAACTTGATACCCCTACAGTTGTTGTAGTTCTAGATATCCCCCTTGTTCTTGTAAAATGGAATCATCGTACTCCGTCTCCACTGATCAGGCATCTTCTTCATCCTAAAAATGATGTTAAACAACCTAGAGAGCCATTCCAGGCCCTCCTTGACCACGCTCTTCCAAAATTCCACAAGAATCTCATCTGGCTCGATTGCTCTACCCCTACACATCTTGCGCATAGCCCCTTCAACCTACCCCACTCGTATGCGTCTATAGTACACAAACTTACGATGACACTCCGAGTACTCCAACTCACCCCGCAAAATGCTCTTATCCCCTCCCCATTTAACAGTTTATGGAAGTAAGATTGTCATCTCTGCCCAATCTATTCCCCCTTAAAAAAAACTCTATCCTCCTCATCTTTTATACACCTCACATGGTCCAGATCTCGGGCCATGCTGTAACGACCCGGCCGGTCGTTTTGAGTATTTCAGCTACGACCCCTATTTATTTCCTCATCTATGTTATATTGTGGTTATGTAACTTTCCGGGGTGTTTGGTTTTGGTTTCGGGTGAGTTTCGGAGTGAAATGGGACACATAGTCCCTAAGTTGGAGGTTTAACTTATAATAGTTGACCATAGTTTGACTTGTGGGAAGATACTCCGAAATGGAGTTTTGATGTTTCCAATAGTTCCATATTGTGATTTTTATCTTAGGAGCATGTCTGAATGTTGATTTGGAGGGCCGTAGTTTGTTTCGGCGTGAATTGGAGAAAGTTGGAAAGTTTGAAGATTGGGAAGTTTGGTTGGGAGATGACTTTATTGATATTGGGGTCGAATCCTAATTCCAGAAGTTGGAATAGGTCCATAATGTTATTCATGACTTGTGTGCAAAATTTGGAGTCAATTGGAGTTGTTTTGGTATGAATGGGCTTTGGTTTCAAAATTCGGAAATTCATAAGTTCCTTAGGCTTGAATCGATGCGCGATTCATGATTCTAGTGTTGTTTGGTGTTATTTGACACTTCGAGCATGTTTTATGATGTTTTAGGACTTGTTGGTATGTTTGGTTGAGGTGTTGGAGACCTCGGATGTAATTCGGACCATGATCGACGCATTGCGGAACCTTAAGGATTTGCTGAAGTTCTGGTTCCTCTAAAGGTCTGGTTTCCTTCTACGCATTCGCAAAGGTGTTCCCACATTCGCGTAGAGTCTTCAGGGATTTCTGGAGATTTACCCTTCGCATTCACAATGATGGCCACGTGTTCGTGAAGGGCCAGCGAGTTTGTACACTATGATCGCGGACATGGAGCCGCATACGCGAAGAGGAAAGGCAGGCTGAGGGGGGCCTCTCACATTGTTCTACGCGTTCACAAGTAAGGCTTCGTGATCACGAAGCTTTGGAGTTTTGGTCATCATTTTTGATAGTGTGTTATTGCATTCACGTAAGGGGATTTGGGCAGTAGCATTTTTGTGCTTCGCGAACGCGAGGCATTTTCGGTGTTCGTGAAGTGCAAATCACTAGAAGTAGACTTAAATTTCAAAATTGAGGGTTTTTCTCACATTTTACATTTCTGACTTAGAGAGCTCGGTGTGAGGCAAAGTTTTGGGAGATTTTAAGAGACATTATTGGGGTAAGAATTCCTAACTCGAATTTGGTTAACTTACTCGAATCTATTATTTTTTATCCCGTAATTAGTGGTTTGAGTTGGAAAATTGGGGAAATTTGTGAAAAACATCTTAGTCTTAAATTTGGGGTTTTTAAAGATGATGTGAGGTCGGATTTGAGTAATTCTTGTATCGTTGGACTAGTTATCGAATAGATGCTCGGATTTTATAATTTTGGTCGGGTTCCGAGATGCGAGCCTGAGTTGACTTTTTAATTCTTTGCAAAGATCGTAATTTCATTTTTTTTGAATTAGTTTCCTATAGTTATATTTATAGTATGAATTTGTTTTGGCTAGATTCGAGGCGTTCGGAGTTGGATAATCGAGGGAAAGGCCTTCTAGTTGATTGAGTTAGCGTGATTTGAGGTAAGCGACTTGCCTAACCTTGTGTGGGGGAATTACCCCTTAGGATTGGTGTTGTTTGTTATAACTCTGATGTGTGAAAGCCGTGTATGCAAGGTGAGGAGTGTGTACACAGGCTAAATGTGGAAATTTCCGGTTTTAGCTATGTAGATTCCTTTCATACCTTAATTAAGTTACCTTAACTTGTTATCTTCATCATCATTAGTATTATTTCACATGCTCTACTTGTCTTATCTCTTACGTGCTATTTCCTCTACATGTTTAGTTGAAGCTCTTGTTTCCTTTATTCCGTATTTATTATTTAATTGTTGAACTCTTTACTTGAAGTGTCATTCTTGGAAATATCTGGTTCTTGAAATCAGTATTGAGTAAAAAAGGTCGTGATTCCTATCGAGGCAAAGTGTTAAGTTGCGAAATATCATTCTATTGAGTTATTCACTTCTGGTTGTTATTATTGAGACTTTGAGTACATTGTGGTTGAGCCATGGACTCCTTACTGTGAAATCTCTTATTGTTTGGTTTCTCTGGCAAGTTGTGATATTGGTCACCTGAGTGAGATTTGTGATATTGATACGCATGCGGTGGTATAAGACTTTGGGGTTGATACGTATGCGGTGAGATAAGACGGGCATGATACGTGTGGCTAGTAGAAGAACTACTAGAACTCATGCGCTGTGATAAGGTGGGCTAAAATGCGGTATGCTATTTCAGAAAAATGATTTTTAAAACTAAATGTAAAGGCTTCGCGGTACCTCAGTAGTGACCCTTATTGATCTTTTCTCGATTTGTTGTACTTGTCTTTGGTTGTTTTGTTCCTTAACATGTCAATCCTTGTGTCTTTCCGTGATGTATTATTTGCCTTGATTCTAAGTAGCTAACTTTTGGTATACTCCTTACTTGTTTCTTTTCTATTGTCATCATTATTATATTGTTGAATCTTTCGTCCTGTTTTCTTATTATTTCAAGTAGGGCCTTCACCTAACCTCGTCACTACCCCACCGAGTATAGGCTCGACACTTACTGGGTACTACTATGGTGTACTCATGCTACATTTCTGCACATCTTTTGTGTAGATCTAGGTACTTCCTATTAGTCCCGGCACTAGTGAGCTGCGTTCGCATTTGAAGACTTCAAGGTACACCTGCCCACGCCCGCCGACCTCGGAGTCCCCTTCTATCCATTCCTATTTTTTACTTCTTTACTAGATGTAGTATTATCAGAATCAGCACTGAAACAATCACTATTATCCTTAGTCCCACGGTGGGCGCCAAACTGTTTACCCTAAAATTTGAGTAACAATTAAACTTGTATTGTGGTTTTAAGGATACGTGATTTAATCCAATGCCAATTGGTAAATAATGAATTAAGTAAATGAATTAGACGATAAAAAAATTCAAACCAGTATTGTGGCAATGTATCAATCGGTTTGGAACAGCCTCAAGATCAAGCAGCAACAACAATAAAAAACAAATAGAGAATAATGAGTAAACATAGAGCAGCGTGTGTATTATTTATTTGTGAATGTATATGATTACAAATGAATGGGGTCCCTCTTTATATAGTAGAGGAATCCTGAATAAGGTACAACTCTAATAACGGAAATAAATCTTGTGATTGGTGCTGATAGCCGCTTGGTATGATCTACTTCGAGATTTCTGCCGAGATCTTCGGTTGGTTGCTAATATCTCGTCATTCCATTATTATGCCTTACTCGAGGCGGGTCATACTCGGCCTTGGTTTTCAATGAGCACTTCGATCCCCAAGTTCTATACTCTGCCACCGGGCTCGAACCAGGTCCGTTTTGAGCTTATTCTTGAAGCAACTCCTCGAGCCTACAAAATCGGACATACCCGATTTCGACTGTATACACTTAAATTAGTACGATGTTCCAAAAATCCTAGCAACTTCAATCTATTAGAGAGATGACAAAATCGAACTATAATTAGGAAGAGGTTCATGGGTTCTACTCATTTAATCATTTTATCAAACACTATATGTGCAATTTTAAGTACAAGTTTCTTCTACAAGATTTTCTTCACCCCACAATCAATTCAATACCAAGAGGCTACCCATATTAACTCAATGACCTCCCACCATCCTCATAGGTACATGCATGCATAAATAACACTCTCATACCCAAGAATCACACTCCCCATTACCCATCTTCTATCCCAAATTCAAAATGGAAAGCTAGGGCTAGAACCTTACCTTTTTAGAACATAACTTGCAAGTTTTCCTTGTGAATCTCAAGGCTTGAGCAAGGATTTATGATCAAAGCAATTGGGGCTTCCTCCTCTCTCTAAATCACTACCCTCTCTCTAAAATAGCAGCTGGAACCTTCAAAAATAACCCCCAAGGTAGTTTTATAAAAATGGGATCGGGTAAAAAAATTCCAAACTTAAGCTTACAAAGTCGGGTCTTCGGTTGCAGACCGAACAACAAAACGATTATGCAACCTGCAAAGGGGACCGCAAAAAAAGGTCCCAAAAATTGGGGAGGCATGGACAGGTCTGCTACCGTTATACAACCCTCAGAACGGTTATGCGGTCGCATAACGCGTAATAAAATCTCCCCTGGAAAATCTTCATGTTAGTTTTGCGATGGATTGTGCAGCGCGCAAAATGATTATGCGGCTTCATACTTTACCGCAAAATAATCTTCAAAAATTCTCTCAAGTCCTGTTGCACTCTGCAGCCGATCTATGGTCCACGAAGCAGTTCTATGGTAGCATATTGGACCAAGAAATCACGGGTTCTAGGTGAAATATTACGGGACCTTACAATCACTTGCCCTTATAATCACGTGCCCTTATTAAGTTTTCATATAACAATATCTAGCATTCTAGCATCAGAATGGCCCCATTTGAGGTGTTGTACGGACAGAGGTATAGATCTCCGATCGGATGGTTTGAAGTTTGTGAAGTAGGGTTATTTGGGCCAAACATAGTTCATCAAGCCATGGAGAATAGATAGAGTAGCGAATGAAAATAGCTTAGAGTCACTGGAAGTCTTATTCAGATGTTTGACGTACAGATTTAGCATTTGATGTATTAGTGTTCCTAAAGGTTTTGCCTATGAAAGGCATCATGAAATTCGGGAAGAAGGGGAAACTCAGTTTGAGGTATATCGGATCATAGCGAATCTCGCAGAAAATTGGACAAATGGCCTACGAACTAAAGTTACTACCAGAGTTAGTATCAGTTCATCTGGTGTTTCACGTATCTATGTTGCGTAAGTGTGTAGGAGATCATTTTCTTATTGTTCATACTGAAGACATATAAATTACAAAAACTTGTCCAACGAAAAAGTTCCAATGGCTATTCTTTATAGACAAGTTAAAAAGATAAGAACCAAAGAGATAACCTCTATTAAGGTGTTATGGAGGAATCATAACAGTGTAGAAGCTACATTGAAATCTAAGGAAGCTATGAGATCGAAGCATCCACACTTGTTCCACGAGCAGGAAGAAGTTTCCTAGTTTCATTTCAATGTTCTGGGCTTCAAGTGTCCATTCTATGTGTCATGTTAGTCATGTTTTATGTATTCAGGACAAGTTGATGTTTCATTCTAAACGACTTCGATTTGTGCCTAAGATTTTCGAAAAGAGAAAAAAGAGGTAAGTTATGATAGCTGGGTGTTATTTTATGGCAAGGAGGAGCCTTATGTGTTTATTTTAATTTTGATATGTTTCAACAATTGTTATGCCCTGAGAGACTCGTATATCTGTTGCTTGTTAGCTGATAAGATTAAGGATAGTCCTATTTGTAGAGGAAACACTACCAAAACTTCAAGAAAATTCCAAACTTTGACTTTTCTTGAGTTACAACTCGCATTCGAGGACAAATTTTCCCAAGGGGTAGATGATGTAATACCATGTATCTTCGGACAACTCTCATTCGATGATGAATTTTCCTAAGGGATAAATGAAATAATACCCTGTATCTTCGGACAAGGAATTGAACCATCCGACATTAATAAATTTACTCAAACCTGCAAAAATAAGGCTATGTTCATGTATATACATATCAAGAGCTTACTATATAAACAGATTCAGTCCCATAATGATTCAAGACTTTAACACGCGACAAAATGATTGGAAATAATGTTGATCGTGCCCAGGGAGGATATAGACTAGTACTAAATTATATGGTTATAATAATAAGTGTAGGAGGTTTTTTAAAAGTTAATTAAGGTATATGGAGAGACCTAGCACAAATTCAAGTGAGAAGTAACACAACGGACCCGTATCTCAAAGGAGCTCGCACAAGCTAAAACTTCTAACAAGCATAGCTACCTGTGCATTATGAGTTAAGTGGTGAAATACCTATCAAATTGAAAGGTTTCGAGTGTATTTTGCACTGCAACAAACCGTTTGTTAATTCTATATTGGTACAGATTATTATACACATTTTACTATGAACCAACCTGATTCCCAATGAATACGGGACACCTGACACCTCCTAGGTTAAGTCGGCCAATCTTTATATTTTATAAGGTGAAACTTCAGGAATTCATTCTTAGTCACTTGATAAACATACTAGGGCATAATATCTCCATTTTATCCTCTTCTCTCACCCTCCAAGATCGAGGTGAGTGTTTCAACTACTCATCTAGCTTAAATCATAACCAAGGACACGAATTACCTCTATCCATCTTTGGATTTTAGAAGCAAGGTCTTCCTCTTACTAAATTCAAGTGAAGAACTTCTAGGATTATACCAACAAGGTAAGAAATCTTCTTCTAAGCTATGACATGGATTCATAAGAGTATTTCTAGTATGCTTTATGGTGAGGACTCACGAAAAAGTGATCGGAAGTCGTGAGTCCAAGTTTTGCAATTTGTTTGAGATGTTTAGGGGTTTTTTTCTATGTTGATGCTATAAGGGAGGTATTGATTGGCCTCATAAAATGTTTAGTGTGTTGTTGTAAGCTATGATAGAGGAAGGGTGTGGTGAAACATCATTGTGAAAGAACCTTGGAACTTTATGCTCGTTAAGTGTTTGACAGATTGCCAAAATGGTTGGAACACATGTTTGGTTGTTAACATGAGTTCCTATTATTTATAGATTGAAGCTGAAAAAAAGTATTTTGATCGTCGTAATACGCTAAAGATTGGGATTGGGGTATGTAAGTCTAAATCCTCTTCTCCTGGCTAAGGCATGACCTCTCAGTTACTCGTTCCCTCTTACATGAATGCTTGAGGTCTTAGGGGATAAAAGTACTTGAGTCACCATGTCATTTCCTATTTGTGTACACACACTCTCATATCTTATCATTCCTACGGTGTCGATCCATATTTTGTGATCCTATATGATCCATAGTCCTTCATTTGAGATATCCATGTCATATGTGCTAATTGAATCACTTGCCCAAATTGTATCGATTATATTGAATCATGTGCAATGCTTTCCGTTGGATAATGAAATGGTATCCCAAGAATATCAGTTATACTCTCATGTGCTACTTTATACAACTGATCTCGTGCATAGCATGAGGCATTGTGGCTTAATCAGTTCACGTGATCTCGTGCACGAGGCCCTAGCGGCTTAATCACTTGCTTATCTGATATATGCCCTTGTGGCTCACTTGATCATGTGTAATATTAATCTCAAAGACTTAAGAAAATGTGTAATTTACAATGATCCAATTTCTCTATACTAACATGATCCCAAGTGCTTCATTGAACAATCGAAAATATGTATATGTCATAAGAACGGAAAGACTTGCCATGTGTTTCCATATGCTATTCCCAGACCCCCCAGTATACTCATTTGATTATGCTTCATTTTTCTACTTTATGAGCTTCATAAATTCATTTGTTATTTTGTATGCCTTACATACGAGTACAATTCCATTTGTACTAACGTCCCTTTTGCAGGGGGCGCTACATTCACTGCAGGTTCAGACGCATAGGTTGGCAACCTCCCCGTTAGGCAATTGCTACACATCAACTACAATTGGCGAGCCCCACTTACTACCTGGTCGAGTCTAGAAATCTGTTATGTATATCGATGTGTTGGGTAAGTCGGGGCCCTATTTTGATATTTCTATAGTTGTAGAATATCCTATAGGCTTCAAAGACATATATCGACACTTTCAGATATTTATAGGTAGTACGACTCCCTTTTTAGGTAAGTTATGTTTCATTTTTTTGTATCTAGACCCTCAATTATGTTATATACAGAAGTTCTTTATAGAAGCATGTTGTTAGCCACACTTTACAGACGTTCTGGTTTATATGATTGTTATAAAAGACATGACATCTTTGTTTGCTCGGTCATATTAAGGCATTGGATGCCAGTCCACCTCACCTAGATTTGGGGCGTGACACATTTATACCATTTATAACAATAGCTGCGAGTCTAGTATTCAGATGGCTCCGTATGGGGCGCTATATAGTGGACCATGTCGTTCTCCTATTGGTTGGTTTGAGCTTGGTAAGGCTAGGTTGCTGGGTATTGATTTGGTTCTTGATGCTTTGGAGAAGATGAAGTTTATTCAGGAGCGACTTCTCACAGCTCAGTCCAGGCAGAAGAGTTATGCTGGTAGGAACATTCATAATGTGGCTTTCATGGAAAATGGCAGGGTTCTTTTTAGAGTTTTGCCTATGAATGGAATGATGAGGTTTGGGAAGAAAGGCGAGTTAACCCATAGGTATTTTGGCCCATTTAAGATTTTAGAGAGAGTTCGTAAGAGGGCATACAAGCTTGCTTTGTCACCCAACTTGTTCAGAGTTTATCCGGTATTTCATGTTTCCATTATTCGATAGTATTATAAATACAGTTAACATGTGTTGGATTTCATTTTGGTGCATTTGGATGAGAATATAACTTATGAGGAAGAGCCAATTGCCATTCTGGATAGGCCAGTTAAGAAGTTGAGATCGAAGGAGATCACCCCAGTGAAGGTCCAGTGGAGAGGTCAACATGTTGAGGAAGTGATTTTGGGGACGAGCATGACTTGCAAAGCAGATATCATCATCTTTTTGTCATTTCAGGTATGATTCTATTCCCATTTGAGGACCAACGTCTATTTAAGAGGGATTGAGTATTAGAACCCTATAACCCTATTTGATGGTTGTTGTAGTATATTTTGATATTTTTTGACTTGCGGGGATGGATGGTTTGTTTCCGAGAAATATTAGGACACTTAGTTTCACTTTGGAAAGCTTAAGTTGTAAGAGTTGACTCATAGGTTTGATCAATAGTTGACTTTGGTGTTATCGGACTCTAATTGTGGTTCCGGGACTGTGGGTATGTCCACTTTGTTGAATGGAACTTGTATACAAAGTTTGATTTCAAAGGGAGTTGTTGCCGACCCTTCACCACAAAAACACACCCAATTTCCGATCATACAAGAGAAGCAACTAGAGTAATCCAAAATATTTAAGTACGCTTCGAACGTGTTCGACGAAGTTGGAAGTTTGAAAGTTAAGGAATGGTATTAACCTTCTATTCTTGGTTATGATGTTTTTTGTGGTGTTTTGAGACTTTGGATAGATTTGTGTAGGGTATAAAGACTTATTGATATGATTGGACGAGGGCCCGGGCGGCTCGAGTGAGATTTTGGGTTGTTGCAGACCATTTTGGGAGGTTTAGGATTTTCTTGTGTCTGGTGCATTGCACCTGCAATGAGTTGTGTGCAGGTGCTATGGGCGCACCTCCGGAGTATTTTTTGCATTTGCGAGGTTTGGTTAGATAGGTAGTAGTCGCATCTACAACTCAAGGGACCGCAGATGCGGTGGCACACTTGCGAATAGTGGGCTGCACCTGCGAAGTCCTATCTGAGATGGAAGAACACAGATGCAGAGGTCCTAGTGAATCTGCGATGTCGCGACTGCGTGGTGGTGATTGCACCTACGAGTCTCCAGGTGCGGTAGGTGTGTCGGAGATGCAAAGTGAGGCTGGTGACGGGGTGATCATGCGAAACTTGGGGGAATAGATGCAGGGCGCGTATCTGCAGCCAAGTGACCGCAAATGCGAGAATGCCCAACAAACCATATATGTCGAGTTTTGACCTATTTTAAAAGGCGATTCATGAGGAGATTTTCACTACAATTTTGAGGGTAAGTAATTTCTACTTGGATTTGATTATATATCTTGATCTACATGGATTTCTACACTAAAACATGGAATTTGAAGTGAAATTTGGGGGTTTTTGTCTACAACATAAGAGAGAATATTTTGAGATTTTGAGTACCGATTTGGACTCGGATTTAGAATCTAACCATATATTTGGACTCGTATTGTTATGGTGTGTCGAGATCTACCCCAATACTCGGGTTTTGACCATGTCGTTCCAGGTTGACTTTTGTTGACCTTTTGGGAATTGATTAAGGATTTAATCTTTTTGATATGAAATCCATTCCAAAGGCTTGTATTGACTCATTGAAGTAATATTTAACTAGATTCGATTTGTTTGGAGTGGATTTGAAAGGAAAAGTAGTTTCGGAAGGTTAAAGGTGTTCCGGAAGAGCTAAGTCTCTTGTCTATTCTTGTAAGAAGAGAATCCCCCCATAGGTGATGTATTTGCTACTTGTTAGGAGCCACGTATATGCGAGGTGACGAGTGTATATGCGTAGTTAGGTTATGACCACATGAATAGTGCTAGATTTATAAAATGCCTTATTTTGACAATATGCTTTTATTATCTATGTTTATTGATTATATGACTACATGATGGCTCTCTACTATGATTAGAACCATGCTAATGTTAGGATTTGTCAAATTGGGCATAAAGGGTACATTTTGTTATGTGGAGTTTTCTCATTCGCCGTAGCTATACACTTGTCTTATTTGATTCATGATTTAGTGGCTACATGACTCATTTTTTTACTCGTTTTCAATATCATAATTAGACTTATAACTGTAGAATTAGATTGTTGAATTATCACGACGAATTGAATTACATGACTATCCATATCCATCTTTTATCTATGTGAACTTTTGTCAGCATTTTTATTATCATGTCTCAATGCTTCATAATTGCATTATTTCATAAAATATATGTATGAATTGGAGAGTTGGATATTAAGGAAACTTGAGAACTTTGGCGCTTTGGGACATATGAGTAGATTGAGTTGTTGTGGCACGTATGTAGTTCGTGCGAATTGATTTTATTTTATTGGGTTGCACGACACAAAAGGTATTATGATTAATCGAGTTGGACGCTGCAACAATGCTTGGATATGGATCCGTTCCTCCAAAATTAGGTTATTAATCATGTTACATTGGGCCCTATAAGTGCAGGCACTCAGATTAGTGCTTGGTTTGGACACGTGGATTGTGTCAGGCACATAGATTATGCTGTAAGGATTGAGAGTTGATTCTGATCATGCATTTACATCTTAGACTCATGCAGTAGCTCTTATATGACGGTTGATTGATATACATCATGTCATATGTAAGAATTGAAGTATTTGACTTCGTATTTGATCTATTTATCTAACAAACATGCCTAAGTTCTATATCCACTACTTCTTATTCTTTTGAATTTATTTAGAGATGCCATACCTTATTCCATATCTTATTTATGCTCTCACTTGATATTTGGACTTTTTGTAGGTGTTAGTGTCAATCCCTCGCCACTACTTCTTCTAAACTATACTTGATACTTACTCAATACCGTTGTTTTGTACTCATACTACTCTTCTACATATTTTTTGAAGGGTCTGAGGCTAGTACTTGTGGTACCCATCCGGTAGAGTAGGAGTACATTTGGAGACTTTGAGGTAAGCTTCTTTACTTGATTTGAGATGCAACACATGGAGTCTCCCTTCCGTACTTATTTATCTCTATCTATTTGTTTCCCTCCTCATAGATGATGTTGTTCAGTTGAGACTATTTACTCTTGATAGATGCTCATGATGACGTGACACTGGGTTTTGGGCATTTTGTGAGACAGTTGTAGTCGTGTTTAAACTTATTATTTATGAAGACATATTTTATTTTATTACTTATATAATGACACTATTAATAACTTAATAACCTGCTTTTCTAACCGTTATTCTATGATGTCTTACCTATAAAGGGGGTTATGCTCTATCACGGCCGTCGGTGGATTTTGTGTTATGACATAGGCAGCCTATAACATGCGATGGTTCTTACCGGATGAGAAAAATCCACGACTTTCCGATGTAATGGGCAGTTATGTGTTTATATAGGTATCTTTCATTATTAGCAATATGTTGAAGGCTTGGACGAATGATCCATTTCAAATAGGATATTATTGTTGGTATCGAGTTTGGGAGCAGTTATTGTGGTCGAAAGATATTGCTCTGGTATATGAGTTATAGGTTATATCATGTGGTTACATCTTTCAAGTAAATTTATGACTCGATACAGGTTATTGGGATTGATACAATAAATATATACAAGAATTGCATCTTGAAGGAAGTTCCGAGTATTGAAGTTGGGTTTAAAGACTTATACACTACGGTTGAAGGAGGAATCTTCACATAGGATGTTAATGGATTTATTAGGATGGAGGTGAGCTTAGATCACCCATGAGAATGTGTATGATGACTTTATATAGCTACTTAACGGCTTTGTAATGACCCTTGGCACGTTTGAGGAAGAATGTATATTTAAGAGGGAAAGAATATAACGACCCAACTAGTCTATGATTTAAGACCTCAAATAGGTTCATAACGACTTTTATGTATGGTTGGTTTGTGTTCCGAGAGGTTCGGGAGTGATTCAGACTTGGTTGAAAACTTGAGGCTTTAAGTTAAGAACTGTTGACCAAAGTCAACATTATGGGTAAACAAGCACACATTCATGATTTGATGGTTCTAGTAATTTTGTATGATAATTTCAGATGTGTACTTGTGCTCGGTTCGGGTCTCGGGTGATTCGGGGTTGAATTGACACTTCTAGTCGAAAGTTGAAATTTTGAACTTAAGACAGTTTGAGATTTTTTGGTTGACATTTGATTCTTGGTCTTGATATAGTTCTTAGCATCGCAAGCCTTTGGACAAGTTTGTATAGGGTATACAAACTTGTTAGGATGCTTGGATGGGGTCCAGGTGAGCTCAGATGATTTTCGGAGTTGTTTCAGATCATTCTTAGCAACTTAGCAGCTTCGACAGCAGAGGTGTGAATTGCGATCGCCATGGTTAGGGTCACGATCGTGAAGTGTAAAGTGAAATTTGGATTCTGTGAATTGCAATAGCAGAGGGTCGTTCAGGATTGCATACAAAAATTTCTACAGATGGTTGTCTGAATTCGGATGCTTATATAATGAAATATATAAGGAATTTGGGGATGATCCAAAATAAAAGTTGAAGCTCTCTGAGTCTAGTTTTCCGGTAATTAAATTGTTCATCATTTAGGAATTTGAATGAGAAGTTATGGTCATTTTACTAAAGGGTTTAACTGAAGATTTTAAAGATGCTCAATATTGTAATAGGATTGCGAAAGTAGTGGATGCGATCGCGAAGAAGAAAGGGAGCAGCGCATGTATCGCGATCACGAATGTGACGTTCATGATCAAGAAGGTTTAATTGTTGTCAGGGGTAACTTATGTCTAGAATTTTGCTTTTTTGCTCATTATTATCATTTTTGAGTTTTGAAGAATGGAAGAAGGCAATTAAAGAGGCATTTCACCCAAATCTTGAGGGTAAGTATTTCTAACTTGGTTTTACTTATATATCATGTGTCCCCATGTATTATCACACATAAATCAAGGATTTAAATAGTAGAAAATGTGTTTTTAACTTGAAACTTAAGAGAGTGAGTTTTGAGATTTTGAACATCAATTTGTACTCATATTTGAAAACTAATCACATATTTGAACTTGTCAGGTTATGGGCCGACAACACCAAAATGATGATTTGGAAGACGATTTGATGTCGAAATTGGATAATTTTTGTATGGTTGGACTCATATCGGAATGGTTATTTGGACTTTGTGAGTTTTCAAATTCCCAGGTGCGAGCCCTGGGTAGAATTTTTGGTTTTCATTAAAGATCGAAATTTTATTATCCTGAATTGTTTCATATGGCTTTTATTTTTTATATTAAGTTATTTTGGATAAATTCGATCCGTCCGGAGTTTTTTTCACACGAGAAGGTCATTTTAGAGTATTGATTTAGCTTCTTTGAGGTAAGTATGTTGCCTAACTTTATGTGGGGGAACTACCCCTTAGGATTTGGGTTAATTGTATTATTTGAATTATGTGAAAGACGTGTACGCGAGGTGACGAATCCGCACTAGGTCTTATATGTGGAAACTGACTGGTTTAGACTCGTAGGCTTCTTTCATGTAATTATTTGAAGTTGTTAGCACATATCATATCTTTTACTTGTCGAGTACTCTTATATGCTTTATTTGAAGTTGTTACCTATTTATTTGTAATGTGACCTTCTTTATTGTAGAGCTATTCCTAATTGAAATTGTTTTTACAAGATATCCTTTCATTGTCAGGTTATTTTCATGTATTTACACGTAGTTGCTAGTTCATGCCATCTCTTTTATTGTTAGCTTATGTCATATACTAGAATTCGAAGTTTTCCATTTCATGGAAATACGTTCATTGTTGAGTTTACTCTTAAGCAATTAATTGAGTTGAAGTCTTTGAAAGTCATTAACCTATTTTAGTTGAAGTTGTTGTTTAATGGGACATTGTTCATTGTTGAGTTACTTTCCCCGTTCATTTTGTTTCTATTGAGATGTTCTACACATCGTGTTGAGCCACAGGCTATGTGTTGTGGTGATATTGGCATTGTTGTTGTTAAGAGGTTGTGGCATATGAGCACTTGTGGTACGAGTTGATATGTCGTGTTGTTGTGATGTTAGCACTTGTGAATTTGTTGTGTGGTTTGATTGTCGTTATGCGGAGCATAAGGGTGTCATCTCAGTGTTGATGATTGTGCGGGGTGATAATACGCATGGCTAATGATATTGTTAGGGAAGAGTGATACGAGTGGCTATCCGAGTGATACGGGTAGCTATCGGAGTGATAAGGGTAGTCATTATGTTAAATGTCTGGGCGGAGCGATAAGGGTGGCTATTACGATGTTATCAATGCGGAGAGATAATGGTGGTATGTCAAGGATGATATGTGATGGCCTGAGGGCATTATGTTGACGATATTCATGTGATGGTGTGATTTTCCTTGTGTATGTCACTTATACCAGTTCAAGAGTATAAAACTTGACATTCATTGATCATGCCTATGAATTCTTGTATTATCTGCTTCCATTGTGATGTTGAGCCTGTGATTATGCCGGGCGGTTGATAAGTGGATATTTTACCAACTTATATCGTCTTTAATCTAGATTTTTGCTATGCTTGATTGATAAAATCATGTGTTTAATGTCATTTACTTCTATTTTGTAGGTTTTATGTGATTTAGAAGTGATAGTGAAGAAACCAAGTGAAAACGAGTCAAAAAGGAGCTAAAATAAACAATGAAAATCTTCCTAGTGAATTACCCTTCGCGAACGTGAAGGAGTAATGCGAACACGAAGCAACAGGAAACCAAACCTTCATGAACGCGAAAGAGAGACCGCGAACACGAAGAAGGAATGTGCGGAAAAAGATTTCAAGTTTTTGCCCCGCAAACCATTTAATACACGACCTAGCTTATTGGAAAGAGATCTTTTGGCCGGTCTCTGAATATCTTTGGCTTATTTTGAGGGGAGAACATAAGTTTTGGAGTTAAGGTTCTTGCACACACACATGAGTCTTGAAGATTTGAAGCTTTTGGTTGAGAATTTCATACCCATTTTTTATGTTCATTTCTTTATTTCCTTGCTTTGTATTGAATATCTAAGTGTGTAGTATTTTTTTCAACACTTGAATCTTGTTTATGGGAATATTCATATTTGAAATGTGGATTAAATATCTTGTTGTGCTTATGTATTGAATGGTTTTTATTTATATTGAAGTGACTTATTGTTTCTTTAATTATTCTTGTTTTTTAATGTTTCCAAAGGGACTAGTCAACCCTAGGACTTGCCCATTAACTTCGAATTAATTTTAGAAAAGATAACTTGGGGTTGGAAAAGATTACTTAACAAGAACTTGAGGCGTTAACCTTCACGTTATAGATTTTACCTAGGAATATGATTGAACTATTTGTAGCCATATTTGGGTGTGCTTAATCTCTTAATTTTTTTAGGGATAATTCAATAAGGAAGTCTTGGTAGTCTTCAGAAGAAGCTAATAAAGAATTATTACCCTAGGCTAATTAACATAAACTCTCTCATGTCTGTAAAATCGTGAAATACATTGGATCGTTACTTGAGTGTAATTCCCCGTGTATTCATGCTTGTAGCCATTGATCATTTTACTTGCTTTCTAGTTAGTTTACATTTTTGCATTTAGATATAAATTTTTCTCAAAAACCGTTTTTAAGTGTTTGGCTTAGCATAACAAGTGATAATTCTCTTACACAGCTAATCGCCTATATATTATTCTCTGTGGGATTCGACCCGGACTCATAGTTGGGTATATTATGTTGCATGTGATCGTATCCATTTACTTTTTAGTAGTGGATTTGGATGTCATCTGCAATTTGTGATAGTGAGCCTGTGATCATGCCGGGCGGATTTTGGTATTGAGCATGTCACCATGTCGGGCGGATTGTTTATGAGCATGTGATCATGCTGGGAGGAATGAGATATTTGCACATGAGTTGTCCGTACGGTTGTATAATGTGGGCACAAGGTGCCTTGAGCATATGATTTGTGGTTGGAGTCATGACTTGTGTTTATGAGATGAGGTATACTCGAAGTAATTTTTTGTGAAACTTGTGCTAGAACGGTTTGTGTATTCGGTTGTCATTGTTTTCCTTTAATTGGTTTCACCGGCACTTAACGGTATTCGGATTACTTTACGGCTATATCATATGTTTATTCCTTGTTGTTATTTACTGCTTATTGCTTCCATTATTAGCTTGATACTTGTTTACTACGCAGGTTATTATGACTAGTAGGTGTCTTGACTTGTACCTCATTACTACTCCACCGAGGATAGTCTTTATACTTACTGGGTGCCGTGGTGTACTCATACTATAATTATGTACATTTTTGTGTAGATCCAGGTATTGAAGATAATGGACTCAGGCAGAGTTAGCTTCTTGATCGCGAGGATTCAAGGTAGAGCTGCTCTGTCGTCGGAGTCCCTTGGAGTCCTTTTCCTTTTGATTGTACTGTTAATTCGATATCCGAACAATATCGTATTTTTTAATTTGAAGATATTTCTATGTATTCAACTAGAGTTTGTGACTCTGTATTACCTAGTCTTGGGAGGTTGTTGTTATTATTGTCGCGTAGGATCGTTTCACCTTTATTTCGGTATTTATAAACTATATTTTAAAATATCATTGTTAAACTGGCTTAATTATTGTAAGTAATCGGCTTACCTAGTCTTAGTCACCATGATGCCTATGGCGAGATTTGGGTCGTGACAGATTTCTTCATCGGTTTGGGTGGCTGTCTTATTTCTCATAAACCAAGAAGCAGCCTTCCGTCTCCTTGTCTTTTGCTGAGTCGGAGTAAATATTTGTGCAACAGGACGTTACTGAGTTAACCTGGTTAGCTCGTCTTCTTGAAGATTTGTCTATACCTCATGTTCTTCCCATTCCCCTTCATTCTGATATCCAAACTTCTATATACATCGCCAAAAATCCCGTATTTCACGAGCAAACGAAACATATTGAGCATGATTGCCATTTTGTTAGGTAACAATTTTAGTCTGGTCTCATACGTCTTTCTTTTCTTCCTATCCGCTCTCATTTGGCAGACCTCTTCCTCATGATATTTTGGGAAAGTTTGGGGTTCATTCTTCCCCTCCAGCTTGAGGAGAGGTGTTGACAATGGTGCTAAACTCAGAGAAGACTCTGGTGGCTAGGGTTACGAGTTTAGCAGATGAAGCAAATGAGGCACACATTTGATTAACGGTTTGGCTCAAGAAGCAAAGAAGAGACACTTGTGATCAGGGGACTAATTCATTAAGTGACGTGTTATGCACTCAGTCGTTGGATCTGTGTCTAGAAACTTTTTATGTGTATGCGTGTTGTAAATACCTGTTATGTCGAGGAAGAAGCAAACCCGAAAACAAAGAAGATAAAGAACACCAAATTTAAATGTGGAAAACCCTTCAAATCGAAGGTAAAAACCACGGGATCGCAAAGATCCAAAAAGCTCCACTATAACAATAAGAGGGTTACAAAAGTTCTCCAAATTGGCTACAGAAAAAGTGTCAAACACGGAGCAACAATAGCAACAAGAGCAACAACTAATCAATTGAAGAAAGAGGAGAATCCACAAAAACGAAGTTGTTGTTCGAGGATCGAAATTAGATGATATGGGCCTCCAAATCCGATCTCCATCATTCAAATCAAATACCAAGATGTTACGAACACTCAGTCAAAACATCAGCCCGATCCTACGGTTAACGAATCGAAAAACGTGATTTGAAGTTGGCTGGTCAAAATAAGAATCTGCAACAAAACAAATACTTTTCTTCTCTCTTGATGAAAGCTCTCTCAAAAACCACTCTTATGTGCTTAAGTCTTTCTCAGACTTGTGTCAATGAGCATGGAATGATTCTCCACGGTTTTCCTATTTATAGATCATGAGTGGTGCTTTCTCTTAAAGCCAAAACCAATTCTAAATTAGAATAAATACCGAATCTAATTCCGAATAGGAATGGAGACCAAAAGAGAATAGGATTAGGACATTGGGCCTTTGGCTGGACAACATCGGCATGCGTCCAACAAACTCCCCCTCCAGCTAAGGGGCCAAATGTGTCTTCAAGTAGAGGAACTATTGACAGGCTTCATGTTTGCCAATTTTCTACAAAACGCATTCAAGCTTAACTACGAAGTCCTCAGGCTGCTCCATATAAATTCTCTCATTTAAATCACCATGAAGAGTAGTCTTGACATCCATCTGCTCAACTTCAAAATCTAGACTTGCGGCTAAGCCTAGAACCACACGAATATAAGACATCTCCACAACAGGGGAGAAAATTTCATCAAAGTCCACTCCCTTCTTCTCGCCAAAACCTTTAACAACTAACCTCGCCTTGTACCTAGGCGCAAAGGTATGGTTATCTTGCTTTATTCTGAATATCCTTTCGCCAATTTAACTAACTCATATATTCCATTCTCGTGGAGTGATTTCATCTCATCTTCCATGGCTTCTATCCACTGATCTTTGTAAGTATTTTGCATGGCTTCATCATAGCTCTCAAGTTCTCCCATGTCAGTCAAAAGTGCATACTCATCAGGAGGATAGCGCATGGATTTTTGCTTCTCCCTTGTAGATCTTCTAATAGAGGTTTCAAGAGCATTCGAAGTAGTTACCTGAGCAGGAATTGGTTGTTGATCAACCACAACTTCATCAACTAGAGCATCCATAACATCTACACAATGATGATCATTTTGATCTTGATCACTATCTTCATTATTGTCTTGGGTTCCTTCATGTGCAATAGGTGCCTTAGCAATAGAAATTGGATCAATATCAACTAAGCTCTCATTACTCTGAGAATCTGTCTTCTCAGCTTTGTCAATATCTTCAATAGTCTGGTCTTCAAAGAATATTGCATCACAACTTCTAATAAGTTTATTGTCAACTGGATCGTAAAAACGATACCCAAACTCATCTTGACCATAACTGATAAAGATGCACTTCTTAGTTCTGACATCCAATTTCGATCTCTCATCTTTTGGAACATCACACAAGCCTTACACCAAAAAACTCTCAGGTGATCATAAGAAACATCTTTAGCAAACCAAACTCTGTCTAGGACATCACTATCCATAGCAACAGCAGGATATAAATTGATAACATAGGCAATAGTCTTAAGTGTTTTTGCCCAAAATTTATTTGGAAGTTTAGTCTCTAAAAGCAGGCACCTAACTCTTTCAACTAGAGTTCTATTCATCTTCTCTGCCAAACTATTCAATTAAGGCGTCTTGGGCAGAGTTTTATGATGACAAATTCCTTGTTCCTTGCAATAGTTATCAAAGGGACCATAACATTCACCACCATTGTCAATGCGAATACATTTTAATTTCTTCCTCGTCTTTCTCTCAGCTAAGGCCCGAAATTCCTTAAACACGCCAAGTGCTCTTTAGATTTCAAAGGATACACCCAGAGCTTACGATAATGAACATCAATGAAGGTCACAAAGTAAAGTGCACCGCCTTTGGACTTTACTTTAAAAGGTCCACACAAATCAGAGTGTGCTAGCTCCAATAAATCGGGCTTTCTTGAGGGAGGATGGCTATGAAAGGAAACCCTTTTCTGTTTGCCAGCTAAACAATGGATGCAACTTTTCATCTTTTCTTGTTTCACTCTAGAAAGCAAACTTTTCTTAGCCAAACATGTAATCCCCCTTTCGCTCATATGACTCAATCTTCTATGCCATAATTCTGATAAAGTGTCAATTTCCACCAGATTTATGGAGTCATTAAGAATAGAGCCCTGTGTCACATATAAATGATCAGACTTGAGTCCTCGAGCCACTACTAACGAGCCCTTGGTGAGCTTCCACTAGACATTAAAGAGGGCATTATGGTAACCTTCATCATCTAATCTTCCTGCGGAGATCAAATTTAAAGGAAAGTTTGGATCATGCTTGACATCTTGAAGAACTAACATTGAACCATTATCAGTTTTCAAACAAATTGCGCCACCACCAAACACCTTAACTTCACTGGCATTACCCATCTTTAACACTCCAGAATCAACAGGAGTATAAGATGAGAAAAAATCTTTTCTTGGTGTGACATGTGAGGTAGCTCGAGAATCTACCATCCAGCTCGTCTCATTGGATACCAAATTGAAGAGCGTGCGATCGCATAATAGCAATGCGGGCCGCAGAGTGAGGCACAATGTTGGCTAATTTTGAGGAAAATTATGCGGCCAATTATGCGATCGCATAATCGATATGCGGGCCGCATAGTCATCGCATAACCTCCTTGGGTTTTTTGCGAAGGGCAGTTCTGCGGTGCATTATGTGACCGCATAACAGGTATGTGGACTGCATATTGGTCGCATACCCGGGCAGAATCTTCAAGTCTTGAGGGCCACTTTTGCGGTCCCTTTTGCGGGCCGCATATCAGTTATGTGGTCGCATATGCGACCGCAGATTGAGTCAGGGCTCCTATTTTCTAACTTTTAAAACCCGACCCCATTCCATTAAAAACAAACTCATTAGACCCTCTTGTGCTATTTTCTACTACATTTAGAGTGAGAGAAAGAGTTCTAGAGGGAGGATGTGATCCTCACCAAGTCACTACCCAAATCTTTGAACATTATCAAGTAAAGTTACTAAGCCTTCATCCTAAGGGGTAAAAACTTGTGCCCTAACCTTTGATTTCAAAATTCTTACTAAAATGAGTAATTAACAAGTGGGTTCATGGGTATAAGGATTAATTATCTTGCATGCATGTATGATAAAAGGGTATGGGGAGATTGTGAGCTAAAAATGTAACAAATGGGGTATAGAATGATAGAATCTCTCACAAAAAGTTCATAAAATCACAATGCACACTTAGTGCTTGATAATGTGCCCAAATGAGCTATAATCTTGATTATCCCTCTAATTTATGGTTAAACTTGTAATTCTCATAAAATAGATCGAAGTTGCTAGGAGTTCCGGAGTTATTGTAAGAATTTAAGGAAAGCTCTATTGAGGTATGTATGGCTAAAACCCCCTCTTCTTAGAAATCGAGCTCCTTCGGTGTCCATGCAAATGTTGTAAGTCCAAAATCTTATTGATGTATTGCTTGTTATTTTAAATTAATTGGTGTTGCAGAAATATATGTGAAAGGTGTGTCTCAATGTGTTCAATATGCTATTCTTGGTAATTTAAAGATGTGTGAAGAATGTGAACCATGTGCCAGACTGCCTAGTTTCAAGTCAAGTTTAAATTGAGATTGTTATGCCAAACTATGTGAAATCCTCTCTATGCTTACAACTTGAATTGCTCTTGTATGTGCCTATTATCTTAAATCGCAAGGTTAATGTTGAAAGTGGAATTGATGTGAAATATGGGGGAAAAGAGTTTGAGTTATGAAATGTGGCCTAGTGCAAAGTATGATGTGATAATTGTGGCCCCAAGTGCCGATGAACTGATATATGTGAAATAAAGATTGAAATGAGATGATTGATGAAAAAGGAAAAACGTCTTGGTAAGACGGCCTAGCCGATCGGGCTGTGATCGGATGCCATGCCGCACACATTGTGGTATTGTGCATATATTAAAACCGGAAAGTGGGAATGAAATTGTGACTGAGGTACATGTCTCAAATAGCCGATCGGGTCGTGATCGGACTCCGTGCAAGAAAGCGGTGGTATTTTGAATGATGATGCAACAGTATTAAATGTCCCAACCTAAAGCTATGGAAATTATGTGAAAGCTATGTGATCCCTTTTATTTGATGATGTGGTGATTGTTTAAAGCTTTTGTTGATATTTATGATTTCTTTATTCTTGTATGATAGTTCTATCTAATGAGATGGTGTTTAGTTATACATACTAGTACTATTCCATGGTACTAACGTTCCTTTTGCCAGGGGCGCTACATCTTAGAATGGATGTAGGTGGTTCCATAGTAGACAGTGTCGATCGTAGATAGCGGAACATCCTCCTCTCAGCAATCTTGGTGAGCCCCTTTTCTTTCAGAGGTTATGCAGTATATCTTTTGTTATAAATTATCACTTTTTGAGGTATAGCCCGGGCCTTGTTGCCGGTATAATCATAAATGTCTTTTGTATCCTTAGAGGCTCCGCAGAAGTTTGTGTGGGTTATGTACGGGGGTTAGATGGGTCACTGAACTGTGTTGTAATTCTAAACTCCTGTTCCTTTAAACTATAACTGTATGAAATTTTGGGGACTTAACTATGGTTTAAGGGTTGTAATGTGAAATGAACTAACAATGTTACATGTGCGATCTTTCCTACTATCTAATTAAATAAAAGCATGGTTTCTTGATCATAGTGAGTTGGGTAGAGAGTGTCCTAAAAGGCTTGCTCAGTCGGGTTCACTCGATTGAGCGCCGGTCGCGCCTCCCGAGGTTGGGGCGTGACAACGATAATGATCATCAATGAAGGTTACAAAGTAAAGTGCACCACCATTTGACTTTACTTTAAAAGGACCACACAAATCAGAGTGTACTAGCTCCAATAAATCGGGCTTTCTCGTGGGAGGATGGCTACGAAAGGAAACCCTTTTCTGTTTGCCAGCTAAACATTGGATACACCTTTTCAGGTTTGCTTGTTTCACTCCAGAAAGCAAACTTTTTTTAGCCAAACACGTAATCCCCCTCTCGCTCATATGACTCAATCTTCTATGCCACAATTCTGATAAAGTGTCACTTTCCACCAGATTTATGGAGTCATTAAGAATAGAGCCCTGTGTCACATATAGACCAGACTTGACTCCTCGAGCCACCACTAACGAGCCCTTGGTGAGCTTCCACTGACCACTAAAGAGGGCATTATGGTAACCTTCATCATCTAATCTTTCTGCGGAGATCAAATTTAAAGGAAAGTCTGGAGCATGCTTGACATCTTGAAAAACTAACGTTGAACCATTATTAGTTTTCAAACAAACTGTGCCAACACCAAACACCTTAACTTCATTGGCATTGCCCATCTTTAACACTCCAGAATCAACAGGAGTATAAGATGAGAAAAAAATCTTTTCTTGGTGTGACATGTGAGGTAGCTCCAGAATCTACTATCCAGCTCATCTCATGGAATACCAAATTGATGACATTTTCGTTCTACATGTTAGTAGAATGAAAATGATTTTCTCCTCCAATTAGTTTTCTTCTTCCCCAACTTTTAAGGTCACTGCAACCTTAAAGAAAGTGCAGCTTCGTGCATCATCCCTAGCCTTGGTACTTGTAAGTTCTAATAGTCCAACATATGAATTCAATCACCTAGTTCAGTATAAAGGAGTTCTTGAAACACCATAGAATCCAAAATAAAATTGGAAAAGAAAAGAATAAAAAAGAAAGAGAGAATTGAGTGGTAATAATAGAACTATTACGTACCTTACATTTTAGAGTTGTAAAGTTCGATTCTCATAAACTTTCGTTTATCTTTTTCTGCTAGCTTCAAAGAAAATCTATATATGTCCTCCACTGCCCGAGCCTCCAGCATGCTAGAAAAGATTTAGAAGAAATCAGCGTACAAAGTACAGTAAGTGAGAACTTTAGTTACAAGCACAGAAAATGTTGGCTTTTAATAAAAGTGCAAGGAGCTCAATTTTGTTCCTAAAAAAGTGAAAGCTTATATTAAAAAATAATTGGATTTTGGAATTGGCTAAGAGTGATCCTCACATTTGGTAGCTCCAGCGTTTAACTTGCTTTTGGGCTAATGGAACTGGCCACCGCTCACACGAGCCTCTTTCGGAATATTTCTGCGGTCGCCTTCTTCTACATATTTTGGAAATGTTAAAGTATAATAACAGCTCCTAGATTTTACAAAAATCACAGAACTACCATTGCAAAAAAAAAAATCTTTTTATTTATTTATAGTAATTCTCCTTTTATTTTTAGTAAATCTCCATTTTTTTTTTTTTTTTGGCTCTTTTCCTTAGCGAAAATTATGTGAGATGGTACGGTTAATAGTTTTGAGCAAATATGTGGTTTTCTTGATAAATGTATCTATTTCTCATGTTTTCTCCCGTTATAAATAGAGAGAATAAGAGGCAGCAATCAAGAAGCCATTGAAGAAATTTAGTAAAAGGTTTCTTCAATGGCTATCTACATCAAAGCATTTGTTCTTCTTCCTCTACTTTTTGTTTCATCCTACGCTAGGCACAAACCTATTGCCCTAGGCTTTGACAATGATGACGACTCTTCCATAGGCATATTTGATCCTTCCCAAAAAGAACTTAAGGAATTCTTGAAACACCTCGACGGCGAGAAGAAGAAGAAAAGCGAGAAACATGACCTTATATTTCCCGAATATCCTTTTCCCAAAGAGGAGCAAGAAAAGGAAGAAGCACCACTAGAGCCGGCCGTCGGAGGAAAAACTGGCAATGTGAAGCCGGATTTCGAGACGGCAAATCTAGGTGGTTGGATGGTGCATTCACCAAATGCTGGTGTTGCAGCCATGCATATACAATTGATGCCAAACAACAAGGCTGTTTGGTTCGATACCACAAATCTTGGACCATCAGCAATTCAACACAACCCTCCATTTTGCAAGCCTGTTCCAGAAAGGCCTGGTGAGACAGATTGCTTTGCTCATGGCGTTCAATATGACATTGAGAGTGGTCAAGTCAGGACATTGAAGGTTTGTTACCTGCTTATTTCCATGTCCCATTTTTATCTGCGAAATTTTATCCAACACACACATGCATGCATGCATGCGTAGGCATATACATATGCATGTGGATTCTTTCTTATCTTCAATTATATTGATGTTCAGATAATGAGTGATCCATGGTGCTCATCGGGAGGTTTGTCATCTAACGGCGATCTAATAAGCACGGGAGGTTTTAAAGAAGGAATCCGAAGTATCAGAATCATGAATCCATGTGATAACTGCGACTTCCAGGAAAATGCCAACGGCCTTGCTGCTATGAGATGGTACAATATCATTCCAATTTTATTTTTCAACTCTATGCACTATTGGTGTAAAAGAATATAAGATGCATCCTTTTCCAAAATTAGAACTCACAATTTGCAAAAATTCATAACAGGTACGCTACTCAACACATGCTTGAGAACGGTAGCTTCATTCTTGTTGGAGGTCGTGGTGCACACAACTACGAAATCATTCCACCAGGAAAATTGCAATTCCAGGTGCAACAATTCGGCTTAAATTTCCTTGCTGAGACCGAAGATGAGAAAGAGAACAATCTCTACCCATTCGTCAATCTTCTTCCTGATGGGACCGTATATATTTTTGCCAATGATAGATCAATAATCATCGACCCTTATAGTGGAAAAACTATCCGCGAACTTCCTAAACTTCCTGGAGGCTCGAGAAACTATCCGGCATCAGGAATGTCTGCACTTTTGCCAATCAATCTCAATACTCCTAAGCCTGAGGATGTTGAAGTTGAAGTCATTGTTTGTGGTGGAAATACTCATGATGCCTTCAAGTACTCGGAGAATCCGCCAAGACAATTCTTCCCTGCATTGAAAGATTGTGGAAGGATATTACCAAACAAAGCAGGAGCTCAATGGGATATTGAAGAAATGCCCTCAGCAAGAGTAATGGGAGACATGTTACTTCTTCCAACTGGAGATGTATTGATCATTAATGGAGCTAAAACAGGTACTTCTGCATGGGATGCTGCTGAGGAACCTAATCTTGTCCCACTTCTTTACAGCCCAACCAAGCCAAAAGGACAGAGGTTTAAGGAATTGGCCCCTACACTGATTCCAAGAATGTACCATTCTGTTTCTGCTGTTTTGCCAGATGGCAAGATTTTGGTGGCAGGCAGCAATACACATGCTTTGTATGATTATCAGGCTAAGTACCCAACTGAATTGAGAGTTGAGAAATTCTCACCTCCTTACTTGGCACCTGAGCTGGATCAGCACAGGCCACAAATTCTTGAGAATGGAGCCAACAAGGAGATGAGATATGGCCAGGACTTCAGTGTCAATATCAAGTTGGATGAAGTTGTGGATGAGACTGATATTAAGGTAACCATGTATGCACCACCTTTCACCACCCATGGCTATTCTCAGGGACAGAGATTGCTCATTTTGCAGCTTAAATCTGCAACAAACCAACAGGTCACTGTAGTCGCACCACCCTCTGGCAAGCTAGCTCCACCAGGCTACTACTTACTCTTTGTGGTTCACCGCGGCGTGCCTAGCCGTGGAATGTGGGTGCGTATTGACCAATAGAAAATTATGATCAGCATCTCCAAATAAAATTCTTGTATTATGTATACTGTTCATGTTATATATACAAAAACAAATAGATAGCAATATCAACTATCAAACCTTTGCTCTCTTGTTTTAACTTTTAAAGGTGGTCAAAAACATGTCATGGTATATTATACTAAGTATTACTATATTACTAACTACTAAATCCTTCAACTCTACGGTTTAAGACTCTAGTGGACTGCCCCTTCTCCTTCAATAATTTGGAAGGTCTATAGCATGTGAAGAAAAGAAAAGAGAGTAATAAAGGAAATCTTTCGGAAATGGATGGTGAGACTGACCACAAAAATTTTGTGGCTTGACTAATTTAGATCATTATAGATGGAAGTTATAGTCGTGCAAATTTGGAAGACAAATTGTACAATCGAGTGGTGCTTTGCTGGTTGAGGCAATGAAAGGGCGGGTGAATGGCAAAAGAATACTTTGGGACGTGTACGTTGCTCATTTTCTAATGGTCTTAGCTTGGAACAATCATAGTTAAGGAAAAAAGGAGCGAATGTAATAAGCCTGTGTTGATAATGGTAGGAGGTCATTATCATGTTTTCTAATGCCGCAAAGGAACTGAGTCGCCTTTAAAATGTTTTAAATTTAAAAAAAAAAAAAAAAAAAATAGAGTGGAGTGAGAGTTCACCACACCACATGCGAAAATACCATTTAGCATCGTTTGTAGAATTTGTTCAGTTGATGATCAAACATTATCACAAGTCAGAACCAGCGTTTGAAAAGGCGTTTTTAGAGAGAGGCGCATCAAAAATGCCCCGAGGCAATTCGGGGCGTACGCCCGAGTGTTGATGCGGGTTTTTGAGGTGAGGCGTAAGCTAAAGATGCTTTTTCAAATTAAGACAAAATTTGCTCAATAAATCCTTAATATAATACCCAAATTCTCAAAAGCCAGCTTGTAATTACTCAAAAGTTTTAAAAAGGAACTGAAATACCAAAGTTAAAAGTCAAAGCAAGTCGCCTAGGTTCTTAAAAATGATTTTTAGTTTTGTAAAGCGGAATTCTCCTTTGACTCGATCTTTAATTGAAGTATAGCATTATGAAAACTCTTTCAGAAATTCAATAAGTTTCTCAAGGATTTAGAGAAAATCCGACATAAGACTCGACTTTGATTTTTTTTTATATTTCTTTTCTCGTTTTTTTCTAGAAGCCTTAATTTATGGTCTTTTCCAATTCTTTAGCTTGTCCTTTAGTCTTTTACTATCTCTCAAAAGCAATGAACATTCATTTTTTTTTTCAATTACAAAGAAAACTTCTGTCACGACCCAAACCGATGAGTTGCGACACGCACCCGGTAACTTACTCAACCGAGTACCAACGTAACGTATCTTTCGTATCATTCTATCATAGGTAAATGAACCGGAGTAAATCATGAGGGAATACAAACTTATACATATGACATACTGGCCTGTAAGATCAAAAATGATCACTCGTACACTGAACATAGGCCGACAATGCCATACCATCTTTCATATACATAACATATGTCTATAAGCCTCCAAGAGTAGATCAATACCATAAAGGTCGGGACAGGGCCCCGCCATACCAATCAATACATGTTCTAATCATGCTGACCAAACGAGCAACTCTGGAGCAAATGGAGCGCACCAACACCTTCCGCTAAGCTGATAGCCTACTTGGAGGACTCTCGACCTGTCTATCGGGACCTGCGGGCATGAAACGCAGCGTCCCCAGGCAAAAGGGACGTCGGTATAAATTATGTACCGAGTATGTAAGGAATGAAAATCAGTAAACAATAGACATGAGAGAAACATAGAGTAAAAGACTCAACATGTAAGCCTGAATAACTCTGTGAATCATTAATATATAATGCCATGCATATGCGTATAAATGTCATATCATGCTAGGTCTATGCGTACATAACATCATCGAGTCTCAAAGGGCATCCCTTCATATCATCTTGGCCACTGTGGGCAAATCATCAACGTATACCAGCTGATCAGGTGGTAGTGCGTATATAACGCCGTAACCTTTTCCCATATCCCATATACATATATACGCGTATATAACGCCATCTGGTCATAGGTCAATGTGCATGTATAAATTAATGCAATGCATAAGAAGTACGTCAATAAAATATTTCGGAATGTCATAAGACCATTATGCCTTTGAATAATATCATGAAGTAAACTTTATCAACTTACGTATTTTCTGAGACCCATGAACAGATGATAGAATAATAGGAAACATGGGAAATCAAGAACATCATCTCTAGCATTTCTATGAATAGAGTTATTTGTGGAAGTTGTGCATTTGCTCGTTTTGTTTGTATCATTTGGATCATGCCAAAAAGAAAGAAGGGATAGCCTTAACATACCTGAGCCGATTCTCTTGACAATCCTTCTAATACCCGTCAAACGCGACAAAACATGTAACAGCGGCTCAAGGTGGGGAAAAATCTGTATGATGTTCTTAAAAATGATTATACCGGGCTCCCATAGAATTGCAATTTCCGTTGCTATTACGTAGTATAACTTCGTATGAAATTTTGTTGTAGCAAATCACGTTGCTATCATCTAATCTTGTATGAATTTTGTGGCTTCTTGTTGATTGACTTGGACGTTAGTTTGCTGAAGAAAGATCATGTTGCCATAAGCATTGTAAAGGATTCATATGAATTCCTTCTTTGAGGCTTCTTGTAGTAAGCATCTCAATATTGTAATTTAGAGAAGCTTTGTATATTAGTGGGTGTGGACCCCACTTTTGGAAATTTTATCTAAAAATTCTCCTAACATGCCACCAATTTATAAAGACCAATGAGTCACTATATGGTAGGGGTGGCAATTTGAGCCCAAATCCATCCAACCCGCCTAACCCGTCCAGATATAATGGGTTGGGCTACAAACATTTTAGCTCAAGGGTCAATTTGGGCTAAGCCCAAGTTAACCCATTATTTTTATAACCCATTCTGACCCATTAAGCAGCCCAAATACAACACATGAAACTCACCCAAAACAAAGGGCTCTCAACCCAACTTCTCTAGAAATTTACTTAGTCGCCCCAAATTTACCTTTTTTTTTAATTTTCTGTTCTTTTGTTTTTCTGCACCGCCCACCCCCTATAGCCCCCTCCCCTGGCAAACCCCCTAATAAAATTTTACTTTTTTTTTTGTATTTTTAATTTTCTGTTTTTCTGCACCACCCTCCCGCGTAAAACCCCCTCAAAAAAAAAATTTTAGTTTTTTTATGTATTTTAATTTTTTATTTTTTCGTTTTTTTGTACCACCCTACCCCCTACCCCCCCCCCCTCTGCGCAAACCCCTTCAATTTTCTTTTTACTTTTTTTTTGTATTTTTAATTTTCTGTTTTCTATTTTTTTGTTTTTTTGCACCACCCACCCATCCCAACCCCCACCCCACCCGCAAAATATTTTTCAACTTACACATTTTAAGGTAAAAGGCTTTTTTATGCAAGATGAGAATGGTTCTAAAACATGGGTCAAGTTGGGCGGCTTGGGTTATGACCCATTGTTTAGCACATCTTGACCTAGCCCATCTTAGCCCAAGTACACTTTGGGCTGGGTTGGGCAATGACCCATTTATTGACCTAACCCATCTTGAGCCGCCCAAATTCAGCCCAACCCACTCATATTTGCCACCCCTATTATATGGGCATAGTTGGCTGCCACGTTGGGGCTATCAAGCCTTATCCAATAAGTTCCCCATATCCATAATTAACTATTAATCCCCCACTAATTCAATAATTAATCAATTACCCACATAATTAAGAATTATCTCAAATTACTTAAAATACTACTCAATATACACTTTATACACCTTACTATCATGGTCATATGGTACCTTGTATGGTACTAATCCATAGGTATTATAGCTCGGACCGCATTTTATCTCAAATTGTCAAACTTCGACGAAACTCATTTTCTTCGATTCACTTATCCTCTCACCTTCAAGAATTTACTTATCACTTGTTTGAAATAGCATAATACTTATAATCCCAAAATAATCTCATTCCCGAACTTACGTTGATTAACTTACGACGAAACTTCAACGTACGAAAATGCGAAATGTAACATCTCATTTTCGAGCTTTCATCAATTTACTTATGGCGTACTTTCACGTATGAAAACATGGGGTGTAACATCATTCCCCCCCCCCCCCCCCCCCGTAACATTCTTCCTCGAATGTTGACTGATGCACTTATCATTATCATAACTTATAGTTCTTGCGAATACTTTAGTACTCTCCTTGCCATCTAGGTAGTTGTTATGTGAATAAATCCAAAGTCCAGGGTATTCCCACCTGTATGTCTCTTTCTCACACCACGACCTGTGGTCGGAATTCTTCCAATCTCGTAACACTTGCTACCTTCTATCATGCAGCATGCACGACTTTTTCCTTATATGTGTGCCTATGCTACCCTTCCCTCTAACTGTTAGCCAATCTCTAGGTCTTACTTGTAAACACATACAGAGCTTGACAAGATGTCTCTCTGGGCATCTATAGGTATACTAAAGTTCTTTGCTCGGTACTTTGTTGAACTTACGAATATCGCTATATCTTATTTCATAGACCCAGTTATCTATCTGTATGACTTTACTGCATCTAGGTAGGTCATACTATACCACAACTCTCACTTCGATTTATTGTTACTGAGGTCTGCTACCAAACTCCAAGTTACTCTTTCGCTGCTTATCATATATGTATAAGTCTAAGTCCTTTAATGCTTCCTCATTGCTGTTCATCTTAGGAATGATGGCCTAATCTCATCTCAAACTTTATAACTTTTATCCTGATAACTTTACCTTTTATGTAACACCGCCGCTAGGGTTCACGTCGCATCAAGGAACATTAGAAGTGATTTTCCTGATCCACCTGGGGTCGATACTATACTTCCATAACCCTATTTCATATCATAGTCATCCCAATGTGATTCACCTTATATGGGTATTTTAATCCTGTAAAATTCATGAAATCCTTTTTTTTTTTCAAATCATTACTCAATCGAAGGCCCAAACATCATCCTTTATTTACCCTAATTACACCCTCATTCTACTACGAGGGCAGCATTCCATCTCTTCTAAATGCTACTACTCTTAGACTTCTTTGAGTTCATTCAGACTATACTGAGCTATCTATAACTTAGAGAAACCATCAGCTCTCTTATTATCACGGGCTTAATCCTGAGGACTTATCCATTTTCGTCATCTTCTCACTTGCCCTTTCTTATCCTTACTCCTGTCTTCCTAACACGTTGTCGATCTACCATACTTTAGCTTGCGACCTACACATATCTGTTTATACTACTCGCAACCTTCCTTCAACTTGCTTGCACCATAGATTTCCTTGTGTTATTCTGGAACATCAAGCGAGACATTGCATCGTCTCTAACTCTTCTTTACTCTCTTAGCTAGACCTCTCGATATTTATAAACCATAGGTTGGAAAATATGCCACTAACGCTATCATTCAGGGATACTGAATCCCAATGCTTCTAGCCTTCTATCTGAAGTAAGGACTATTCACAACCTTCTGCATTTGAGTATCTCGTACGTTGTCCACCTTTACTTACTTATCTTAAAGTCTCACATTATATCTTCTATCTCTTTCATAACCCCCTTCCACATAGGTATAATTTACATCCATAACTTGAAGCTCTCTTCTAATACTTACACCTATGGTGCATACACAATCTGGTGGTAGCTCCATAGTGACTTTTCATGAGGCTGGTACTCTTCTAACTGGCTTTCTTGTAGAGTCGTTATAGAATATGGTGGTTATACTATCTCTCTTGCACCTCTGATATTAAGAGTGATTCTGCTATGTTCTCAATTACAATTTCTATAATTTTCTAGGTCCAATAATCAGACTCCTGATTTAATTACTTGATGCAATTCTTTAGTTTCCTCTTTCCTCTGATCAGCCCTGTAGCCTCCTACTTATAAGTGTGGTGCACAACACACCCATAAACAAGACTCTACTAGACACGGCTTGTAGACTCCCTAGGACAGAACTGCTCTGATACCACTTTTGTCACGACCCAAACCGATGAGCCGCGACGGGCACCCGGTACCTTACTCAATCGAGTACCAACGTAACGTATCTTTCGTATCATTCTATCATAGGTAAATAAACCAGAGTAAAGCATGAGGGAATACAGAGTTATACATATGACATATTGGCCTATAAGATAAAAAATGATCACCCGTACACTGAACATAGGCCGACAAGGCCATACCATCTTTCATATACATGATATATGTCTACAAGCCTCAAGAGTAGATCAATACCATAAAGGTCGGGATAGAGTCCGCGATACCAATCAATACATGTACTAATCATACTGGCCAAACAAGCAACTTTGAAGCAAATGGAGCGCACCAACACCTTCCGCTGAGCTGATAGCCTACTAGGAGGACTTTCGACCTGTCTATCGGGACCTGCGGGCATGAAACGCAATGTCTCCGGGCAAAAGGGACGTCGGTACAAATAATGTACCGAGTATGTAAGGAATCAAAATCATAAACAATAGAAAACATGGAGTAAACGACTCAACATGTAAGCCTGAATAACTATGTGAATCATTAATATATATAATGTCATGCATATGCGTATAAATGTCATACCATGCATAGGTCTATGCATACATAACATCATCAAGCATCTTACGGCATCCCATCATATCATCTCGGCCACTGTGGGCAATCATTAACGTATACCAGCTGATCAGGTGGTGGTGCGTATATAACACCGTAACCTTTTCCCATATCCCATATATATATATATATATATATATATATATATATATATATATATATCGTTATCTTGTCATGGGTCAATGTACATGTATAAATGAATGCAATGCATGAGAAGTACGTTAATAAAATCTCTCGGAATGTCATAAGACCATTATGCCTTTGAATAATATCATGAAGTAAACTTTATCAACTTACGTATTTTCCGAGACCCATGAACAGATGATAGATTAATAGGACACATGGGAAATCAAGAACATAAGCATCTCTAGCATTTCTATAAATATAGTCATTTCTGAAAGTTGTGCATTTGCTCGTTTCGTTTGTATCATTTGGATCATGCCAAAAAGAAAGAGGGTATAGCCTTTGTGAGGCCCCGTAAAATTTTTGGCTCAAAATCTAGTATCTTGTGGTGTAAACTCCGAATATGTGTTAGGAATGCGTAGAATTCTTAGCTCGCCGTGGTTCGAACCCTTGGAATTGATCTAAGTTTGAAAAAAATCAAAAGAATCAATTTCCCAGAAAAATGCCATTATGCGGTCAAGAATGAGGTCGCAGATCTGGTATGCGGACCGCATTCCTATCGCATAGTGAAGTTGTGCTTTGGTTAAACTCGAGGTCAAGATGCGGTCCAAGATGCGACCGCATAATTGATATGCGGGCCGCATTTCTACCGCAGAGTGGAACAGAAGAGCTGTCAAAATTAATGTTGAAAATGCGGTCTATTATGCGATCGCATAACCAATATGCGGACCGCATAATCGTCGCATAAGTTCCTCAGGGATTTGTGAAGGTCAGTTCTGCGGTGCACAATGCGACCGCATAACAGGAATGCGGACCGTATTTCTGTCGCAGACCCAAACAGATTCATCAGAGTTTTGGGGGCAATTCTACGGACCGCATTTCTGTTCTGCGATCGCAGAATGCGACCGCAGATCTTGCTCGGGCTTCTATTTTCTAAATTTTATACCCGACCCCCTTTTTAATAAAACACCCACCAGCCCCTCATTTTTAACGATCTTCTGCACAAAATAAGAGAGAGGAAGAGAGGGTCTTGAGAGAGAAAGTCATCTTCTCCAAAATTTGATTCTTCAAAACCATCCGGGCCGGGGAATTTCAAGCTTATCTTTATCTCCCTTTTCTTGCAGGTAACATCCCTAACCCTTTTTCACTAAATTTATGGTTTAAGCGGGGGGGGGGGGGGGGGGTTAGTCGTCGATGCATTGGTCTTTGAAAATAGTGGTTGAACTCATACATGCATGTCATTCTTAACCTAAAACCTAGTGAGAGTAATTGGGTAGGAGTAAAAGATGGTGCAAAGGATGGGTTAGGTAACCGTAAATAAGTTTGAGTAGAAATTGTGAACTTCTTTTCTAAGTCATACGCGTTAACTTGTGCACTAGATTGACGTTGCTAGACCATTTGGTGAATTGGAAATAGAAGTTAAAAGGGAATTCGGCTCCAGGTATGTATGGCTAACTTTGAACTTGTAAAATCGCCTTGTTTGGGTGTTTGAGTGCTTGGTATGTGATTTCTACGTGATTTGTTTGTGAAATTCCTGTGATTGGTATGGTTGAGTGATTGTGGTTGTGCCTTCGCTATATTGATGCAAGTAATTAGAAATAAACCAAGTTTGCGATTGTGAATGTACTATGTGGTAAGAACTGTGAAACAAGTAATGGAAGGAAATGGGAATTGATGTGATCGGAATGACCGTGGTAGTAACATATGTGGTTTGTCGTGGGAAATTATCGTTGTGACCTATTAATGCATATGAGTAGTGGAATACATGGAAATGGTATTGATGGCTATGGAAGTTCATGTAAATTGTTGTTGTTGTTCCTTGAGGGTCATTGTTGTTGTTTCTTGAGGATTGTTGTCGTTATTCTTTGTGAATTGTTGTTGTTGTTGTGTTGTTTGTGGATTGTGATTGTTCGGTGGGATCGGGTTGCACGCCGCAACATGAAGAAATAAGGTGTGGGTTGTGGTGATAAGGGTGGCCGAGGTAATAAGCTTGGAAAGCGATCGAAATCGCTATTGAAATGAACTATGAACAAATTGTGAAATTATTGATGTGGAAATGTGGAAGGGGAAATAGGAGAGATTGTAAACTTGTTGAATTGCTCTTTCTTTGTGGATTTGATTGTTATTTCCATTACAATTACATGCTTGTTTATGAAGGAGAGATTGTAAAACTTGTTTGGCTTGATTGTTTCTTTCACGTGCATTTGATCGTTGATTCTATTGATGTCTGTTACTTGTGTGTGTTATTTGATTTTACTTGGGGTGAAGTTTGTTTATACATACCAGTACAATTCAAATGTACTAACGTCCCTTTTGCCGGGGGCACTACATTCGTGTTATGATTGTAGGTGGTTCTTTTGCAGGTACTCCAGTCCACCGACAGTAGCACCTCCTCCACTTTCCATCAGCTGTATTGGTGAGCCCCTTTCCTCTCGGGGCCCTACGTGGCTCATGCCGCCTTTCCTCCGGAGTTTATAATGGTATTTGTGTAAGGTATAGCTGGAGCCTTGTTGCCGGCTATCTCCATATTATTCTTTAGTTGTAGTTAGAGGCTCCGTAGACAGGTTGTGGGTAGTGTCGGGCGAGGGGTAATTAAAAGTGAAAGTATTGATGTTTGGCAATGATGAATAAAATTAGGTATACTTGTATATGGTGTANAAATTTGATTCTTCAAAACCATCCGGGCCGGGGAATTTCAAGCTTATCTTTATCTCCCTTTTCTTGCAGGTAACATCCCTAACCCTTTTTCACTAAATTTATGGTTTAACGGGGGGGGGGGGGGGGGGAGTCTCATGCATTGGTCTTTGAAAATAGTGGTTGAACTCATACATGCATGTCATTCTTAACCTAAAACCTAGTGAGAGTAATTGGGTAGGAGTAAAAGATGGTGCAAAGATGGGTTGATAACCTAAATAAGTTTGAGTAGAAATTGTGAACTTCTTTTCTAAGTCATACGCGTTAACTTGTGCACTAGATTGACGTTGCTAGACCATTTGGTGAATTGGAAATAAAAGTTAAAAAGGGAACTCGGCTCCAGGTATGTATGGCTAACTTTGAACTTGTAAAATCGCCTTGTTTGGGTGTTTGAGTGCTTGGTATGTGATTTCTACGTGACTTGTTTGTGAAATTCCTGTGATTAGTATGGTTGAGTGATTGTGGTTGTGCCTTCGCCATATTGATGCAATTAATCAGAAATAAACCAAATTTGCGATTGTGAATGTGCTATGTGGTAAGAACTGTGAAACAAGTAATGGAAGGAAATGGGAATTGATGTGCTCGGAATAACCGTGGTAGTAACATATGTGGTTTGTCGTGGGAAATTATCGTCGTGACCTATCAATGCATATGAGTAGTGGAATACATGGAAATGGTATTGATGGCTATGGAAGTTCATGTAAATTGTTGTTGTTGTTCCTTGAGGGTCATTGTTGTTGTTTCTTGAGGATTCTTGTTGTTATTCTTTGTGAATTGTTGTTGTTGTTGTGTTGTTTGTGAATTGTGATTGTTCGGTGGGATCGGGTTGCGCGCCGCAACATGAAGAAATAAGGTGTGGGTTGTGGTGATAAGGGTGGCCGAGGTAATAAGGTTGGAAAGCGATCGAAATCGCTATTGAAATGAACTATGAACAAATTGTGAAATTATTGATGTGGAAATGTGGAAGGGGAATCAGGAGAGATTGTAAACTTGTTGGTTTGATTGCTCTTTCTTTGTGGATTTGATTGTTGTTTCCATTACAATTACATGCTTGTTTGTGGAGGAGAGATTGTATATCTATTGGATTAATTGTTCCCTCCTTGTGGATTTGATTGTCGCTCTTATTACTGCTACTTACTTGCTTATGGTTCGAGTTTACTTGGAGCAAAGTTTGTTCATACATGCCAGTACAATTCAAATGTACTGACGTCCCTTTTGCCGGGGGCGCTACATTCGTGTTATGATTGTAGGTGGATCCGTAGCAGGTACTCCAGTCCACTGATCGTAGCTCCCCTTCGTCCTCCATCAGCTTTTTGGTGAGCCCCTTTCCTCTCGGGGCCCTGTGTGGCTCAGGCCGCTTGTTTTCAGAGTTTTATTTTTGATTTGTGTATGGCATAGCCGGAGCCTTGTTACCGGCAAATACTATATTATCCTGTTGTACTATTAGAGGCTCCGTAGACAGTAGATGTGGGTAAGAAACTTGTGTAAATCCGTGTTTTCATATGTTGGTAACGAGTTGGTGATTTCACTACTATTATGTAAGTATGTATGTGTTTTGTAAATTAAAAAGTGTTCTTAATTAATTATTTGGCAAATCCTTGGAATAATTGAGTAAGGAAAACGTGGGGTAACATGTGGGTTAGGAAAGGCATCCAGGTTCGATTGGCTGGGGCTACCCGGTCGGGCGCCGGTCATGTCCCTCAAATTTGGGGCGTGACAGCCTTAACATACCTGAGCCGATTCTCTTGCCAATCTTTCCAATACCCGTCAAACACGACAAAACATGTAACGACGGATCGAAGTAGGAAAAAATCCGTATGATGTTCTTGAGAAAGATTATACTGGGCTCCCTTAGAACTGCAATTCCCGTTGCTATTACGTAGTATAACTTCATATGAAATTTATTTGTAGCAATCATGTAGCTATCATCTAATCTTGTATGAATTTTGTGGCTTCTTGTTGATTGACTTGGACATTAGTCTGCTGAAGAAAGATCATGTTGCCATAAGCATTGTAAGGGATTCATATGGATTCCTTCTTTGAGGCTTCTCTTAGTAAGCTTCTCAATACTGTAATTTAGAGAAGCTTTTTATATTAGTGAGTGTGGAGCCCACTTTTGGGGATTATGTATACGGCAAAATCGGAGGGTCCAATTTCTCGTCATTAAAGCATCTCTAAGGATCACCTCGAGGCCTCGAGGCTGCGAGGCTATAGTCGAAGTTCCCTCTCTCGAGGTTCATCTACGCCCGACCAAATGATAATGTTGGCCGCGGTCATGATGGGGATGGGGAGGTCCCTAGGTATGCAGCTAGTGTTGGCTGGGTCTAGTGTCATCTAGCTGTCCCATCCCCCTATCTTTGTAATTAATTCTATGTTGGGATTCCCCTTGATGACGTCCAAATCCACTACAAAAAAGTAAATGGACACGGTTGCATGCAATATAATTTATCCAACTATGAGTCGGGATCGAATCCCACAGAGAACAATATATAGGTGATTAGGAATGTAAGAGAATTATCACTTGTTATGCAATGCCAAACACTTAGAATTGGTTTTAGAAAATATTTATACCTAAATGCGGAAATGTAAACTAACCAAGAAAGCAAGCAAAATGATCAATGGCTACAAGTATGGATGCATTGGGAAGTACACTCAAGTAACGATCCAATGTATTTCACGATTTTATAAATATGAGCGAGTTTATGTTAATTAGCCACGGGGAATAATTCTATATTAGCTTCTTCCAAAGACTAACAAGACTTCCTACTTGAGTTATTCCTAAAACAATTAGGAGATTAAGCACACCCGGATATGGCTACAAGTAGTTCAATCCTATCCCTAGGTAGAATCTATAAAATGAAGGTTAAAGCCTCAAGTTCTTGTTAATTAATCTTTCCCAATCCCAAATAATCTTTTCCAGTATTAATTTGGAGTTAATGGGAGAGTCCTAGGTTTAGCTAATCCCTTTGGAAACATTAAAGAACAAGATTAAAGTAACAATAACTCACTTCATAAAAGATAGAAATTATTCAATACATAAGCACAACAAGGTATTTAATCCACACTTTAGATATGAATATTCCATAAACAAGATTCAAGTGTTGGATAAAATACAACACACTTAGATATACAATACAAAGCCAGGAAATGAAGAAATAAACATAAATGGGTAAGAAATTCTCAACCAAAAGCTTCAAATCTTCAAGACCAAAGTGTGTGTGCAAACCCTAGCTTCCAACCTTGTTATCTCTGGCGTTTGGAATTGAAATTAAGCAAAAGATCTTTACAAATGAGCTAGTTTGTGTATTAAATGGTTTGGGGAATTTCCAGAATTGCCCAGAACTGAATCGCGCTTTTCGCATTTGCGAACATAAGTTCGCAATTTCGAACTATGGCTACACTGTTTACTTTCGCATTTGCGAAGAGGACTTCGCATTTGTGAAGGTTGACTGTCCTGGTTGACTTCGCATTTGCAAAGACTGCCTGATTTGTCTTCCTTCGCATTTATGAAGGTCCGCTCGCAATTCCCTTGACTGCTTTGTTCGCATTTCCCATAAATTTGTCGCAATTGCGACAACTGAGGCCCCTTGCCAGATTTTCTTCTTTTTAGCTCCTTTTTGACTCGTTTCACTTAGTTTCTTCAAGATCACTTCTAAATCACATAGAACCTATAATATAGAAGTAAATGGCATTAAACACACGATTTTATCACTCAAACATAGCAAAAATTTAGGCTTAAAGACAAGATAAGTTGGTAAAATACCAACTTTTCAAACCCCCAAACTTAAACTATTGCTTGTCCTCAAGCAATTAAAGCGACAAAATCTCCTCCCAAGTATTTAAATCAACATTGCATCCTTATCATGCCAAGCCAAAAAGGTCTATTATAAGCACAAACGCATGACTTTGATTGGTACCAACAATTAAACCAACGCATATGAATTGCCGAACACTTCTCATGAACTTCATTCATTTCAAGTGCTCAAGCATTATGCAAATCAAAGTAGCAAATCAAGTCATGACACTAAAGCTTCAAAATTTGCCTCTCTATCACAATTATCTCTCTTTGGCCATTCCTTCCAATTGAAAATGGGATTAAATTCACAACTCAAATCTCATGTGCCCTCACATTTAAGAGAGAATTCCACACTCATAAATCTTAATTCAAAACAAAAATGGGATATCAAATGGAAGGAATTAACTCTCTCTCACAAAGATGTTCAAATGCATACAAGTAGTACCATAGGCTTTCCCTTCATGTAGTTCTCCACTAATGTAGACAACTTGGTTCAAAATCAATTAGGACTTAAAGGGTTGTAGTTTAGGCTGGTTAAGGTAGGGCACAATTTTGGTTAGAGTGACTCAAAACCTCCCCATGCACTACAAAATTTACAATCAAAGTCCACTTTCTTCAAAAGCATTCTCCATCCTTTCTTCACTTTTCATTCCGCACCTAATCTTCCCTTCATTCACAATTTCTTATCATTTTATTTTATTATTTTTTTCTTCCTTCCTTTTTAAAATCAAGGAAGGTTTCACTTTTTATCATTTTTTTCTACCTTCCACCTTTTAAACAACTTCCATATCATAACTTTTCCAACCTTCACCCCCCAAACTTAGGCTTTTAGCCTATGTTTACACTTTCAAAGTACTTAGGGAGGTAGGGTGCCAAAAGCTAGATCAATAAAGAACAAAGGATTAAAGCGTGTAACATGGTTGCCAAAGAACAAGGTTAAAGACTTAAAATGGGTTGACTAGGAAAAATATTCAAGGGTAGGAAATTTAAGGCACAATAGCGGTCCAAGGAAGGCCTAATATCATTTTTCAAACCAAGTTAGTCTATGATTTCGCCTTGAAGCACATTCCGGGAAAGTTTTAGACTACAAGTAATGCAAAAGAACTCACAATAAATCTCACCACACATGGCACATGAACACACAAGTGGAATACAAATTCAACAAAATCCAATTGAAACCAATGACTAAAGAGTTAAATATAGCATAGGAAGTTATTTAGTGAATCAAAGAGCCAAAATTTGAGTCTAAAATCATGACATCTTTACTTCAATATTTTTTCTTATTTTTTTAACAACCAAAAATTCATATGCCGAGGAATAAATCATGTTGTACCAAGCAAGCCGACAACTTCGGTCCATGGGCACAAACCCCAACTCAAACCATTTATTTCTTCTAAATTAACAAGTTATATCTAAACTACAAGACTGTATTCCCTTAAGAAAGTTGTTTATCTGTACCCATCATCGGGAAAAGTCTGACCAAAAATTACTAACAATTACCCGGTTCAAGAAGAAAATTGGCATCCTTGGAAAAAAGAACCGTGGTACAAAGAAAACCAAGGGATTATACGCCACTAACCTCACATACTATGTATTAAAGAAAAATTAGAAGCTAATGACCAAAATTAAGAACTAAAAACATTCAAGTATAACTATAAATAATATATATATTATATATATATATATATATATATATATATATATATATATATATATATAGATATATATATTATATATAAATATATATATATAAACAAGAATTCAAGAAGCTAATAAACATACTAATATCACACATCACATGAAAATACAATAACAAAATGAAAACAACCAAAGTACCAATCTGCCATATCCACATTTATCCACAATTATGCAAGAATAAAAGTTATACAAGAAGCCCAGCCTTAGAAAAAAATTTCAGGATTTTGAGATATTGAACTGTCTGCTCTCTGATGTTGCAAATCCCAACAAATCTTCACAAATTGCGAACTTATCAAAAGCCGGAATTGCGAAAAATTTCTCACAAATGCGAAGCACACAAACTTCTGATAAAGTCGCAATTGCAATGAAATTTTGGCATTTGCGAAGCTTGCTGGACTTGAGGTTTTTCGCAACTGCGACCACCTCTTCGCAAATGCGAAGTCGCAAATGCGAAGAGGCCATCGCAATTGCGAGGTCGTCGTCCCCATCCTCACCTTCCTCAGAGAATATTACCAAGCCCTAAAATTTTGGAATCCAAGCCATTCTTACTTAACTCAATCATCTTTTAAACATAAAACATGCACTAGATTTCATAGACAACCATGAATCAAAAAAAATATCGATGTTTCGGCCAAGAATCTCATTCGGGCGTTTCATCGATCACATAAGAAGCACAAAAAATTCACTTCTATTTGACAAGCCTTGGGTACTCAGACTTCCCCAAATTTTTAGCAAAGAACAAAACACACACTCTCGACCAGCCTTACCCAGAAATCAACTTATGATTTGAACAATTTTTAAACAATTTCAGGCAAAGGAAATGTTACCCATTTGAAAACCTAGGGTTTCAGAGAAAAGAAGAAGAAGAAGAAGAAGAAGAAGAAGAAGAAGAAGAAGAAGAAGAAGTAATTAAGCTTTCATACCTGATTTCCTGCAATTAGGAGTGAGAAATAATGTATTTTACAGTGGTGAGAGTGAGGAAGACAAAGGTTTGAGAGCCTTAGAAATGTTTTTTCACTTTTATTCAAAATGAGTGCACGACCCTGTTTTACCTCTCTGATGTCGCAATTGCGACAATAACTTCGCAATTGCAAAGTTTAATGAACTCTATACAGTTCGCAATTGCGATAGGAATTTGGGATTTGCGAAGGGACAGGTTCGCAAATGCGAACCAGAGTTCGCAAATGCAAAAACTGTGCCCCTGCAATTTCACCAGCTACTGTTTTTCATGCTCTTCGTCGCCCCGACCTACTCAAATCAACTCCAAAAATTATGAAACTTGGCAGATTGGTTAGAAAAAATATAATAAGTTATTCTAAAAAGGAAAATTTCAAAAATGACTATAAAATTTTGAAAAACAATGAGTTTCCTCCCACCAAGCGCCGCATTTAACGTCGTGGCACGACTCAAAACAACTTTACCACTTTTCTCGCCACTTGGACAATATGAATTGGGCACCAACTTGGAATCAAGCTTGTGACCACGAGCGGTAGGGGGTGGTAAGTTGATGATCAAGCCAAGACTTAATTTCTTCATTTTGCACTTCTTGGCTTTCATGTGAGGAATGTCATTTTGCTTTCTTGTTCCCTCAAATTGTAGGATGTATGGTACGAGTTGTTCCTCCTCGCAGTCCTTCATTGATTCGTGTAGTTCAACTTCCATATCACCACACAATTTCAATGTTGAAAAATGCTTGGAATGCTTATTTAAGGGTCTCAAACTCTACAGCACGGGCTGCCTTAGTCTCGGCGGGCAGGAAATGGTCTATGAAGGCATCCGCAAACTCACTCCATCTCACCGGAGGGCTCCCCTCCTCACGGGAATCCTCCCACATCTCGAACCAGGAATATGCCACCCCTTTCAGACGATAGGAAGCCAACTCCATTCCCTGCGTCTCAGTAGCATGCATAACTCGGAGAGTCTTATGCATCTCATCAATGAAATCCTGAGGGTCTGCTCCGGGATCAGTGCCTGTGAACACTGGAGGGTCTAACTGAAGGAACCTGTTTACTCTAGAACCAGAAGAATCCCCTTGCAAGCTAAATGAGTTGGTTGCAGCATTTGACCTCTGTGCCTGGGAAGCCACTAATTGGGTCAGCATCTGAATAGCTCCTCTAAGATCCCCATCAGAAATACCGGAACCAAAAACTGGGGTTGGAGCTGGAGCAGGCATATCGGCGGGAGGGATGGTGGTACCCTCCGTAGGTGTAGGAACTGGGGTAGTCTGCTCTGGAGTAGAAGAACCAGGCAAAGTGATAGCAGGGCGATTGCCTCCACCGCAGTATCAAGTAGGGATTCATCAGCCACTCCCGAGGTGGCATTGGCTTCTTAGCCAATTCTCGCTTTCTTCTTAGGTGCCATTTACTGAAAGATAGAACAATGCACGAGTTAGAGGGAAGCAACCTCACATACCGCTCTAATGCACGATAAGGAACACAATGAAGGGTATTATTCCTAAACGTCCAAGTAGCCCCCTACTTATAGATGTGGTCGACAACACACCGATAAGAAGGGCTCTACTAGACATGGCTCCGAGACATCCTAGGGCGCTTTAAAATCTTAGGCTCTGATACCAAGTTTGTCACGCCCCAAACCTCGAGGAGCGCGACCGGCGTGCGACCGAGGGAACCCGGTCGAGCAAGCCTGTCTAGCCTTTCATACCCGACTCATTCTATATCCGAAGAAGTAATACATTACCAATTGTTAAACATGTGAGAGAGAGTTGTCATATAAACGCATAAACATTGCTAGTTAGATTCTTACTTAAATACAACATGCCATAGTTAAGTTCCCAAAAGTACATACAGTTGACAGTCTAGTAGAGAAAAGTTTCAAAATACAACGTGATCCTATGACCACCCCGGCACCCATACATGACCCACTTAAATATCTACAGAGCTTCTAAGGATACAGAAGACCAAAACGATAATACCGGCAACAAGGCCCCGGCCATACCTCAAAATGTGGAAATTTACACAAAGAAGAACTACAAAACCCCTGGGAGGAATGGGGGCTCACCAAGACAGCTGTGAAAGGAGCAAGAGAGCACCACTATCTGCGATCGGTACTATCAGCAACGGAACCACCTACATCCATTGAAAGATGTAGCGCCCCCGGCAAAAGGGATGCTAGTACTGTCGAATAGTACTAGTATGTAAGGCAAACACAATTCTTATTAGTACGAACAGTGAACAAATAGAAGGCAGTTATATCATCAACAAGTACATCACAGGATTACGAGGGAAAAACACCAAATAAGGTTCACATGATTCCAGTTAAGTCTTTCCATTCCTTTAGGCTAATGTTCTTTAGTGCCAAGTGCCACACTTATAATATAATGCCACCGTGACTTTTACACGGAGTCCGGTCTCGGCCCGACCGGCTAAGCCATCCCAAGTGAGACATATCCAAGTCCACAATGATATTCAGAAATCCAATATAAATGCCACCATGTGTACAGCATGGCGTCCGATCTCGGATCGGCTAAGCCATCTCACTTGGGACATAACCTCTTTCAATTACTCCTTAGTTCCCATTTCCTTCCATTTTTCCCATTACATGGTACAACACCTCTTTTTGTTAATTTATTTCTAGGCACTTGGATACATTGTTACAACACAAGTGTTCCTTTTATTAATTCGTTCATATAACTTCATCATCCGTGTCGATAAGGGGGCTATCATATAAGGCATGCACACATAAGAAAATAATGAACACTTGGAGAACATAATCACATTTCAACTATAATGATTTCAGAATAAACACATAGAACAATTTTGGGACGAAAGTCCGTCACCCAACACATTAATGCAATTCATCAAGTATGATCAATTCGAAACTCACGCCAACTATTTGGACACTAAGAAGAAGAGGGTTAGCCATACATACCTTAATGGAGCTTCCCTTAAATCCTTATAAATTTCGGAATTTCCTAGCAACTTCGATCTATTTTACGAGAATTACAAATTAAGCCATGAATTAGAGACATAATTAAGATTCTAGCTCATATGAGCATATTGTCAAGCGCTAGGTGTGCATTGTGGTTTTAGGACCCCTTTGTGAGAGATTTTTATCACCTTCCACCCCAATTGCCATCTTTTTAACTCACAATTTTTCCATACCCCATTGTCACTCATGCATGCAAGATAGTTAATTCCTATACCCACGAACTCACCCGTGATCACTTATTTTAGTAGAATTTCGAAATTATAGATTAGGGTACAAGTTCTTACCTCTTAGGATGAAGACCTAGCAGATTTTACTTGATAATCTTCAAGGGCTTAGGCAAAGATCAAATGGGGACTTGATGAAGACCACCCTCTCTCTTTCTAGAACTTCCTCTCTCACTCTATTTTCAGGAAAATCACATAAAAGGAGTCTAAGGGGGTGTTTTTAATGGAATGGGGTCGGGTTTTAAAAGTTAGAAAATAGGAGCCCCGATAAAATCTGCGATCGCATATGGGATCGCATAACGGACATGCGGCCCGCAAAAGGGATCGCAAAAATGGTCCCCAAAACCTGAACAAACTGCCCGGGTATGCGACAAAAATACGATATGCATACCTGTTCTACGGTCGCATAATGCACCGCAGAACTGCCCCTCGCAAAAATGCCAAGGGAGTTATGCTATGACTATGCGGCCCGCATATTGATTATGCGATCGCATAATTGGCCGCATAGTTGACCTCAAAATTAACCAACACACTGTCTGACTCTGCGGCGACTATGCGGTCCGCATAAGCATTATGACTTTCTAACACATATTCCTAACTTGGCACTACGAGATCTCGGGTTTTTTAGTAAAATTTCACGGGGCCTTACAGGCTATTTGTTAATACCCAAACAATTTATAAAAAAAATATTTTATAAAATAACTAACATGTTATAAAAAATAATTTTCATGCATAGAAATATTTTAAAACAATTACTACATATTTAGAAAAATACAATGAGCTATTTTCTGTTAAAAATGTGATAATGTATACATAGGCTATAATTGCAAAATTATTGCAATTGTAACCAAAAGGTGTAAATCTGGCCATTTGTGAAATAATTTGAACCTAATATAACTATAAATAGCAATATTAAGTCATGAAATGCTATAAAGTCATTTGTGATGCAATTTGTAATTATTTATATAAATAAAATACTGGGATAAATTAATTTTAAAATATAGAGATTATGGAAAGATATCAATTGATGTTAATGCATGGTTTTGAAGGTATATATGCACTTAAAAAGTATTATAGGGAAAAATTAGGTATCAACAGCTCACCCATCATGCTCATTTCGAATTCTCCTCTCATAGTATGGGAGAATTCTTCTCACAGAACAGAGTTAGGACTTCCAAAAATAATATCAACATAAATTTGAGTGATAAGATGACCTGAATTTGAGTGCTTAATAAACAGAGTTGTATTAATATTACCTCGCTTGAAACCTTGATTTAGAAGAAAGGATATTAATCTTTCATACCGAGCTCGGGGAGCTTGCTTGAGTCCATATAGAGCTTTAGTCAACTTGAATACATGATCTGGGAAAGTATCATTTACAAATCCTGGAGGTTGCTTCACATAAACTTCTTCAGAGATGTAGCCATTTAGAAAGGCACTTTTTACATCCATTTGAATAGTTTGAATCCTTTATGAGCAGCAAAAGCAAGTAATATTCGAATAGATTCTAATCTTTCTACAGGTGCAAATGTTTCATCGTAGTCGATTCCTTCTTGCTGAGAGTAACCTTGAGCAACCAACCGTGCTGGATTTCATACCACTTGTCTAGATTCATTCAACTTATTTCTGAAAACCCATTTAGTTCCTACAATAGAAGCATTTGATGGTTTTGGAACCAGTTTCCACACTTTATTTCTTTCAAATTGATCAAGTTCATCTTTCATTGCTTTGATCCAGTATTCATCTTTCAGTGCTTCATCCACTTTCTTTGACACAAGTTGAGAAATTAGAGCCATGTGAGAGTTGATCTTTTGAGGTCTCCTGGTAGTGATTCCTCCTGTGGATTTCCGATAATGAATTTGTGAGGATATTCAGGTTCACTTTTCCACTCATTTGGAATATTCGTGGTTAGTTCATTTTCCTCAGCAGTCGACTGTTCTGTTGAAGAATATTTCTGGATGTGCTCCTGAGTTGACTGATTCTGCTGACTAGTTGACTCATTTTGACATTTATTCCCAACAACAACAGACTTGGGGACAATAGAAATTTCCTCATTTTTAGGAAGTTTTTCATTCCTTGAGCGAGGGTTAGTATCAACAAAAACTACATGAATTGATTCTTCAATGCATAAAGTTCTTTTATTATAAACTCTATATGCTCTACTTGAGAGAGAATATCCAAGAAGTATACCTTCGTCGCTTTTTGCATCAAACTTACCCAGATTGTCCTTTCCATTATTGTGAATGAAGCATTTGCATCCAAACGGGTGAAAGTAACTCATGTTGGGTTTCTTACCATTCCATAGCTCACATGGAGTTTTTTTAAGAATGGGTTGAATCAAACACCTGTTGATAATATGACATGTTGTGCTTACAGCTTCAGCCTAGAAGTGGTGGGGTAGAGAGTTTTTCACAATCATGGTTCTATCCATGTCCTGTAAGGTTCTATTTTTACGTTCTACCACTCCATTCTGTTGAGGTGACCTTGGTGAAGAGAAATTGTGAGAGATTCCTTAGTCATTGCAAAAGTTTTCAAAAGCTTTGCTTTCAAATTTTCCTCTGTGATCACTTTTGATAGTGGAAATATAGTATCCTTTTTCGCGTTGAACTTTCTTACAGAAAACTTCAAAATTCCTTAGAGCTTCATCTTTATGACTTAAAAAAATAACACATGTAAATCGAGAAAAGTCATCCACAATAACAAAAGCATATTTTCTGCCACCGATACTAGCAGTTCTAGTTGGACCAAATAAATCCATATGCAATAGTTGAAGAGGTTTAGTAGTAGAAATAATGTTTTGGATTTTTAAAGATGAACGAGTTTGTATTCCTAATTGACATGCATCACAAATAAGATCTTTTGAAAAATCTAGTTTTGGAAGACCAATGACAAGATCGTGTTTGGAAAGTTTTTGAATGGTATGCATGCTAGCATGTCCAAGTTTTCTATGCCAAACCCAAGGATCATCAATTATAGAGGCAAGACATATTTGATCACCAAGGCTATCCACATTATTGATAGTATAGATATTCCTGTCTCTATTTCCTGAAAGAATAACTTTACCTGATTCGTCTTCTATAAACCAGCCATGTTTCTTAAAACGAACCTCATAGTCATTGTCACATAGTTGACCGATACTGAGAAGATTGTAACCGAGTTCATCAACCAGGTATACTTAGTCCACATCACATGTTGAGCTTATGGGAATTTTTCCAACTCCAGTTACGTTTCCTTTTGATTATCTCCAAAGGTAATTGTTCCTCCATCTACTTTGGTGACTGTTTTGAATAATTGTTTGTCACTAGTCATATGTCTGGAACACGCGCTGTCAAGATACCATTTTCCTTTTCGATTCTTCTTGCGGTGTTCCTGCAAAAAAAAAAGTTACTTGTTTTTAGGTACCCAAGCCTGATTGGGTCCTGAATGGTTAGATTTCTGAGTGTTAGCTTGACTAGAGGATTTAGGTCGCCAGATCCATCTCTTATTGTCCTTGAACCTGCAATGGTTAGAAGTGTGACCATGTTTCCCACAATAAAAACACGATGGATTTTTGGGATTTTTAGAGCCTCTTTCTGCTCTGATTCTATTCCTGCATTGGTTAGTGTTGTGACCATTTTTACCATAATAGGAGCATGCATGAGAGTTTCTAGTTCTAATCAAAACATTATGAGAAGCGGTTTGATTTGATTTGACAGAACTATGACTTGTGGATTTTTGTAATCCATTCAGTTGAAATTGAAGTTCATTAACTTCTTCTTGAAGCATATTGTTTACCGTGAAAATGGTAATAACAATTAAATTTGATTATGGGACTCTAAAAATACGTGATCTATTTTTATACCGGTTGTAGAGCAGTTGATGCTATATGTGAGACTTAGAAATGAAATAAGATTTAGGAATAGGGTGATAACCAAACTGATAGGTTGGCAATCGGTGCCTCGAGCTTGTCGATTCGGGGGCCTCGAGGTCGATTCTGGGGCCCGACTATGAGCTATCGAAGGTGCTCGAAGTATGACTAACAGTTATGATAAAATCAAAGAAGGCTCTTTATGACCAATGATAAGCAATAAATGATGAACAATAATGAAGATAATAAATGGAAGCAATAATATCAAGAGAATGTGTTAGAGAGCAGAGAGAATGTTCTTGTGTATTTATTATGGAATCATGGATGGTTACAAAATGGCAAAGATCCCCTTTATATAGGAGGGGAAATCCCAACATAGTATAAATAGCATTAATTACAAAGATATGGAGATGCGACAGCTAGTTGATGCCCTGATTCGGGTTTGGGCTAGCCTGACAGACTTTGTCGGCTCTAGCTGCACGCCTTGGGAACTCCCCATCTCTACCATAGTCGGGGTCAACATTGTCCCAAGGTCGAGTATCGATGAACCTCGAGGGAGGGAACTCGACCGTAGCCTTGTAGCCTCGAGCCTTCGAGATGATCTTCTGAGGTGCCTCGATGACGAGGAATTGGACCCTCCGATTTTACCGTATACAAATAGTCCCCGCGTTTCTTGGAGAGGAACGATAAGAAACGATTTTGACATCCATTTCTTCGGACTTCCTGTGACGATGTCATACTGATGATATCATACCTATGACGCAAGCCTTCGTGATAACTAGGGCATCCCATGGACTTGTCTTTGATTTATGCTATATTTCCTTTTATTTGCATTTGTGGAGATTCTGAATGCATGACTCTACCGGTTGATGTCAATGGCTTCTTGAAGCCTAACTTCTTTTTGATGGAGATCCTCGAGGTCGGGTACCACCTCGGGATTCGTAATGATGCCAGTGGCTTTTTGGAGCCAAACTTCTTTCTGATGGAGATCCTCGAGGTCGGGTACCACCTCGGGATTCGCAATGATGCCGTTGGCTTCTCAGAGCCTAACTTCCCTTTGATGGAGGTCCTGGAACATCTTCAGAGCGAAGTTGGCCGAGCCAAGCGTGAGCATGATGAGCTGAGGGCTCCGGTGGACGTTCAGGCTTCAGCGGAGAAGGGTGCTCTGGCTAAAGCTTCCGCCTTTGAGGTTTAACTTCGTTTAGCTCGTGATAATAGCTTGGTTTGAACAGATGTGATTACAAAAATCGAGTCAGAGCTTTTGATGGTAAAGGCCGAGGTTGTGGATGCCCGGGATGAAGCTGTAATGAGCCGAACTAAGGCTGACCAGAAGGTGGCGGTCAATTTGAAGGACACTGCCGATGCTGAAGCTAAGATGAGAAGGATTCTTGACCGCAAGGACTGGGGCAAGGAATATGTTCGGTGTAAGTCCCGAAGGAAAAACCTCGAGGAGATCCGTGCTAGGGGCTTCGACCTCTCGGAAGAGGTGAAGCGGGCGAGGGCGGACGAACATGGTGCTCGGTTACTTCTGTCCGACACCGAGGATAGCGAAGATGAGACCGACGGGCCATAATCCCCAAGGGGAACGTAGATTTCATTTCCTGATTCCGTATGTAGTACTTTCAAAGTACGTCGTAAATGGAGTTTGTACTTCATCGCATATACGTATAGAAGGAAACCTCGTGGATTTATTCCTCCTGTATTTCTTTTTGCCTTGATTTGAGCCAGACGAATTGGTCTTTGATTTGGTAGGAATCCTTCGATTCGCGATACGGCCCTAGGGCTCATTAGGCTGGCGATAATGGCTCTTATGCCTCGGGTCGAAGTGACCTTTCAGTGTAAGCTAGCGTTTGAGCTCTTATGCTTTTTGCCCTGGGGCATTTTCAGGTAACTATTTTGGGTTCAGTCTTGCGACTCGAGCTCATTCGAGCCTCAAGTTTTCAAATTTGCATGGTCTAGCGATAATGGCTCTTACGCCTTGGGTCGAAGCGACCTTTCGTGTGGGCTTTATTTTTCCCTCGTTAAGGACTTTTTGCGATAATTTTTGCCTGACTCTTCGACGGTTCAAGAAGAACCTCGATTATGAGCCGTTTTGTGGCGATGATCGAGCACCTCGGGAGGTTTAGCTCGGAGGCTGAGTATCTCGAAGCCTGTGATTTGGAGCTGACATGGTCGAAGCTTTTTTGCCTATGTTGAGGGTAGCTTTAACCTGTTCCTTTTTAAGTAGATTCGAACTAATTGAAGGCCTGTGATTTTGTAGCGACGGTCGGGCATCCCCGAGTCGCGTTATCTTAGCCGGTATAGCCTTATGACCGTAGTCATTTGTGCTTGGCCGGAGCCGTTTTTGATCTCAAGTGAAGTAGTTTGGGCGTCTATATCGAGGGTATGCCTTTTTAGGAGTCTTACAAGTTCGATATATAGCCTAAACTTTGAGATCGGGTTTATGCCTTTAGCAAGGTCTTACAGATGTTGTTGCTGCCTTATGTAGGTCTTACGAGACCGAGTCCTCCCACTTGGGGTCTTACGGCCTCGGGTTTTTGATAAGTCGATGGAGATCGCGATTGACGGCAGTCCCCGAGTTATCGAGGCTTTCTCGGCTCGGGAGCCATTACGATGGAGATGGCGATTGACGGCAATCCTCGAGTTATCGAGGCTTTCTCATCTCGGGAGCCATTACAATGGAGATGGCGATTGACGGTAGTCCCCGAGTTATCGAGGCTTTCTCGGCTGGGGAGCCATTGCGCTGGAGATGGCGATTGACGGCAGTCCCCGAGTTATCGAAGCTTTCTCGGCTCGGGAGCCATTACGATGGAGATGGCGATTGACGGCAGTCCCCGAGTGTTCAGGACGTTTTTGACAGAGGAGTCATTTTTGCGAAAATGCCGAGTTTCTTTAGAAGCGTGGAATGCTTTGATGAAAAGTATTCTTCGATTACTTGGTACAAGTTTATATGTTTTCGTCGTCAGGGGCCCTGCTATTCTATACGAACACGGTTCGTTCGACCGTTTGGCCCGGTACATCATTTTCCTTTCGAGACCCCATTTGGCATACCTTGACTTCTCCGAGTGGGTGATCTCCTGGGGGGATGCCCCCCAGTATTTGAGGTTGATTGCAAAGGAAGCCTTAAATACTTTGTTGAGTCTTCCTTAGGTAGCATATGGATGTTTTAAAACCTTAAGGTCTTCGAGTTGGGTTAGCGTTTCAACTGCCTCGGTCGGACGCCTGCATAAAGGTTAGTATGAAGTATATAAAATGAAAAGGGAGATGGTCATACCTTAGTATAGAATATGTCAGCGATGTCTCGAGTCCCGATGTGTTTCAATCGCTTGTGATGAGGACGCGGTACGATCCTCTGCTTTGTTTAGTCAGGCTCAACCGAAGGTGTATGTGTACGGCTGGTACCTTGCTTTATTTGGCTTCGGCTCCTTCGCCAGAAGCCTGCTAGGGTATACCGAGCCCGAGGGAGCTCCTAGTTGGTCGTCTTCGACCCTAATTTTAGATTGATATCGGTTGTGGACGTCCGACCAGGTCACGGCGAGATATTCAACCAGATTTTGTTTCAACTGCTTCGAAGCCATCGAGTTTTGTTCATTCAGACCTTGAGTGAAGGCCTACACTTCCCAGTCGACGGAGATCGGTGGTAGTTCCATTCGTTCCATTTGGAAGCGGGATACGAACTCTCGCAGCATTTCACTCTCCCTCTGCTTGATCTTGAAGACGTAGGACTTCCTTGTTGCTACTTTGATGGCACCGGCATGTGCCTTAATGAAAGAATCTGCCAGCATGGAAAATGAATCTATTGAGTTTGGGGCCAGGTTGTGATACCACATCATTGCCCCTTTAGAAAGTGTTTCTCCGAACTTCTTCAGCAAGACGGACTCAATCTCATCGTCTTTCAGTTCATTGCCCTTCACCGCACTGGTGTATGCGGTAATGTGTTCGCTGGGGTCCGAGGTCCCATTATACTTCGGAAGGTCCGGTATTCTGAATTTCTTTGGAATGGACTTTGGGGCCGCTTCCTGTGGGAACGGCTTCTGTACGAAATTCTTTGAGTCCACACCTTTCAAGATTGGGGGCGCTCCTGGAATTTGGGCGACCCTGGAGTTATAAGTCTCGACCTTCTTATCGTTGGCTTCTATCATTTTCTCGCTCGATTCGATCCTTCTGGTGAGGTCCTCGAGCATCTTTACGATGACGGGATTGAACATCGACCCGTTATTGCTCGATCTCTCCGGTACCTGTTCGACCGGGGGAGCCATCCCCGGTGCTACTGTGCTAGGAGTTTTCTGGTGGCTTTGCAGCTGAGCAATAGCCAGCTGTTGTGCCTGCAACATTTCAAAAATAACATGAAGGCTAAACTCCCGTTCTTCCCGGGCTGGGGTTTTCTGGGCTTCTTGTTGGTCACCTTGGTGTATGCTCCTGTTAGTATGGGAGCTTATTTCGACGTGTTGAGCGTCGCGCGAGACTCCGTCCACCGGAATTGGTCCTGGTGCATTCTCAAGGTTTCGTGGTGGCTCACCAACACCTGGAACAGCCACACCATTCTCTCTGTGGTTCTCAAGGTAATTGTTTACTGAATCAAACATTCCGACCTGAATTCAAAGATCTTTGGACAAGAAAAAGCGTCAAAGATAACTTGCGTTGTGTAATAAAACCAGCAAGAAAATAATTACTATTATTTTTAGCCCCACGGTGGGCGCCAAACTGTTTACCGTGAAAATGGTAATAACAATTAAATTTGATTATAGACTCTAAAAATACGTGATCTATTTTTATGCCGGTTGTAGAGCAGTTGATGTTATGTGTGAGACTTAGAAATGAAATAAGAGTTAGGAATAGGGTGATAACCAAACCGATAGCTTGGCAATCGGGGCCTCGAGCTTGTCGATTCCCGGGCCCGATTGGGAGCTATCGAAGGTGCTGGAAGTATGACTAACAGTTATGATAAAATCAAAGAAGGCTCTTTATGACCAATGATAAGCAATAAATGATGAACAATAATGAAGATAATAAATGGAAGCAATAATATCAAGAGAATGTGTTAGAGAGCAGAGAGAATGTTCTAGTGTATTTTTTATGGAATCATGGATGGTTACAAAATGGCAAAGATCCCCTTTATATAGGAGGGGAAATCCCAGCATAGTATAAATAGCATTAATTACAAAGATATGGAGATGGGACAGCTGGTTGACGCCCTGATTCGGGTTTGGGCTAGCCTGACAGACTTTGTCGGCTCTAGCTGCACGCCTTGGGAACTCCCCATCTCTACCTTAACCGAGGTCAACATTGTCCCAAGGTCGAGCGTCGACGAACCTCGAGGGAGGGAACTTAACCGTAGCCTTGTAGCCTCGAGCCTTTGAGATGATCTTCTGAGGTGCCTCGATGACGAGGAATCGGACCCTCCGAATTCACCGTATACACATATCACGCTCAATTTTACAAACTTCCAGCTTCAAGGCCTAATCTTTCTTTTCTCTTTGGATCTTTCTGAGTTCATTTAGAACTCTTTCAATATCTGCAAGAGCAATATCAACAAATTCTTGAAGTTCATAACAGTTGGGACAAGCAGGAAGACGTACCTCACTGGTTCCATCGTCTGCCATAAGGCCAAGATCACATGAGTCTTCTTCCTCATCTGCTCCTTCGTCTGCATTGAGTCCAAGCTCTCCTGAGTCCTTATTGCTATCATATTTTATGGCCATGAAACACATGTTTGCAATTTCTTCATGGTCAGATTCTTCTTCATCACTCCAGGCTCCAAAGGACTTCTTCTTTTGAAGGTTCCTGCTGAGCTTCTTCTTCAGTTCGGAACAATCAGCTTGAATGTGTCCATGTTTTCCACATTCATAGCATCTTCCATCATTTTCATTATTTGTCCTTCCTTTTCTGAAGTTTGACTTACCTCTTCTGCTATTTCTGTTGTTCCTCATAATGCCTGTTACAACTTGAGAGAGCATGGCTATGTTTTCATCCTGTTCTCCTCCTTCCTCTTCTTCTTCATTTTCTGGTTCAGCCACAGTTGCTTTGAAAGCAACTTTTTTTTTCTTTTCTTGTTGAATTTGTCTATCCAAGTGAGTTTTCTCAAAGGCTATTAGATCACCTCTAAGTTCATCATATGATATTTTGTCAAGGTCCTGACACTCCAGAGCAATGATCTTGGGCTGCCAAATTGTGGGTAGACTTCTAAGAATTTTTCTGACCTATTCTCCGCTCTTTATTATTCTACCAAAGGATTTTAGATCTCCAAGAATTTTGCTGAACCTGGAGAACGTTTCTTCTACTGATTCTCCATCCTTCATTTGGAATAGCTCATATTCACGAACCAAAAGATTTATCCTTGTTTCTTTTACCTTGTTGGTTCCCTCATATGTGACCTCCAATTTGTCCCACATTTTCTTAGCACTTTCACAGCTTGAGATCTTTTCATATTCTTCACCATTGATAGCATTGTAAGATAGATTTTTTGCTTTAGCATTCACAGTTATGACGGCAGCTTGCTCATCAGTGTAATCATCCAAATCAAGTAGATCAGTTGATAATATGACTTGACCATTATCATCTTTCTTTGGCGGAATTAGAAGATTTCCCTTTTTAATCGCCCACCAGAATTTGATGTCATATGACATGGTGTATGCTTCCATACGCACTTTCCAATGAGAAAAGTGTTGTCCGTTGAAATATGATGGTAGTACTTGAGAGGTTCCTTATTTTTTTTCTCACTAACTGTTAAGCAAAGTTTGTGAGCCTGGCTCTCATACCAATTGAAAGCACAAGATGGGGGGGGGGGGTGAATTGTGGTTTATTAAAAATTGGTTGACTAATTGTAAGTTTAGTCGACTAGGTTTCACGCAGCAAATAGGTAAAGTAGAGATGAACCAAACGGATTGAAAGCTAAACAAGACACAACAGTTTTTATACTGGTTGGGTACCGGTGTGGTACTTACGTCCAGTTTCCCTTGGGTCACAAGGGTTCTCTTAGATCTTGATAAAGGATTACAACAGAGATGGTTTTAGTTCGTTCACCACCAACGATGATTTACAGTAATTTCTGGATTTGACACAACTCTCTTTTGTGTTCTAACTCTTTCTATCTTTTGTGACACTTGTAAACTCAAGAATACAGTGTTTATGCTAAGAACTAGAGAGACTTAGAAGACAGTGTTTGTAGTTGTGTAAATCTTCTTCTTGAGATTGGCAATCTTCTTAAAGGAGAGTTTTAGAGCTGTTGCAAATTGATCTTGATTGAGGCACTGAATCTTCTAAGAGATTTAACCCAAGGGGTGCCTCCAAATCCTACACTTTAGATGGGCTGGATTCGTTTATGTCCTTCCTCTTTCATGTCCTCATTTCATGAAGTGATTTAAGGCTTCGATTTGGTTGGTCAATCTTCTAATATAGTCCTTGAGGAGAGGCATGATATGCTCGAGCTGCACTTGATATATCTCCCTTGTTAGACAGCCTCGATGTCCTTTGATTGAGACTGAGATGGCGGGACTGATTTGGTTTCCTTTTTGATGGCTTGACTTCCTTTAATTTAGCATCATCAATTCTGGACTTCCTTTGTTTTAGCATCATCAAATCTTCGATCTTCTCTTCTATTTGTTGATGCCCTTGATGGTGCCTTGATTCCTGCAATCAAAGTAGATAGGATTTAGCGCTGCACAATTGTCATCATTGAAACTTAGATGTAACACAAATAAACAGTAGAAGATAAACTAGAGAATGATGAAGTAACAAGTGATTGCACCTTCTAAGCTTCTGCTATAGACAGTAGCGAAGCCAAGAATTTCCCCTAGGCAAACTTGAAAGAAGTAAAAAAAAATTCCCGACAAAGGGTGTTCAATATATGTTATATACCTCTAAAACCTAATATTTTACCTATATACACAGTGTAATTGACTACCCTTACCAGAGTGTAGCTCCGCCCCTGGCTATAGAACTATGTGCAGCACCATATGATCAGCTTTCTTGAACTAAATATTAATTAATCCCACCCTGCAAGGGAAAGAAACTCCATCATCCTTGAAGCAGATCAACGACGTTATAAGCATCATAGAACCATATGAAGAGTTTAGGGGATATATTAACGTTCCGTTATGCTAAAGAATCACAACTGCAAGTGTTAAATGTGAAGAGAAATTAAAGTAAGCAACAAACTCTATGTAGTCATTCTTCTGTTCTGTTTAGATGTGTAAAGCCTGAACTATTACACATTGTTATCACCCTTGTTTCACAGTAGATATCATTATCAGACAACCAAAAGGGAATATATAGGATGTAAAGTATCAACACAAAGAAAAATATATACTAACTGATTTGGAAGTATTCTTTTGAGATAGTTTGAATCTCACAAGGTTTCTCGTTGATGCGAACACTAAGGCTATCATTCGCCATGCTCTCTTGCTCTTGTTGAATTTCTTTGACGGATTTTGCAACAGAACTTCTGCAGTTATGCAACTCTATTGACTCCAACGTACAAATTTCGCCAATATCTTTAGGAATTTCCTCCAGGTATAAGCATCGTTTCAGAACTAGGCGTTTCAGCATTGGGAAGTTAACACTGCCAGCGTCCCAATGCTTCAGATTTGTCCTGTCGATTAGGAGGAACTTAAGTTGATTGAAATTCTCTTCATCGTTTAATCTCCATACGTCGCCATCAAATCCATTGTCTTTAATTTTAAGCTCTTCGAGATTTGGCAGTGTTACAATATTAGCCATGTCTTCCCATGGTAAATAAGTGCATCTTAAAGTCAACCTCTTCAGAGATGTAGGCAAAGCATACTTACTTGGGAGAGGGTGCGGGTATAATTTTCTGGAGCAGATTATCTTCAATATTTCAAGCTTATTTAAACAGGAAAGGTTATTTAGCGTCTGGAAAATCATATCTCTCCTGCATTCTGCCCAAGCGCCATGAATTTTCAGCCTCTTTAGATTGGGAAAACCAGTAAACAATTCCTTAGTACAACAGGAAATACTTATATCTGAAAGTCCCTCGAGATTTTGTAGCTTGAAACCGGACCCTTCTTTACTCGATGGAACACGAAAAGAAGAGATCTTTCTTACCTGAAGATGCCTCAAAAGTTTCATTTTCCAGATATCCACTGGTAAATTAGAGTGTCCGCCAAAAACCAAGTTTTGCAGATTATACAGCTCGGACACTGACCTGTGAAGATCATCATAACAGTTGAATTCAAGGTATCTGAGATGTACTAATTTTGTTAACTCGAGAGGGAATTCTCGGAAAGTATACTGAAGGATTGCCAACACTCTTAGAAGTTTGAAGCGCGCTAAAAAAGGTACTTGTTTAGAAACGGGCGATACAAGTTTGAGTCCATTGAATAAGTATAAAGTTCGGGTGAAACTAGATAATGAATTCCAGCAATCACTCGGAGAAATGGTTGAATGGAAACTATAACGACGAATATAAGGCTTACAAGCTGAATCATTGAATCTTCTTATGACTTTATGAATTCTGGTAACCTGCATAAACTTCTCTTTTTCAGCTTGTCTTAAAATCAAGTCGCGCACCAGATCATGAACGCCACATGTTTTCATCTCGCCATTGAATCTCCGTTTTATAACCATTATTAAGTTCCTACTAATAAGATCCTCCAACCATTCTTTTCCAATTTCTTCCAAGCTTTTGACCCTTTCATTCCTTAGAAAACCATCAGCAACCCATAATTGGATCAATCTATGAGTTTCAACCTCAAAACCTTCCGGAAAAGCTGCCATAGAAAGGAAGCATGATTTCAGGTGATCGGGCAAGTAACTATAACTCATCGCGACCACTCCAAGACATTTATCTGGTTCACTAGCAACAATTTTACTTATAGTTTTGGCAACATCATTCCAACATTTTCGTGTTGTAGAAAGTTTCGAGAGATGTCCTGCAACCACTAGAAGAGCTAAAGGTAGTCCGTGGCATTTTTGTGCTACTTGCTTTCCGATATCTTCTAATTCAGGAGGACATCCATGCTCTACACCAAACACCTTGTCCTTAAGTAACTTCCAACTATTATCCCAATTCAAAAGGTTCATCTTATGAGGATTGCTATCGGGATCTGCATGCTTAGCGACCTCTTCGTGCCTACTAGTCAAAATAATTCGACTCCCATTGTTATCATCAGGAAAAATTCTTGTCATAAGATCCCAAATGTCCTTACTCCAAATATCATACATGATAATAAGGTACCTCCGATACTTTAACTTTTTGTATATCATATCCATCAGCTGATCGTCAGTACTTTCATTAATCTCCTCGCTCACATCCATTGGATTAGTCTCACTAATGTGAGGGATACAAGAAAGAATGCTCAACCACAAATCTCTAGTTCGATATTCTTGAGATATCGTTACCCAGACATGGATGTCAAAGCGATTCCTGATTTCAGGATGATGGTATACTTCTTTAGCAAGAGTTGTCTTGCCAATCCCCGCCATGCCTAAAATTGAGACAACTTCTCGACCACATGGTGGCCCTATTAGTCGTCTCATGATTTTCATCAAGTCGTCTTCAAGACCCACGACAACATCTTCTTGACTCAGATTTGCATTATGTTTAGATGATGAATCAAGACCTAGCAACGAATCCACTTTTGTACTACTAATAATAGTAATATTTTGCATCAAGATCTTCCTCTTCACAGCATCAATCTTTTCTAAAAGTGGAGGCAGATCGTCGCATATAGGCTGGCGTGACATTCCAAGTCTTGAACAACAACGTTCCAATTGATTAAATTCATATATATTTAGTTCAATCACATTCTCTGCTTCATTCACTGCAATTCTTATCTCTCTCTCTAACTGCTCAAAATGTTTACATGAGTCTTGCCTTCTAATATTGCAACTGCTCTCAACAAAGTTTTGGAAATATCCAACACTATCTAGGAGTGATTCCACCATTTTTCTTGTATCACCAATTACCCAACGTGGCTTTTGTTGCATTACTTGTTTCAACGTCTGAATTAGAGAAATCACAGCTGCATAAGCCATCTTGCACCAATGTATACTATAATATGTTCCTTGATATTAAGGTGTCAGTAGTTGATTCCACCTCGAACACGTGACCTATAGATCACAAGCTAAGAGCGGGGCAGCTCAATTAAGGCATAGAGAAAGCTCCAAGCAGCTACCATTGATCAACCTTATTCAGGCACATCAATCAAAGATCTTGCTTACCGAATAACTTTCCTGGTGAAGGATAGAAAGTTTGACAAGCTAAGAAAGTCTCGTTGAAAGCAGGAACTAAGACTCTGACGGCTATTTTAGCTAGTTTCAAAGGCTTGATTGACCCTTGGGATTGAATCTAGCTAGGGGGTGCCCTCGTAGAGACTAAAACCTCATTATGCCGAAGATAGTAGAGGTGCGACAGCGCTTTGGTAGCGAGTGGAAACTTACTTTTTGTGTGGTTAGTAGGAATTTCTTGCTTGCTAAGGGATGAAGACAACTTTACCGATGCTCCAAGGCTCCTCTTCCAAATGCTTTAATCACTCAAGGATTATATTAGAGAAAGAAGTCTATGTTTTCAATGCAAAGAAAAGTAGTTTTCAACATAACATTCTAATAAACATGGAGAGAAGAATATAACATTAAGCTTTGAAAAAATGTATACTATTTCGTCAATTTGTATGCATCTGATTTGCTTCCTAGAAGTCACAGGAGAGAAAGTTAACAGTCCAAATTAAACGACTTAGTCTTTGTTTTATTAAACAAGTTTAATTGGTTGTCTGGTCCCTTTCTTTTGGTCACCTAATACACAGAGTCCAATGCCGTTGTTTTTTTTTTTATTCATAGCATCCAGTATTCAAAAATCCCGATTCCGAATTTTTATTAGTAAGGTTCATTAAAAGGAAAAACACTATTTATTTGGGATATGTTTGGTACGAAGGAATCCAATTTTTTATGATTGGTTGGCTTAAATATTTTGGAAAATATTTTCTTTTAATTGGAGAAAATTATTTTCCCTATTAAAAAAAGGAAAAATATTTTCCTGAATTTTTTTTAAACCTTCCCCACCCTATTCCTCATCCCCACAACCCAACCACCACCGCATCCATTACCCCCACCCAATCCCCACGCTCCACCTCCTGCCCCCATCTCTCAAATCCTCCACCGTAAGTAGAAGTACTATTAATGGTACTTTTTTTGTTAATGTTATAGATAGAGTACTTTTTTTTCATTTCAATAAATGAGTATCTTTCTTTTTATGATATAACAAAGTATTTTTCTTTTCATGATATAAAATAGTTTTTTTTTCATTTTAACAAAAAAAATACTTTCTTTTCATGATGTAAAAAAAGTATTTTCTTTCATTTCAACAGAAAAAGTATTTTCTTTTCATGAGAGTATATTCTTTTAATGATGTAGAAAAAATATTTTCTTTCATTTCAACAAAATAAGTACTTTATTTTTATATTGTAGAAAGAGTACTTTCTTTTTGAACCAAAAAAAAAGTATTTTTTTTAATTATGGAGCACAAATTTAAACGTTATATTTGCGTAAAAAAGTAATGCAGCACATTAGCTCCTTTTGTGTTTGTGTGAATTTTTAGAAAAATAATTAAATTCTTGAAGAAAAATAGAGTTCTAAAAACGTTGCATATCTGGAAGGGTTTGTGAGCACGTGATTTTTGCCTCGCTTGAATTATTCCTATAGAATCCCTAAAATTAGGATTTTTCTTTTATTATTTGATTTTTAGGATTTAATTGCGTAATTTTCGTGTGTATTCTCATTTGTGTGTGCATGTTTAGTTTTAGATAATTCGTAAAAAAACAAAAAAAAATATTGTGTTTGCATTTAGGATTAATTTTACATTTTTAGATTAATTAGTAATTGGGCTTTTACAAAAAATACTAAAATCACAAAAATTTGATTTGTTTGTTTGGTTTAAATTCTAGTTTTGAGGTTTATTAGTTTCCTTTAAATTGGTATTAGTTTTAATTATAGCTTAATTAGGTAGGTTCAATTAATGTTTTAATTTTAGTTTTGTTTTAAAAGTTGAAAAAAAAAAGTAAATAAAAGAAAAAGAGTTAAATGAAAAGGAAATAAAGAAAAAAAAAAGAAGATAGAAAGAACAGGCCTGCTAAGGATTTAAGCTTTGGGCCAATATCAAATGGCAATTCATTGGCTCAATCAATTGACCCCTGAAACCTTTCCAAACGCCCAAAACCAGCGCAAATGCCCGGTCCAAACCCCATGTCTCTGAGACTCCTGAAACGACGTAGTATGGGGAGAATACTACGTCGTTTTGAGTTATTTTGTGACAAGTTAATCTGGGCCCTCCGTTTTACCTCATCTAAGGGCTCCAGTCACTTCTTCCATTTTAATTAAATATGTCCAAACACCACAACATTAACCTAGGACCTCCATCTTATGTCGTCTCTTCCACTCTTATCTCTCACNACCGAAAATCGCCATGCGCGCGACTGGCCTCCAAATCCCATGAAAACTTGACAAAATAACCACTTTTATATCCCCATTCCAAATACACTGTTATTTCCTTTCCAAAACCACTCCTCCTCTTCAAATCAAAGATCGAAGGCAGCACTGAAATACTCTTCTTCTTCTCTCTTTCAAGCTCCGATCTGGTTTCTTCTTGATGTTGTGCGCATAGACCAACTTCGATGGAAAGCCAGGGGGTTAGAGGTTCGTTTGCGTGTAATGGCCAGGTACGGTCATAAATCTCTGATGGGCCTTCATCTCCGTTTCTCCCTCATTCTTGGCTCGTAATGGGAACTGTGACAAAGAGCACGAGCCATTGGAGAAATCCAGGCTAGTGCTCAATGTTACAGTTCACATCATGGAGTCAAGGCCTTTCGCACTAGTTCTATTGCTTGTAAGTCGTCGATCAAGTAAGTATTCATTTTCTTCTGTGTTATTTCTTTTCCTTTCAAGGTTCGTTTCGATTAGTTCATTAGATATAATTTGGGTCAGATGATGAAATAGATCTTGTACAGTTGTTTTTACTCAGTTTGCTTGGTTCATAGTTGTGGCTAGATTAATTAAATCGATTTCTGTTTGTTCCAATTATTTGAGTTCTTTGGATTCAATGTCCTTGGACTTCTTCGCTTATGTTTTCTTTGGCCCATACAGCCATGTTCAGAGCCTTAGGGCTCGATGAATGATGGCCTGAAAGTTGGTGGAATTGGGCTACATTATTCAGGCCCATAAGTTAAACAGGGTCTGGTTCATAGGTTGACCCATTGGAGACCTTTCAAGGGCCATAACAGGGTCATGGGGGGTAATTCTCATATTTGTGAAGGGTAGTTTAGGAAAGAAAATAGAGAACCTTGCAGTAACTGAAAATAGAACCCCCTAGAACCTTCTAGATTGGGGTTCTAATTTGAAATTCAGGAAATTGGGTGGTATAACTGGTAACAAGTCAGTCCCTTATGGACTTTTAAGCAAAAAGTTAAAATTAAGGGGGGGGGGGGCTAAGGTGTAATGTAAAAATCTGAAGATGCCCTAATATTTGTCTATAAAAGACAGTCTACTCTACCTTGCAAGTTAAGTTTTAGAGATCTGAAAATTTGAAATCCAAGTCTAAAAAAAATCAGAAAATTTGAAATTTGAAAGTTTGAGAGGGAATACTGAAAATCAACAAAAGTTTCTGCGGAATTTGAGAGTTTAAGTATATAGAGTTTAGATCTTAGAGCTCAAAACAAAATCCTGAAAAAATCAACAAAAATAGCCTAGAAATCCACCAGATCTACTGTTTCATCAAGTTTCAGCAGTTTAAATTAACTTCCAAGTGCTGAAACTAGGTGGAATTCACCTGTTAAGAGTCAATTTGAATCATCAAAGTCTGGTCTTAAGTTCAGCTGGGTCCTTTGCTCAATTGAACCTTATTTTTGGTGTTTGCTGCATCTCAACTCCTGAATTTTGCATTGGACTTGCTGGGATTTTGCTGAGATTGCATCTGTTACATTGCTGCTGTACATCTGACCTTCAATCTTCTTATTTTGCTCTAATTTCCAGGTATTGCCTTGTCCTCTAAATGATGTTTGAAGTTTGCATCAGAACCTATTGAAGGAATGAAGAGATTGTTGCACATTTCCCCTGTTAATCCCCTTTTGTTGTCTGATTCATGTTGAATTTGTTTAGTTTAATCTAGTTTACTTTCAAACATGTTTGTTTAGGTGCTGAATTTAGGCTCCATGAGAATGTGAAAAATTATATAGTTTAGACACATGAGTATTTGTAATAACTGGACTGTTGGGACTCATGAATGTCCATTTAGTAATGTTAGCGTAATTTTAATATTTTAAGGGCTGCTATCAGGTTAGTTTGAATGTTAAATATTGGAATATGGTGTGGGCTTGAAGCTGGTTTTAGGACCAGTGTTTGTAATCCATGTTAACGTTAATTTTGGGCCTAATGAGTATTTGAGATGTCTCCACACTTCAGGATTAAATTTCAGTAGTTTATGTCTAGTTTCAGTCCAATAAATGCCTTAAGTTCTGCAAATGTGTTATGTAAGTTCAAATGTGGTTCTGGAAGTAAAAGTTTCAGAATGAGTGTGTGTGGTTCATCAGGATACATATAATTTGAATACGAGCATGAAATTTAGACTTAAAATCAGCATGTGTTCGATTTGAGCGGAACTGAATTGTTCATGTGTTTTCTGCAAAATTATTAGGTTTAATTGTGATTCAAAAGTCAGTGTTTCTGCAATCCAATTTAATTTTAGTGCTTGACTTGGTAAATTGAAAGAGAATAAACAAATTTAAATTGATTTTTATACTTGCTTATTAAAGTGCCAACAATAGGCTGCCCAGGTGATCGAAATGGGCCTGCTTAGAGGCCAAAATATTAATCAACTTTACAGCTGAGGAGTTTGTACGCAGGCAGCTTCAGGGATTCAAACACTAAATATTGGGCCTCTCTTTCAGGCCCAGTTGTATCACCTTAGCCTTGTATTTAGTTACTAGCTTTTAAATTTATAGCCCATATCTAGTCCTTATGACCTTAGCCAATTAGTAAGGCCCTCAAAAATAATTCTAGGAAGGCCTTCTTAAGTAACATAATAGTTCATGACCCTTCAACCTTAGTCTAGTATCCTTTAAAAAATGAAATCGAGGTGCGTCGCGCCAATCAAAAATCATAAATTGTGTGGCCCTCTTTAAATACTTCCATTAAAATACTTAGAACTCGGGACGTTCCATTTAGCGAATTTTCATGGCCTCCCGCAAAGTTATCAACACGTTAGTTGCTTTAGGCGCGCATTTTAATAATATACTTTTCTAAACTCGGGTGCACATTTATGTGACCCAAATCCAAATCTCAACGATATTAAAATATGTCAAAAACCACGGGTGCATTTATGTGACGTGGTTCGAGACGTACTTTAATAACGTTGCAATTCTCTTTAAATAATTTGAAGCAGTAAATAATTTAAAATTGCACTATAGGTTGAAACATGTTTTAAAATCAGATAATAGGCTAATTATGATAGTTTAAGCGACCGTGCTAGAACCACGGAATCCGAGGGTGCCTAACACCTTCCCCCGGGTTAACAGAATTCCTTGCTCAGGAATTTCTGGTTCGCAGACTTAACTTGGAAAGTCGAAAACTTCCTCGATTTGGGATTCAAGATAAACCGGTGACTTGGGACACCAGAAACCAAACCTACCCCAAGTGGCGACTCTGATCATTAAATAATCCCATTTCGAATAATGTCACTTTAATTGGAAAAACTCCCTTATACACTATCCTCCGGGGTGGTATGTAAAAAAGGAGGTGTGACAGCTCTGGCGACTCTGCTGGGGACACGAACCCAGAACTTCGGTTCAGGGTTCAAGAATTTGAGCTTAGAATAGCTATTATATTTGGCTTTATCTTATTACCTGATTTTCCTACATGTTTCATGCTAAATGTGCTAAATGCTTTACCGCTTTGATATTATCTAAATTGTATATAAAACTGTTACGAAACCCTTCTCTTCTCACCTCCGAGGATGTGCTCGCTGGTCGAGACTCCCTATTCTGTTAGTGTCATACCTTAAAGTAAGAAAGAGGCCGGACAAGTTACTAAGCCGGATGGCCTTTTGGTTCCCGGTACGTAGCCCCCTCCTCGACTCGAGTTGTCCACTCGGGTACACAGTCTAGAACATATACCCAGATTTTGAACCTAGCATAACTCGACCTCATGCCGGATCCCTAGTAGGAGCGCTTATTTGCATCACGTGCATTTGACTTAGGGGACTCAACACAGGGGTTGGGTCCGTCTAGGACAGGTGACCTGAAATGAAAAGACCATCCTGATGCATCCTACTTGCTGTTTGTGCACTTATTTGCTTCGGATCTACATGTCGACCGGCTTGTAAATAATGGGCGAAGTTTGGAAAAAAAAGAGAAAAAAAGGAATAATAGTGTTAGGGTTGAGTGAGTTAGTCACCTGTTTTAAAAAACCAAATACCCAAATGGTACCGCAACTCTGCCGAATTTTTTTTTTAGAAAATCAAAGAAAAGAAAGTTTTGTTTTCAAAATAATTGGTTTTGTCAAATCTGCCCGAACTACGCCAGTTTGATTCTCACCGGATGTGGGATACGTAGGCAACCCCCATCGGGTCCAACTTCCCTTTTGCAAAAATAACCCAAAAACAAACAAAAAATTTTAATTTTTGTCACAAATCAAATAAGTCGGGTGATGCCATTCTTGTTTAAAATAAGCCGAATGTCCCCAAAAGGGCGCCGGAAGGCTGTTTTTGCAAGAACATCCACCTTGGGTCATTTTCAACGGTTGGCGGGCGCAGCCTTAAAATCTTCTTCCCTGAAGTGCTAAAAGGCCGTATCTACAAAATCGGGTTTTTGTTTTTGAAATTTTCAATAAAAATAAAATGGAGTCACTTTTTCTTTTAGGTCAAAATAAGTTATTAAATCACCTTAATAAGTGTGCAGGATGAGCACAATTCAAAATGAACCTTTCTCAATCATGAACAAAATCCCTTTGGAGTTGCGTCTGCGGTGGACTGATCTAGGAGAAGAAGGGCAAGACACAATTTCCTTTAAGACACAAGTACTTGATCGCCCCGAGAACCGTAGCTGTGCACAGATTCTTAGACTCACTGAAGATAAGCAGGGGGGTCCACAACCTGGATTTGGCAGCTGGCTTTTGTACTCCACAATTTCTATACCAAAGATATGGCCACATAGAAGGGTTCAACAATCCGGAAAACAAAATATGCAGCAAAGGAAACCGCCACAAATGGGAAGAACATAGACGTTTTGCTTTTATGGTGGTTTTCTTGGGGCTTCTGGTGTTCCCGAGGAAGGATGGAAATATCGACATAAAAATAGCGGGGTCGTCAGCACTTTACTCACCCAGGCCAAAATCACCCTCGCGCCCATGATAGTAGCTGAAATCTTCCGTGCTCTCACAGCCTGCAAAGCCGGAGGAAACTTTTTTTAGGGGTGTAATTTGTTGTTGCAAATGTGGATGATCGAACACCTATGCCATCATCCTCAATTCATGAGTTATGGGTCAATGGAGAAAACCTGCATAGAGGAATTTTATACGAGGATTGATGGGATCAGTTTGCCTGAAGGGGTCACAAAATGGACATCATACTTTCGGTCTATCACTGCCAGGACGTTTGGATGGTTACCTGTGGATGAGATCATATATATGCCAGCAACTGGGCCTCGCTTCCTCTTGATGGGTCTTAAGAGCATTCAGCCTTATGCTCCGTATCGGGTTTTAAGACAACTCGGGAGGTGCCAAATAGTGCCAAAAGATGAGGATCTTAGTACCCAAGTAGTTGAGATTGGCCCTGATGGCCAATTTCCTGAATCAACATTCCGTCAGATCTGGAGTGAATGTCAATACTTGGCAGCAAATACTTGTGTACGGGATCGATCCAAAGGAGAAGTTTCACCCGGGTATCATGCTTGGTATAGAAGGGAAATTGCATCTGGGAGGCCGGCCAAAAGACCTCACCTCCAGGATTTTGTTGAGTCATCACAAGAATAGTGGGCCTAGTTAACCAAGGAGAATGAATATTGGAAAAGCAGGTTCCGGACCTTCAGTTTGAAAATAGCTTACAAGCCGCAACTGATGAGGGTGAAAAGAAGAAACTGACCCAGGAAAATGAGGCTCTTAAGGCTCAGATCCAAAAGATGAAAATAGCTACCAGCAACTCAGAAAGAAGTCGGGCTGATGAAAGGCTTATAAGCAGACTAAAAAAGAAAGTCCTCGAGTGCCAAGAAGAACTGGAAAAATCCGAAGACAATATAGCAAAAATTCGGGCGCAATGGGCAAAGAAAGCAGAAGAACGGGCACAATTTGTGCAGCAAATGAAGAGAAACTATGAAGGGACCATCACTAGCCTGAGAAGAAAAGTGACTACCCTGGAGGATGAGGCAGCCCAGCAGGATAAAGATTTCAAGGCTGATAGGGAGCATTGCTATAAGCTAATGGCCAAAATGGAGAGAGAAATACAGCTATTGCAAGATCACCACTTTCATGACTCCCAAGTGTTGGAAGCCCGGAACCAGCAAATAGGTCGACTACTTCAGGAAAAGGGCAGAATTAGAGAGAGGATTAGGGCCATCGTTGACTATATATCATGAAATGCCAAGCGTGCGAGAGCATGACTCGTACCACCTTTTTTGCCGCAGTGATGATTTTTGTCCGTCAAGTTATGAGTGATCTGGAGCGACTGCAAGGGGGTCTTGCACATAGGCCCGTGGCGAGGCCGAATGATGCCCCAAGGGCTGAAGCTTTAATGTATTCCTGAACTTTTGTTTAGTCATTGAGTCTGTATTTTGGTTATTTTGAGTCTGTTTGCAGTTTTTCCTTTCCAAGAAAACAAGTAGTTTAGCATCTTTGTAATAGAAGTTTTATTAATGAAAAATTGAAAATTTCCAAAAATTATTTCCTTTTTTTTATATTTATTCTTCAAGAACTACGCTTGGTCTGATTCATGCGGGGTCATGATACGTGGGCAATCTCCATAAGATTCGACCGTAACCCTAAGAGAAAAGAAAAAGGGGGAGGAAAGAGAATAAAAGAAAAAACAAGAGAGGAAAAGAAACAAAAGAGAGAGAAAATAAGAAAACCAAGAGAAAGAAACCATGGCAAAAAGCAAAGGCAAGAATGAAAGGAAAAAAAAGAGAGAGAGAAAAGAAAAATGAGAAAAATGAGAGAAAAGGGCAAAAGTAAAGAAAAGCAGAGAAAAGAGAGTGGAAATCAAAGGAAGAAAATGGGAAAGAATAAGGAAAAGCTGGGATGACGCATGCAACCGTTGCAAAACATGTAGAAACCCACTTAACTGTATAGGTGCATCACATCCCAACGTGCGATTACCTATCTGTTATTTGTCTCAAACTAACTGTTTGCTGCTGTCATATCCAGTCCAGGTTTTATAGAAACGGTGGTTGGTTTTTGTGTTAAACTGGCCTCACATCCTTACTTCACCAGATCAAAGGGGAGCATAGCAATGTCTTCGGAAATGACCTTGCTAGCAATTCCCATCCCAGAAGATAGCCCAATCTCGGGCATTCCAGCCTCTGAATCTGCAACGGCTGAAGAAAATAGGATCCTACGTCTTAGGGTCATGGAGATGTGGGATTCATGGACGAATGGAAGGGAGCCTCCAAGTGTCATCCCTGGATTCCCCGAACTGTTCCCTAGATCAGGGGGTACCTCCAATATTCCCATCAGTCATCCAAATACCTCATTGGGACAGCCCACCATATCGGCTCATTTCGTAGGGACACCTTCTGAGGTTTGCCCCCAGGTGTTCATGTCCGGAGCGGCTTCTAATATCTTCACCGCTCCCTCATGCTCGACCACAACACAGCCTGCACTGCCTAGGCCCACTTTTGATCCTTCGGCCTATACATTCCAAACACCTACTTACCAAATGGAGCCTCCTCAGTACCCCACCTACACTTATTCTCAGCCACCTCCATTTGAGTTCACCACAGGACAGGACAAGACTCCCAAAACCCCTAACAGGACGAAATGGCAAAGAGGATGAGAAGCCTGGAGCAGAGCCTCAATAACATGCAGAGTCTGAGTGGGCAGAAGAGTGTGTCATATACTGATCTATGCATGTTCCCTCATGTGTATTTGCCTATGGGATTCAAAACTCCGAAGTTCGAAAAATACGATGGGCACGGTGATCCTATTGCTCATCTTACGAAATACTGCAATCAGTTGTGAGGAGCTGGGGGAAAAGAAGAATTACTCATGGCTTACTTTGGGGAAAGTCTGGTGGGTATCGCCTCTGAGTGGTACATGGATCAGATTTCTCTCGCTTGCATATCTGGGACGACCTTGCTAGAGACTTTGTCAGACAGTTCCAGTACAATATAGACATTGCTCCAGACAGGAACTCCTTGGCAAATCTGAAAAAGAAGTCCTCGGAGAGCTTTCGGGAATATGCAGTCAAATGGCATGAGCAGGCATCGAGAGTAAGCCTCCAATGGACGAGGTCGAAATGGTCACGGTGTTCCTTCAAGCTCAGGAAGCTGATTATTTCCAAAATATGATGTCAGCTATGGGTAAACCGTTCGCAGAAGCTATTAAAATTGGTGAAATGGTGGAAAATGGATTGAAGACGGGCAGAATTCTGAGCCAGTCCGCTATTAGAGCAACCTCCCAAGCCATTCAAGGAGGGTCTGGAGGAGTGGCAAAGGGTAAGGAAAAAAAGGAAACATCCATGGCGGCATCGGGTGCAAGAAGACACCGTGCTCCTAGACCCATGTTCCCAGAAAGAACCCCTCAACATTATTACCCTCACCATGACATGGCCTATGCTCCTCAACCGTACGCGGTCATGAATGCTCAACCTTTTGTACGACCGCAGCAACATGCCAATAGAAACCAAGCTCCATTTCAAAGAAACCAGCCTCCTCACCAAAACCACTATAACCCCCGTCCTCCACAAAATAACTTCCGTCCTCGTGAACCACCCAGGAGGCCACATTTTACACCAATCGGTGAACCCTACTCCATTCTGTTTTCGAAGCTTGTTCAAATGGGTCTGCTGCAGCCCATACCTCCAAACAGGCAAAACCCAGAATCACCTTCCTATCAGCGGGGCGTCCGATGCGCTTATCACTCAGGAGCTGAGGGGCATGATATAGAAAACTGTTGGACTTTGAAAAGAGCCGTGGAAGACTTGATAGAACAAGGAAAGATAGTGCTAAGGGATAAGGATGTCCCCAACGTGACGAATAACCCACTGCCAGCCCACAATAATGGACTTGTAATTGGAATGATTTGTGAAGATAGGGAATTTGATCCGGCATTAAAGGCCATAATTGCCATTGCTGATGCGGAGAGAAAGCCAAAAATCGCCCCGAAGCAAGATAAAGGGGAAAAGAAGACCAAAGCCACCCATTCAAAACTAGAAATAAAAGTTGAAGCAGGAACGGGGGCAATGCATCCCAAAGATGGTGTTCTCTATGTCCCACGAGGCAACAAAGAAAAGCAGTTGACTTTGAGCCCTCCAAAAAGATTTGAACTGAAAAAGGGAGCCCAGATATACGTGCCCAAGGGAGCTTATGTGGTGCGGGGAACAATTAAGCCATCGAGGCCGAACGAGCCTGTGGTTATTGGACGCGCGCCACAGAAGCCTATGACAGATCCTACTGCGGTACTATGGAATTACCATAAAATAGTGGTTACGTATACAGGCAAACTCCTGGGGGAGCTTCAAGACAATCACCCCGTTGAGAAATACTCTAGCATGGAAGAAGTGAACAACGCTACCAGAAAGCGTTTCCCATCTAAGAAACCTGTAAGTGCCGAAGAAGCGGAAGCTTTCTTTCAGAAAATTAAGATGGCGGACTATGAAGTGGTTGATCAACTGCGAAAGTATCCTGAACAAGTATCCTTGCTAGCATTGCTGATGAAATCCCCCGAACACCAGAAGGTTTTAATGAAGACCCTCAACGAAGCATACGTGCCAGTTGAAACTTCGGTGGAACAGCTAGAAAGAATGGCGGAAAGAATTTTCGCTGTCAATCAGATTTCATTCAACAAAAACGACTTGCCTCCAGAAGGGGCCGCTCACAACAAAGCCTTGCACTTAACTGTCAAATGTGAGGGATACTATGTGAAGAGGGTCATGGTAGACGGAGGTTCTGGGGTAGACATTTGCCCACTCTCTACATAGCAGCGTATGGAAATCGGGACTGAAAGGATTCGTCCCAAAAATGTCTGTGTGCGAGCTTTCGATGGTATCAAAAGAGACACAATTGGAGAAATTGACCTAATTTTGACCATTGGCCCGGTGGACTTTGAGGTGACCTTCCAAGTGCTAGACATGGACACGTCCTATAATTTTCTATTGGGAAGGCCTTGGATCCACGCAGCAGGAGCTGTACCCTCTACTCTCCATCAAATGGTGAAATTCAAACATGAGGATCAGGAGATCGTAGTCCACGGAGAGGATGAACAATCAATCTATCGTGACCCATCTATCCCTTGTCTTGAAGCGAGGGAAGGCAGTGAGCACATAGTCTACCAAGCTTTTGAAGTCGTGGTGGCGGACCAGCATGAAGAAGGAAACCCTTGCCCCCAACCCTTCCTATCCAATGCCTCGATTATGGTAGCCAAAGAAATGATCAGAACCAGGGAAGGGACTTGGAAAATCCCTGCAAGGAATAGCTGAACCGGTTACCCTGCCTACTACTGAGAAGTTCTTCGGGATAGGTTTCTACCCTACCCTAGATGATATAAAGTGGGCAGATGAGAGAAAGAATGAGGGATGGGTTTTGCCTCAACCACTGCCACATTTGTATGAAACCTTTGTCAAGCCGAAGTACAGTGAAGAGGAGGATGATGAGGCCTTTACGGCCGAAGAAATTGAGGAAGATACTCTACGAAACCCACATGGTTCAGTCGGGAGAGGGCCCAAGCACCGCTGAGGTGTTGTATATGGGACCAAGTGCCAAGCTGCAGAATTGGAAGGCTACGCCATTTCCAGTCAGGCGGGAGTCCCGGTAGACCTGTCCTGCTACTTTTTCTGCATCGCGAGTTATTCTAGGGTGTAACTCGGGTGTTTTCTTTAGTTTCTTATCTTTTAATTTCCAAATGTAAACCTTGTTATCTTCAAATTCCAAGAAATGAAATCAATATTTCATCGTTCATCTCTCTTTATTCTTTCTGATTTTGCTATTCTTCTCTTTTACTTCTTCTTTCAATTCTAATAATGCGGTCTTAAATAACATGACATGCTTGCGGACTTCATGCCCATATCCAAAACGCTGTCAGTTGTGAAATAATGAATTAAGAGTCGAAATGCAAAGAAGAAGTTTGAGGAAATAAAACAAAAATTGGAACAACTGAAGGAAAATTGGTTCGCGGGTTGGAAAGGCCCATACATTACAACAAGAGTACTGCCAAAAGAGTACGTTGTACTTGGGGCACATTGGCAGGAGCAACCCCATACCTTTTGGTCTATGGAACTGAGGCTGTTATACCCGCAGAGGTAGAAATCCCTTCTCTCCGGATCATCGTTGAAGCAGAGATTGAGGACAGTGAGTTGGTCAAGACTTGTTTGGAACAGTTGGCCTTAATTGGTGAAATGCGGATGGTTGCGGTCTGTCACGGGCATTTGTACCAACAAAGAATGCCCCGTGCTTATAACAAGAAGGTGCGGCCCAGGAATTTTGAAGTGGGATAACTTGTGTTAAGGCGCATTCTTCCTCATCATCAGGAAGCAAAAGGAAAATTTGCTCCTAATTGGAAAGGTCCCTACATCATCAGAAATATATTGCCGAGAGGAGAGTTGTATTTGGGTGATATCAAAGGAAATGATCCTGCAGCAGCTGTGAATGCGGATGCAGTAAAAAGGTACTATGTCTAGGCTTTCTGCGGTGATGACCTTGTTCAATTGAGATGACGAAGGCTTTCTTTCCGCTATCCAAGCACTGTCAATCTTTCGCAAACCCTTTGAGCCGGTTACTCTTCCTTGATTACCCTCTTTGGAACCCGAAGGTACTATTGAAAAAGAATGAAAAAAAAAGAGAAGAAAAAAAACAGAAAAAAAGAGAATGAAAATGCAAAAATGAAAAATAAAAAAACAAAAACAACAAACACAAATTTTTCCTGAACTACGTCTGACTTGATTCCGAAAGGATACGTAGGCAGCCTCTCTTTGGGGTTCAGTCACACCAAAACAAAAATCCCAATTTCCCCAAAGAAAAAAAGTGAAACTGGGGCAGATGATATAATGGCTCGGCAATGAGCCCACCAAAACTGTTCCAAAGTTGTAATTCCGTCCAAGATTCTTTTTACCCCAAAACCTTGTCCAAGTCCTTCCGATCAATTGGCAAAGGCGTGGGAATTGAAAAAACATCATTGTTGGAATCTGATGCAATCAAACTGAGAGAAATAAAATGAGAGAGTCTTATCGGTGAAAACCTACGGGCACCATAAGGCGACGGTGAGTAGAGAAATTGAAATGAGAGAGTCCGTTTAGTGAAAACTCGTAAAGAGCGCTATCGGGCGATGGTGAGAAGAGAAATGAGAGAGGTCGATTGGTGAAAACCCGCAAAGGGCGCCGTCGGCCGAACAGAAGACATCTCCCACCATTGAAAGAGTCCTGGCAAGATTCCCTGGATCTGAAACACGGGTCAATGAGTTTATGAGAAGCTTGGAAAGTTTGTGCGGGTCGGGCATCCAGTCTAAGAAGCATGTCATGTCTATTTGAAGCCTGCATGCACCCCAGATAAGTCCTTCTTTTCTCCCCGAAAGGGACGCTTCTCTTTAAATTCATCTTCTTGCCTTTTGTTTCCCTTTCGGTCTAACTCTGTTCCTGAAAATAATACAAAGAAAAGGTGGCAGGACTGGTTTTACAAGGCTCTCCTTAACAAAAGCTAAAGAAAAGTACTCAGCCTCGGTAGGTGCATCAAGCCAATCCCGACTGGCCATGATGGCGGATGCTTTAAAATCAACGTTTATTGAAAGAGACAAAGAAAGTCGAGGACAAAGGTCTTAAAGGAAGAATAAATTGAAAGGGTCGAAGCCCCACACGGGCGAGTTGTCATGAAATCCCAAAAGTCGAGCCTTTCGGTTTTAGAAGAGATTCATCTGCAAAACCAGCAAGCAGCAGAGGTTCTCAATAGAAGCTGGGCCGAAGTCTAGCAATTGAGACGATCAAGGCCACAAAACCAACCATCGTTCAAACTAACAAATTGTTCTTTGTTTGAAAAGTTGAAACAGGTGTAATCCAAAGCAACCATGCAAGAAGCAGGTGCAATCAAAAGAAAATGCGCAAGAGTTAGAAGCAGCCTCGCAACAATAATCAACCCAAAGGGAAGCATATGGCCCCTTTTCCTAGATATCCCGGCATAACCCGTGGACCTCCTCGGCATAACCCGAGAACCCCTTTTTCTTCCCTCCCTGGCATAACCCAAGGGCCTTTTTTCTCTTCTCCCGGCATAACCCGTNTAACCGAGAAGAAAGAACAGGCGATCTACTACCTGAGCAAGAAGTTTACCAGCTATGAAGCTAAGTATACTCTGTTGGAGAGAACCTGTTGTGCCTTAACTTGGGTCGCTCAGAAGTTGAGACATTATCTGCAAGCCTACACCACCTACCTCATAACCAGGTTGGATCCTTTGAAATACATATTCCAGAAACCAATTCCCACAGGGAGATTAGCAAAATGGAAGATTCTGCTCACGGAATTTGACATAGTCTATGTCACTCGCACGGCAATGAAAGCCCAGGCGTTGGCAAATCATTTGGCTAAAAACCCTGTTGATGATGAATACCAACCGTTGAGCACTTATTTCCCAGATGAAGAGGTAAATTCAATAGAAGCAATCTCTGAAGACACCCGTGCTTGGAAAATGTTCTTTGATGGAGCGGTAAACGCAAAAGGTGTTGGAATTGGGGCAATCTTGATCTCGCCCACTGGTCAGTATTATCCGGTCACAGCTAGGCTTCGGTTTTTCTGCACAAACAACACTGCTGAGCATGCAGCCTGCATCATGGGTATGAACATGGCGATTGACCAGGACATCGAAGAGTTGCTGATTATGGGAGACTCAGATCTGATTATCCGGCAAGCCCAAGGAGAATGGGAAAGCCGAGATGTTAAACTTATTCCCTATCGGCAACGTGTGGAAGATCTTAGCAAGCAGTTCAAGTCAATAGAGTTCAGGTACATCCCTCATTGTCACAATGAACTAGCTAACGCACTCGCCACTCTGGCCTCGATGTTGCCCTACCCAGGAAATGCCCACATTGATCCCTTGGAAATCCAAATCAGGGAAAGGCATGGGTACTGTAATACGGTTGAGGCAGAACCAAACACCCAGCCATGGTACCATGATATCAAAAGGTTTCTAAAAATGCGAGAATACCCCAAGCAAGCCACTGGAGACCAAAAGAGAACCATTAGACGGCATGCAAGTGGTTTCTTCTTAAGTGGTGAGGTCTTGTACAAAAGGACCCCGGATCTCAACTTGTTAAGATGTGTTGACGCCAAAGAGGCCGGAAGGATCATGCATGAAGTACACGCAGGAGTGTGCGGACCCCACATGAACGGGTATGTTTTAGCAAAGAAAATCCTTCGAGCAGGCTATTACTGGATAACTATGGAAAAAGACTGTTTCAGCTTTGTCCGGAAGTGCCATCAGTGTCAGGTGCACGGTGATTTGATTCATGCACCTCCCACTATCTCAAACTAAAAATTATTTTTTGTTTGAAAATTTGAAACAGGTGCAATTCAAGCAACCATGCAAGAAGCATGCGCAACCCAAAAAGAAAAGAAATGCGCAAGTGCTAAAACAGCTTTGCAGCAGGGAGCCGACCAAAAAGGGAAGTTTCGCCCAAATTCTTTCTTGAATTTTCTACTAAAAATGAAATGAAGAATGATGATATAATAAAAAAAATAAAATAAAAAACAAAAAAAAGGAGGAAGAAAAATCCAAAATCATGGTAGCATAGGGCCCCATTCCCTAGATATCCCGGCATAACCCATGGACCTCCCTGGCATAACCCAAGGAGCCTTTTTCTTTCATCCCGGCATAACCCGTGGACCTCCCTGGCATAACCCAAGGAGCCTTTTTTTTTCAATCCCGGCATGACCCGTGGACCTCCCTAGCATAACCCAAGGAGCCTTTTTCTTTTATTCCGGCATAACCCGTGGACCTCCCCGGAATAACCCGAGGACCTTTTTTCTCTCCTCCTTGGCATAACCCAAGGAGCCTTTTTCATTCATCCCGGCATAACCCGTGGACCTCCCTGGCATAACCCAAGGAGCCTTTTTCTTTCATCCCGGCATAACCCGTGGACCTCCCTGGCATAACCCAAGGACTTTTTTCTTTTATCCCGGCATAACCTGCGGACCTCATAACCCAAGGACCTTTTTTCTTTTATCCCGGCATAACCTGCGGATCTCCCTGGCATAACCCAAGGAGCCTTTTTCTTTTATCCAGGCATAACCCGTGGACCTCCCCGGCATAACCCAAGGACCTTTTCTTTTTCGGCATAACCCGGTCATTTTCCAGTATAACCTGGTAACCCCCCTAATTTAAGGCTTCATTTCCAAGGATACACAATCCTGATTTTATTGCTTAGATATGTGTCACAAATAACTCACAAATTTTCCTGGTGAAAACTGGGGCAGAAAAATTTCGTTCGTTTGTTTGTTTTGGTGTCTGAGCAGGTTTGACCTCAAGGCATAGGATCCGAGGTAGCTGAAAGAATGAGTCTCCATCCAGAATAAAGAAAAGAAGAAAAGAACAAAAAAGAAGTGAATTCAAAATGCTGAAGCGTACAAAGGTGCGGACTGCTCAAAACGTGACTGAAGTCACAAGCTCCGCCTATCCCGCTTTGATCCAATGCTGAAGAAAGAACCAGCACCTACAGTTTGCAGAGGATCAAGATTCAGATCGGGGTCCACAGCAAAATCAGCTAAGACTCAAGATCAAGCTTCAAGAGATTTATAGATAGGAATCTTGTAACTCATAGTTGAAGGCATAGCTAGCTTAGCTTTGATATTCCTTTTTGGTGTAATAAGGAGGACAGCAAGCAGTAGCAGCAGCAACGGCAGTGAAATCACAGCTCCTAGTAGTCCCAGCTACCAAAACTTCCAGAACTACACTGACCTGACTCCTTTATAGCCAAGGATATGTAGGCAACCTCTGAAGCAAGGTTCGGTCAGACGTTTTTCAGAAATGCTTCTCATGGAGTGCCACGCAGGCAAAAATCCCTCATAATTGCTCATTTATCTTTACCCGAAAACCCTTTGTGTCTCCGAGCAAAGAGGGGCAGCTGTGAGCACGTGATTTTTGCCTCGCTTGAATTATTCCTACAGAATCCCTAAAATTAGGATTTTTCTTTTATTATTTGATTTTTAGGATTTAATTGCGTAATTTTCGTGTGTATTCTCATTTGTGTGTGCTCTTTAGTTTTAGATAATCGTAAAAATACAAAAAAAAAATATTGTGTTTGAATTTAGGATTAATTTTACATTTTTAGATTAATTAGTAATTGGGTTTTTACAAAAAATACTAAAATCACAAAAATTTGATTTGTTTGTTTGGTTTAAATTCTAGTTTTGAGGTTTATTAGTTTCCTTTAAATTGGTATTAGTTTTAATTATAGCTTAATAAGGTATGTTGAATTAATGTTTTAATTTTAGTTTTGTTTAAAAAGTTGAAAAAAAAAAGAAAAGAAAGTAAATAAAAGAAAAAGAGTTAAATGAAAAGGAAATAAAGAAAAAAGAGATTAAAAAAAAATAGAAAGAACAGGCCTGCTAAGGATTTAAGCTTTGGGCCAATATCAAATGGCAATTCATTGGCTCAATCAATTGACCCCCGAAACCTTTCCAAACGCCCAAAACCAGCGCAAATGCCCGGTCCAAACCCCATGTCTCTGAGACTCCTGAAACGACGTAGTATGGGGAGAATACTACGTCGTTTTGAGTTGTTTTGTGACAAGTTAATCTGGGCCCTCCGTTTTACCTCATCTAAGGGCTCCAGTCACTTCTTCCATTTTAATTAAATATGTCCAAACACCACAACATTAACCTAGGACCTCCATCTTATGTCGTCTCTTCCACTCTTATCTCTCACCACCGCCGCCGCCACCGGAAATCGCCATGCGGCGGCGACTGTCCTCCAAATCCCCTGAAAACTTGACAAAATAACCACTTTTATATCCCCATTCCAAATACACTGTTATTTCCTTTCCAAAACCACTCCTCCTCTTCAAATCAAAGATCGAAGGCGGCACTGAAATACTCTTCTTCTTCTCTCTTTCAAGCTCCGATCTGGTTTCTTCTTGATGTTGTGCGCATAGACCAACTTCGATGGAAAGCATGGGGGTTAGAGGTTCGTTTGCGCGTAATGGCCAGGTACGGTCATAAATCTCTGATGGGCCTTCATCTCCGTTTCTCCCTCATTCTTAGCTCGTAATGGGAACTGTGACAAAGAGCACTAGCCACTGGAGAAATCCAGGCTAGTGCTCAATGTTACAGTTCACATCATGGAGTCAAGGCCTTTCGCACCAGTTCTATTGCTTGTAAGTCGTCGATCCAGTAAGTATTCATTTTCTTCTGTGTTATTTCTTTTCCTTTCAAGGTTCGTTTGGATTAGTTCATTAGATATAATTTGGGTCAGATGATGAAATAGGTCTTGTTCAGTTGTTTTTACTCAGTTTGCTTGGTTCATAGTTGTGGCTAGATTAATTAAATCGATTTCTATTTTGTTCCAATTATTTGAGTTCTTTGGATTCAATGTCCTTGGCCTTCTTCGCTTCTGTTTTCTTTGGCCCATACAACCCTGTTCAGAGCCTTAAGGCTCGATGACTGATGGCCTGAAAGTTGGTGGAATTGGGCTACATTATTCAGGCCCATAAGTTAAACAGGGTCTGGTTCATAGGTTGACCCATTGGAGACCTTTCAAGGGCCATAACAGGGTCATGGGGGGTAATTCTCATATTTGTGAAGGGTAGTTTAGGAAAGAAAATAGAGAACCTTGTAGTAACTGAAAATAGAACACCCTAGAACCTTCTAGATTGGGGTTCTAATTTGAAATTCAGGAAATTGGTTGGTATAACTTGGGTAACAAGTCAGTCCCTTAAGGACTTTTAAGCAAAAAGTTAAAATTAAGGGGGGGGGTGCTAAGGTGTAACGTAAAAATCTGAAGATGCCCTAATATTTGTCTATAAAAGACAGTCTACCCTGCCTTGCAAGTTAAGTTTTAGAGATCTGAAAATTTGAAATCCAAGTCTAAAAAAAATCAAAAAATTTGAAATTTGAAAGTTTGAGAGGGAATACTGAAAATCAACAAAAGTTTCTGCACAATTTAAGAGTTTAAGTATATAGAGTTTAGATCTTAGAGCTCAAAACAAAATCCTGAAAAAATCAACTAAAATAGCCTAGAAATCCACCAGATCTACTGTTTCATCAAGTTTCAGCAGTTTAAATTAACTTCCAAGTGCTGAAACTAGGTGGAATTCACCTGTTAAGAGTCAATTTGAATCATCAAAGTCTGGTCTTAAGTTCAGCTGGGTCCTTTGCTCAATTGAACCTTATTTTTGGTGTTTGCTGCATCTCAACTCCTGAATTTTGCATTGGACTTGCTGGGATTTTGCTGAGATTGCATCTGTTACATTGTTGCTGTACATCTGACCTTCAATCTTCTTATTTTGCTCTAATTTCCAGGTATTGCCTTGTCCTCTAAATGATGTTTGAAGTTTGCATCAGAACCTATTGAAGGAATGAAGAGATTGTTGCACATTTCCCCTGTTAATCCCCTTATGTTGTCTAATTCATGCTGAATTTGTTTAGTTTAATCTAGTTTACTTTCAAACATGTTTGTTTAGGTGCTGAATTTAGGCTCCATGAGAATGTGAAAAATTATGTAGTTTAGACACATGATTATTTGTAATAACTGGACTGTTGGGACTCATGAATGTCCATTTAGTAATGTAAGCGTAATTTTAATGTTTTAAGGGCTGCTGTCATGTTAGTTTGAATGTTAAAAATTGGAATATGGTGTGGGCTTAAAGCTAGTTTTAGGACCAGTGTTTGTACTCCATGTTAACGTTAATTTTGGGCCTAATGAATATTTGAGATGTCTCCACACTTCAGTATTAAATTTCAGTAGTTTATGTCTAGTTTCAGTCCAATAAATGCCTTAAGTTCTGCAAATGTGTTATGTAAGTTCAAATGTGGTTCTGGAAGTAAAAGTTTCAGAATGAGTGTGTGTGGTTCGTCAGGATACATATAATTTGAATACGAGCATGAAATTTAGACTTAAAATCAGCATGTGTTCGATTTGAGCGGAACTGAATTGTTCATGTGTTTTCTGCAAAATTATCAGGTTTAGTTGTGATTCAAAAGTCAGTGTTTCTGCAATCCAATTTAATTTCAGTGCTTGAGTTGGTAAATTGAAAGAGAATAAACAAATTTAAATTGATTTTTATACTTGTTAATTAAAGTGCCAACAATAGGCTGCCCAAGTGATCGAAATGGACCTGCTTAGAGGCCAAAATATTAATCAGCTTTACAGCTAAGGCGTTTGTACGCAGGCAGCTTCAGGGATTCAAACACTAAATATTGGGCCTCTCTTTCAGGCCCAGTTGTATCACCTTAGCCTTGTATTTAGTTACTAGATTTTAAATTCATAGCCCATATCTAGTCCTTATGACCTTTGCCAATTAGTAAGGCCCTCAAAAATAATTCTAGGAAGGCCTTCTTAAGTAACATAATAGTTCGTGACCCTTCAACCTTAGTCTAGTATCCTTTAAAAATGAAATCGAGGTGCGCCGCGCCAATCAAAAATCATAAATTGTGTGGCCCTCTTTAATTACTTCCATTAAAATACTTAGAACTCAAAACGTGCCATTTAGCGAATTTTCATGGCCTCCCGCAAAGTTATCAACACGTTAGTTGCTTTAGGTGCGCATTTTAATAATATACTTTCCTAAACTCGGGTGCATATTTATGTGACCCAAACCCAAATCTCAACGATATTAAAATATGTCAAAAACCACGGGTGCATTTATGTGACGTGGTTCGAGACGTACTTTAATAACGTTGCAATTCTCTTTAAATAATTTGAAGTGGTAAATAATTTAAAATTGCACTATAGGTTGAAACATGTTTTAAAATCAGATAATAGGCTAATTATGATAGTTTAAGCGACCGTGCTAGAACTACGGAATCCGAGGGTGCCTAACACCTTCCCCCGGGTTAACAGAATTCCTTACTCAAGAATTTTTGGTTCGCAGACTTCACTTGGAAAGTCGAAAACTTCCTCGATTTGGGATTCAAGATAAACCGGTGACTTGGGACACCAGAAACCAAACCTATCCCAAGTGGCGACTCCGATCATTAAATAATCTCATTTCGAATAATGTCACTTTTATTGGAAAAATTCCCTTATACACTATCCTCCAGGGTGATATGTAAAAAAGGAGGTGTGACAGGGGTAAAGGAAACATGTGTTACATCTAAGTTTCAATGATGACAATTGTGCAACGCTAAATCGTATCTACTTTGATTGCAGGAATCAAGGCACCATCAAGGGCATCAACAAATAGAAAAGAAGATCGAAGATTTAATGATGCTAAAACAAATGAAGTACAGAATTGATGATGCTAAATTAAAGGAAGTCAAGCCATCTCAGTCTCAATCAAAGAACATCAAGGCTGTCTAACAAGGGAAATATATCAAGTGCAGCTCGAGAATATCAGGCCTCTCCTCAAGGACTATATTAGAAGATTGACCAACCAAATCGAAGCCTTAAATCACTCCATGAAATGAGGATATGAAAGAGGAAGGACATAAACGAATCCAGCCCATCTAAAGTGCAGGATTCGGAGGCACTCCTTGGGTCAAATCGCTTAGAAGATTCAGTGCCTCAACCAAGATCAATCTGCAACGGCTCTCAAACTCTCCTTTAAGAAGACTGCCAATCTCAAGAAGAATATTTATGCAACTACAAACACTATCTTCTAAGTCTCTCTAGTTCTTAGCACAAACACTGTATTCTTGAGTTTACAAGTATCACAAAAGATAGGAAGAGCTAGAACAGAAAAGAGAGTTGTGTCAACATCACTGTAAATCATCGTTGGTGGTGAAGGAACTAAAACCGTCACTGTTGTAATCCTTTATTGAGATCTAAGAGAACCCTTGTGACCCAAGGGAAACTGGACGTAAGTACCACACACGTACCGAACCAGTATAAAAACTGATGTGTCTTGTTTAGCTTTCAATTCGTTTGGTTCATCTCTACTTTACCTATTTGCTGCGTGAAACCTAGTCGACTAAACTTACAATTAGTCAACCAATTTTTAATAAACCACAATTCACGCCCCTTCTTGTACTTTTAATTGGTATTAGAGCCAGGCTCACAAACTATGCTTAACAGCAGGTGAGGAAAAAATCATGGGATCGAACACAGTTGTTGGTGCATTGCTTCAAGAAGGAACCTCTCAAGTACGACCGCCATATTTCAACGGAAAACACTTTTCTCATTGGAAAGTGTGTGTGGAAACATACACCATGTCATATGACATCAAAGTCTGGCGGGTGATCAAAAAGGAAAATCTTTCAATTCCGCCAAAGAAAGATGAGAATGGTCAAGTCATAGTATCAACTGATCCACTTGATTTGGATGATTACACTTATGAGCAAGGTTTCGTCATAACTGTGAATGCTAAAGTAAAAAATCTAATGTACAATGCTATCAATGGTGAAGAATATAAAAAGATCTCAAGCTGTGAAACTGCTAAGGAAATGTGGGATAAAGTGGAGGTCACATATGAAGGAACCAACAAGGTAAAAGAAACAAGGATAAATCTTTTGGTTCATGAATATGAGCTATTTAAAATGAAGGATGGAGAATCAGTAGAAGAAATGTTCTCCGGGTTCAGCAAAATTCTTGGAGATCTAAAATCCTTTGGTAGAAGAATAAAGAGCGGAGAACAGGTCAGAAAAATATTAGAAATCTACCCACAATTTGGCAGCCCAAGATCATTGCTCTTGAGTGTCAGGACCTTGACAAAATGTCCTATGATGAACTTAGAGGTGATCTAATAGCCTTTGAGAAAGCTCACTTGGACAGGCAAATTCAACAAGAAAAGAAAAAATAGGTTCTTTTAGAGCAACTGTGGCTGAACCAGAAGATGAAGAAGAGGAAGGAGGAGAACAGGATGAAAACATAGACATGCTCTCTCAAGTTGTAACAAGCATGATGAGGAACAACAAAAATAGCAGAAGAGGTAAATCAAACTTCAGAAAAGGAAGGACAAATAATGAAAATGATGGAAGATGATATAAATGTGGAAAACATGGACACATTCAAGCTGATTGTCCCAAACTGAAGAAGAAGCTTAGCAGGAACCTTCGAAAGAAGAAGTACTTTGGAGCCTGGAGTGATTAAGAAGAATCTGACCATGAAGAAATTGCAAACATGTGCTTCATGGCCATAAAAGATGATAGCAATGAGGACTCAGGAGAGCTTGGACTCATGGTAGACGAAGGAGCAGATGAGGAAGAAGACTCAGGTGAACTTGGCCTTATGGCAGACGAGGGAACCGGTGAGGTACGTCTTCCTACTTGTACCCAACTGTTATGAACTTCAAGAATTTATTGATATTGCTCTTGCAGATATTGAAAGAGTTCTAAATGAACTCCAAAGAGAAAAGAAAGATTGGGCCTTGGAACTGGAAGTTTGTAAAATTGAACGTGACATGCTTCAAGAAGAAGTTAATGAACTTCAACTTCAAAAACCCACAAGTCATAGTTCTCTCAAATCAAGTCAAACTGCTTCTCATAATTCTTTGATTAGAACTAGAAACTCTCATGCATGCTCCTGTTGTGATAAAAATGATCACAACACTAACCAATACAGGAACATAATCAGAGAAGAAAGAGGCTCTGAAAATACCAAAAATCCATCGTGTTTTTATTGCGGGAAACGTGGTCACACTTCTAAACGTTGCAGGTTCAAGGACAACAGGAGATGGGTCTGGCGACCTAAATCCTCTAGTCAAGCTAACACTCAAAAATCTAACCAATCAGGACCCAAGTAGGTTTGGGTACCTAAAAACAAGTAACTTTGTTTTGCAGGAACACTGCAAGAAGAATCGAAAAGGAAAATGGTATCTTGACAGCGCGTGTTGCAGACATATGACTAGTGACAAACAATTATTCAAAACAATCACCAAACTAGATGGAGGAACGATTACCTTTGGAGATAAATCAAAAGGAAACGTAATTGGAGTTGGAAAAGCTCCCCCTAAGCTCAACATGTGATGTGGACGAAGTATACCTGGTTGATGAACTTGGTTACAATCTTCTCAGTATCAGTCAACTATGTGACAATGACTATGAGGTTCGTTTTAAGAATCATGGCTGGTTTATAGAAGACAAATCAGGTAAAAATATTCTTTCAAGAAATAGAGACAGGAATGTCTATACTATTAGTAATGTAGATAGCCTTGGTGATCAAATAAACCATCACTGTTGTGATCCTTTATCAAGATCTAAGAGAACCCTTGTGACCCAAGGAAAACTGGATGTAAGTACCACACCGATACCGAACCAGTATAAAAACTATTGTGTCTTGTTTAGCTTTCAATTCGTTTGGTTCATCTCTACTTTACCTATTTGCTGCGTGAAACCTAGTCAACTAAACTTACAATTAGTCAACTAATTTTTAATAAATCGCAATTCACCCCCCCCCCCCCACCCCCTTGTACTTTCAACATGGGGACTTGGGGAAGAGGGTGAGTGAGGATAGTAGCATAAAAAAAATATTTTCCTAAAAATTATTTTCTACTCTCTAACCAAACACTAGAAGATATTTTCCGGAAAAAGATTTTCATTCACCAACCAAGCAAGGGAAATAAGTCATAAAACCACTCATTTTCCATGAAAATATTTTCCATGAAAAATATTTTCCTTCATACCAAACATACCCTTGGTGTTTTTTCATTCTTAGAGCTCGAATCCGAGACTTCTTACAACTCGAATCCAAGACCTCTAGCTATGGATCAAGAATAAATCACATACATCAGGTAAAAGAGATTAGTTTAAGTGGTGGTTGATCATTAATTCTTCATAAACTAATTAATGGAAGGGTCGAAGAAAATAGACATCCGTTTGACCTTTTAAAAAAAAAAATTAATTATGACCTGGTTTAACATTTAGTGTAGTCCCCCCCCCTCCCCCCCCCCCCCCCCCATGAGTTTAGTGTAGGCTTTAAGGTTTGGTTTCTAATCTCTATGTTTGAATACTAGGTTGAAGGAAGGAAAATTGAATTTGCTAGTAACTTTTTTTACATTAGTACATATAAGAGAAATAAATCAATTACATCCCTTATAAAGAGATTATTAATTCAGAATAAAACAAATGAATAACCGATTAAACCGAATCAAAGTCTTTGTTTGACTTTAAAAAAAAGAATGAAAATGAATACTTTTACTTAAGAAAAAGGAGTCACCAACGCATGCCACAACAAGATTGGTTTTATACGACGACAATAATAAAATTATTAATAATTTTAATCCTAACAATAATAGGATCTTTACTGATCCAAAGTAATAATAAAGCAATTTAAACGGCAATAAGCGATACAAATAAATTTGTTATATTTGGACTATTTTTAGAGCTATAATCCATACAAACTTAACGTAATATATGAGTAATTAAATGGTATAATGTATAATAAATCAGTAAATTTTGTGAATATTCACAAGTAAAAATATAAGAAGTGCATAGATCAATTAATTAAAGGTTAAATTTGCATAATCAGATATTACAACCACTAAAGTCAAAATATACTAGTAACTGAGGGACCAAAGTACTATGTGCTATTGTTTTGGTAATGACCAAAAGTTGTTAAGCCTTATTGTAATATTATTTTTAATGGCGATGTTGTTGTTCCCAAACGCACACGCTGTGAGCACGTGATTTTTGCCTCGCTTGAATTATTCCTATAGAATTCATAAAATTAGGATTTTTCCTTTAATTATTTAATTTTTAGGATTTAATTGCATGATTTGTGTTTGTTTGCATTTTGTGTGCATTTTAATTGATATAATTCATAAAAATACAAAAATAGCACATTTGCATTTAGGATCCCATTTTATATTTTTTTAGGTTTACTAGTTAATTAACATTACAAGAAATAAGAGAAAATAACAAAAATAGTCCTCTTTGCATTTTACTTTTAATTTTTGATTTTTTAGGGTTTAGTTAATTTTTGAAATTAATTAGTTTAGTTGTAGAATTAAATCAGGTCTTTATTCTTAATTTTGTACTAAACAAAAATTAAAAAAAAAAAAGAAGAAAGGAATTAATTGAAAAGAAATAAAAAGAAGAGAGAAACAGGCCGGCCAATTTTGGGCTAGTATTCAAATTAATTGTGCCAGCCCAATTGAAATACCCAATCTCACCCAGTCCAAGCCCAATATTACCATCCGGTCCAGCCCCTTTAATAACAAAACGACCTCGTTTCACCTGCTTTCAATCATGACCGTTGGATCTCATCAATCCAATGGTCCGGAACTAACGAGGTTATTTAATATATAACTGTCTGAATTCCCCCCCCCCT